>NC_134575.1:93991931-94309275 GCF_050947875.1 Dermacentor variabilis
TGCAATGTCTGCCCAGCACGACTTTTTCCTCTTAACGTCAACCACAATATCAGCTATCCCCGTCCGCTCTCTAATCCACATCGCTGTCTTCCAGTCTATTATCGTCATGCCTAATAATTTTCATTCCATCGCTCATTGCGCGGTCCTCAACGTCTTCCCAAGCTTCTTTGGTAACTTCCAAGTTTCGGCCCCATACGTTAGTAGCGGTAGAAAGAAATGATTAGCAGTAAGCTCCCTGTCATGATTTAGTAATGCCTGCCGTAAGCTCTCCAGCTAATTTTTTATTTTTGTTAATTTCCTTGATCAGAGACCCCTGCGAGTAATTAACCTCAATAAACGTATTTCTGCGCAGGTTCTAGAGGCTGACTGCCGACCGTGACATTCGTTCTCTCGCCAGGCTGCGGAACATTACTTTTCTCTTCTGCATACTAACTTTCAATCAGACTCTTACGCTTTCTTCGACAAGGTCCTCAAACGTTTGTTGCAAATAGTCTGCAGCGTTGCTGAGTATGCCAATGTCACCTACAAACCGTAAGTTGGTTAGCTATTTACCGTTAGCCCTCACTCCTAACCATTCCCAGTCGAACTGGTTGCACACCTTTAAGTATTCAGTAATAGCATTGTAAATATTTTGCCATTGATCATATGAAGCCTTTTGCAGATATCTGGCTATGCAAAGTCTGCGTGTTAGTGTCATCCGTTCGATATCAACATTCGTGCGAAACATTATTTTTGACCACTGTTCGGAGCCAGTGCGCTGCTGCCTAGATGTCCCGATCTAATCATTCCAGCTACCTAATTCAAGCGCAGGTAGCGCGCGTTTCATGTATAGCCAATATCAACGCCTTAACTGGCAATGTTCATTTATCATATACTGTAAGCTTACAATAGAATAAGCGCCAAAATTGACGACACACAAGAAAGAATACGGACAGGACAAGGCGCCTTGTCCTGTCCGTATTCTTTCTTGTGTGTCGTCAATTTTGGCGCTTATTCTATTGTAAGTTATGCACCAACTAGCCCCACAACGTGTTTTACTGTAAGCTTGTTCACTTACTCCCTTATAATTAGGGTGTAAATTAGAAAGACTGGGGTGTTCCAAGGGTGTTTTCTTGTTGAACACCCTTTTCCGTTAAAAAAGGGTGTTTCAAGGGTGTTTACAAGGGTGAGAAGATGAATACACCCGCATTACACCCATAAGGGTGTGAAAATTTTAAGAGTGTATGCTTCTGCACAATGCCTTGTGCAAAGGAGGCTCTGGGCCGCTATTTTGTAGCGATGCCTTATGCCTTATTCTATGCTATTCTTATCATCCACCACACAAGGCCGCCTGATCCTGTTGATAATGTGGGCAGACCGTCGCTCTGACCACTGGCCAAGCGCGAAAAGCCTGAAAAAGCATAGAATCGGAAAAGGCATGGCTACAAAATGCCGGCCCTGGGTTTCAGTAAAGCTGCTCTCTCGCGAGGTAGTGAGTGAGTGAAACAACTTTACTCGGTCCACAGTAGACTCGAGTAAACTAAACATCACTAGGCTAGGCACACGCGGGAGCCATCCCGTCAAACTTGACGGCCCTCACGCGGGCCTTCTGGACTGCCAGGATTTGAGAGGTATGGTCTTGGGCCTCAACAAGCTTCATCATTTCCTCTTGTGTGAAAGGGGGACAGGCAGAGGCGCAGCCCCACAGGACGTGCTCGAAGGCCGCTTAACCACCAAACAGGGGGCAGTCCGGGCATGGGAATCGTTCGAATCACATTGTGTGCAGTGCCGTGGGGCTGAAGAAAAAATTTTGTGACACAGCATCTTCTATGAAACTGACGGAAAATAAAGTAATAATAATAATAATCACATGCATAATTACAAGAAACTAGAGCTCACAGTCTGGATTGTGGATCATGAGAGTGGCCTCCAAATGCACGCTCATAAAACGAATGTCGTAGGTCATGCTCATGCACTTTCACATATCAAAGGCTCTAAAACGTACCACCAAGTCCTTCTTTGAATAACGTATACCTTTTATACGTTGATTGGGCAAGTAGGTTCGGATCAGTTGTCCGCTCATTATGAAGCAGGGTCAAGGCGAATAGGATGCATTCACCGTAATTTTCAAGCTTTGATGTATAATATTTTAATTGCGGGTCACCGTTCAACGTGTCATAACGAAGCTGCGGCATTATCATTTGTGGATAGTGGAATGCTGGGTCGCTTAAATGCTGCTCACACGAGCCATTGTTCGTCCCAACTCCGAAAGATTATTTTATATATATATATATATATATATATATATATATATATATATATATATATATATATATGTATGTATATATATATATATATATATATATATATATTGCTGTCAAATGCACTGGAAAGTCTGTTAATTAAAAGGGAGAGTGCAAGTAAAAAGCAACGTGTCTCGTAAATTTCTTGGGTAGACTTAATATATTCCATTGCCATTCACATAAGGGGCACCATTGGGCGATACCAGAAAGTGACGCCACAAGGCACGATTACCTAGATTACTGATCTTAGGCGATATAGTTATTGTATATGTTCCGGCTTCCCAGGGGAGGCAACACAGTATTTCTAAAGTGAAATGAAATAACACAGCAAAAACAATATATTGTATGTCTACCTACTAGAGAATTAAAATGACTCCACACGGAGTTCTCTGGTATTTTGGCATTAGTATATAAGAAAACATAAGTTCAAATTATGTGTAACATATAAACGCGCGCTTGTTACCGCCACGGGTGTGTTTTAGTTCATTAAAGTGAAAAACTTATCATTATTATTTATCAAGTGGCGCTTTATTTTATCAAAAGTTTAAGTTCACCTGTTCCGCGTGCTTTTGCCCAATGACGACACATAAATGAATGTCCGCAACGCAAAAACCTGCGCGAGCATTATAGCAATTCAACGCAGGCAAAATGGCGCTTCCGTGTTTTGGCATTTCTACACGTGCTGTCAACAGTAAATACACGTGCTATCAACTGTAAGGCCTTGTGGTTTCTAAAGGCTTGTGCTCTCCACAAGTACGTCCACATGGCGTCATTTAATATAGTTCGATGTTAAAACAAGCACGCGTAAACAAAAGGCCCCGTTAGTGAGACAACGATAGAATACATCTGAAGCGCATCTTGACGATGATTAATGTTTCTTTCTTCTAGGGCAATAAAGTTTAAATAAATAGATTTGTAATGTGACAGGAACCAGGGCTATTCAATTGCCGAGGCAAATATATTCTTGAGCTGTATTTGTGAGCAAACAAATATGTTCATGTAGTGAATTTATGTCACATTTATTACTCTAAGGCGTGGTCTGTTTCTTTTCAGGTTTCTGATTCATTCTGACCCTGCCGGCTACCGCTGCAAAATAACTTGAGCCGACTTCAACATGCGTAGAAAGCAAATAAACTGAACCGAGTCATAAAGCTTCCATTTTACCCCATAAATTCACCCGGTGCACCATGTTAAGTATATTTATTTCGTGAAGAAGGGGGCACGCAATAATTAGCATAGCGAGAACCCTCTATTGCGAATGCGCTGCAGTGTCAAAAGTTTCTATTTGCTCCAGAACGAAGTCGACAAGAGGTAGAGGCAAACAACATCTGCATACAACACTCATAGCGTTGTCTTACCAGCAGTACGTAATGTTGAAGCTCAATCGGTGCACGAGCAAACTACACTAAAATTCGTCTCTGGGGCATCGTGTGCAATCATATCTTTTTTTAGTTTTTGATAGGTCGCTGCAACAGTGTCATGTTTTCAGACCCTCTGGTGACGTGGCAGTTTACGTTACCACTACTGTAAGCATCGGCCATAGCAGTCTAAGAGAATACAAAAACTTCTTTGTGACAACTCAAGTGCCAACTGAAACAAAATTGCCTTCGGCTACATTAGTTATAAATGAGTACTACATACTATCACAGCAACCTTAGCAAAACTTCTACGCCGGTAATTGCCTATTTTTCTTATTACAGCCCCTCAGTAGCACCTAAGCAGACGACGTGCACACGTGGTGGTTAGCGAATATGACGGAATTCCGAGCACGTCACCTCCGAGACGTTCTAATTTGCCGCAGGACATGGGTCACTTCGGGCGCAGCGGTAATGGCGGTCTTCTTTCTTTTAAATTATGTATAGGGAACATTTATATTTGTACGGTTTTTCTGACGCACACACTCGAACTTGAAGCTTAAGAATTTTTCGGAGGCACCTCTGTATTAGTATCTAAATCTTGCATCTTAACACGGTCCTGAATATCTTGGAAGTTTGCCTTTTCATCGCAATAAAACGTATCTTCGTCGCAGGAGCTAGCGTCACTATTTCCTTACTTGTAGTCACACGTCGTCGGTAGCTCTCACGGTCACGTGGGTTAAAGAGCAGTCGCGTATACTCTACGTCACAACTTGTTTGGAACACTGCCGAAAATGCGGGGAGCACACATGTTTCCTGTGTAGAGAAACAGTCCTTGGAGTAAGCCGTTGAAAAACGGCGGCATTAGAGAGAGTTTCTTTTTTTCTTTTTGGTACACGATACATTACAGCAATGCGGGACATGCGAAGGACCTTTGGGTATGCACGCCACATTGCGCGATTTCAGCAGCCACTGAACTTATGACATGGTGCGAAAACAAACCTCGAGGGGCACTGGGCTTTTCTCTGGGCCAGAGTCAACTTCCCCAGTGCTGCAAATGATTGGTGAGATGGAGTATAAAAAAAAATTTACGAGGCGTTTGTTCTTTGTCCTTGTCGCTGGATGGCGTAAATATATTTCCCTATGCGGTTTTTCTAGGGCTGCCGTCAAGTGAAGGGGGTAAATTTTTACTTAGTTGGCAATGTTAAAAAGCACAAGCCCATGGACGAAAACGCGAAGAAGAAATCATAACACCGTATTCTAGCATTGGGAAAACGAGTATCTAGACGTGTACGCTTTTATTAAAAAACAAACATCTGCATACCCACTAGGTTAGTCTAATATAAAAAAAAAACTCGTGTGCTGATAAATCCTAAAAACAAGGAAAACGTTTCGAACAAAGAAACATTACAAAGATATTTTTTAAAAAATTTAACGGCGTAATATCAAACTGTACATTCCACTGATATCAGTTAATAGCTACGTTATCACGGTCTAACTCATTATAATTACAATACTCCAAAACGCTGATTATGTGAATTCTGATGAACTTGGTGTTTTACCCTCCCATTCGTGCGCTGTAAGAACGGTAAGTGAAAGCTAGTTTACATCTTCAAGGCCCATAGCAGTAGGTAACCTAGAAATGTTCTGCAAAGAGAAGTCCAAGCTCTTCCGACCCCTTTATTGTCACTTAGTCATAAGTACACAGACGCCATCTCCGCCGCTTTTATATATTAAAAAAGGTAACTAATAAAGCGACTTCGTGCAAACGCTGCCACGCTGGCTATCGCATCATCGACGTACTTGCGTCACGTGCATGAAGTAATTATTTCTTACGTGCATGGCTGCAGCACTTAAGCGGTTTCTCCGTTTCGAAGCAAAATAGCGCCAGGTGTTGCAGCGATCTGTGTCATGTGGTTGTAATTGTCACAATTGCTCATTCGTTCTCGCATAGCCAAGAATTTCATCGCCTGACTGTCGTGGCATTATCGCGGCTGCAGCCACTCGCCCAAAGTCTGGAGTCAATTACAACTTTATTTCTCTCAATGTGATTCCTTATTCACGAACATCTTAACGCCATCAGAATTACATGCCGAAGGACAAACAGGTGCTCAGCTGCCTCTGTGATAGAAAAAACACGGCTCTTATGAACATTTTCAGTTTAACTCTCCAAAACTCATCCCGCATTTTGTTAGCGTTATGTATGCATCATTATCGATGCAGTCATCTATGCAAGATAAATTTTGGTAAGAAGCGATACTTGTGCAGGGTTTTCTGAAGCAGCTGTCCTTTCTGGCTAAATCTACTCGCTGGTTGTATGACTAGGTCCAGGCCTCTTTCGCTTTTAGATCCCCAGTTTTGCTGGACCAAAGGAGCACGACAAGTATTGGTGCACTGAGCACTACAAGAGTGATGTTATTTTTAGAGCGATAAGTTATTCGCTCTGGCTCCCTGCGGCGTGCTTCAGGATAGAGTTATAACAAAGCAATGGTGTTAGTACGGTGCTTTTATTATTAACCGTGGCTGCATGGCAGGTGTTGTAACCTTCCCATAGAATTTAAAGCATGAGCCCTGGCGTCGTCTTGGCACTCAGTAATTTCGTGTTGTCTGTAATATAGGACTTTGTATGCGGAACTTTGAGCGGCATGTACCTTGACCACTCTCTTTTTCTCATATTTATACCGCAAAAGGAGCAAAAAAGCACAGTTAACGTTGTATTGTGAAAGAAATTGAAAATGTGCGTGAGGAAAAGATCAAACTTCTGTTTGAAGCGCTTCCATTTTTTGGGAATGTTGCCGGTAAGTTGCAAGGGTTACAGTGACTTCAGGAATCGCATCATCGTTGTTGCTACGCCCGGACCACGCTTCAACCCGAAGTTCCCACTTGCGACACTACGTATTGATAGCGTCGTAAAGGATCGAAGCAACTAAATGATAGCCGGAATAAGCAATAACGTGGGGTTTTTCGCACGTCGCTATATAGGCAAACTCGTGACAATTGTGCCAGCTGCACTGGTTGCGTTTGCGCTGTCATGATATGGCAGGGCAGAGAGCGCAAGCCCTATACACTAATTTATTGGCATGCTGTTTGAAACGGGGTGGTGCCAAATGGTAACCTAGCCTGCTTGAATTACAGAGAGAGGGAGAACAAACATCTTTATTTTGCCAATGTAGCTTTGGAGAGGCGTCCACATTACAGAATGCTTTCAGCTCTGGCCGCATCCTGGTCTGTGCCAAACTATATGCCTAAGCGATACGGGTTCTCCACAGAAGCGGCATCGCAGAGAAAATGGCGTACGGCCAAGAGTTGTTTTCTGGTTGATTGGGGGAATGTATTGACTTGTAGAGCCCGGAATAATCTATCCTGCTCTCTAGGTAGCGACTTGTTTGGGGAAAAGTATGTTCTGTGGGTTAGCTTGAAATGTATGATATCTTGGTACGAGAATAAAAGGTACATGTGCTCGCACTCGGATTCCTAGGTGTCAGCTAGGAGAGTCAAATCTCGAGCCACGAAGTTGGTGATTTCGAGGAAGTATTCTGTAAGAGTCCACCTAGTGGACTGTTCATTTCGGCCGCTGCAGATTGGCATAGGGCGTCTTCTCCTCGCTCGTACAGCTGCGGCCGAAATGGACAGTCCACTAGGTGGGCTCTTACAGAATACACCCCACCCCCCCTGATTGCCAGGAATTCCGTGGTGAGCTGGCGCCCAGATGGCAATTACTGGTCTCGTTGGCGGCTTTTGATTGATAATTCTGGGTGTTGCTATTAACTCTACTGCTAGCGAAGCTGCGATACACCTGTTCAAAATCGGTCAGTATGACTCCAACCTCTGCTTGGGAGAGCTCGAGGGCTATGGCTGCTTCCTAGGCTTGAAGGGAATTGTTTCGACGGAACGAAATGTAACTCCTATGTCCTTTGTTCGCGATTACGGTGGCTGTTGTGGCTGCTCGTCCGGGGTAAGACGTTTCCGTGAAGGCTGCACAGGGTTGACTTCCGTATTGCCTGTGTCCGGCCCGAGCTTCCGTTTGCTGCGCGTGTTGAACTGGGTGCATGTGGCGAGGTAGGTGAGGTGCGGTGATGTTGCTCTGGATGGCAAAGGGTAAGCTTACAGTCTTAAGGCGGCGAGTTGCTGTGAGGTGCAGAGAGTCCCAGGCATGAGAGGATAGGCCTCCTCGTTTCTGTGACTGCCAACCTTGTTCGTTGGCTGGACAGATGTCTCCGGATCATCTCTTCAGCCGTATTGTTCATTTCTATACGGAGTAGGCGTTCTGTGGACGTGCTTATCGGCAGACCCATCACCTGCTTGAGTTAATCATGTATGCTGTACACATTTTTATTCTAGACCCCATTTTTGTATATACCCTCACTTTTTTTATGTTCCTGAAGCTTTTATGCCTGCCTTGTACCACTACTAATACCTGTAACAGACCCGGTCGTATCAATCTCTTCCCTCCTTTTTTTCCACCAATACTCAAAGGTTCCTTGCTTGGTGATGATGATAATTTATAGGCATCCCCTTTGAAACGGGCTGTGACAAATAGTTGCGTAGCCTGCTCGGCGCGTCTCCAAACAACCCGTGTAGCGGCCGCCCCTGCGAATATTTGCGTTTTCTAGGAGAAAGCGTTGTTTTTCGCCAATAACTAGTTATAGAGGCTATCTCTCAGAGTTCCTAGAAAATAAGTTCTATGCGCCTATCCCGACATCTCATTGAAGCGGTACCATTTGTGTGGTCGCAAATGCGGTGCAAATTGCATGTGAAAGTTAAAGTAATTGAGTCAATGGTAACAATAAATATTTGGAGTCATTTCTGGCCAATAAAGCTGATGTGCGATAAAACTACTCCATCGATTGGTCTATTGCCGGAGATCTGTCGACTTAAATGACTCAGCTTTCAGCTGGTTGCCGCAACAGCTCTTAAAATGCAGGAAAAGCTTTGCAATATCAGTTTTCATAAGCAGGTTGCGCAATTTAGCGTGCTAAATGTAAAATAAAAAAAGCGGCTACAGTGTTGGGCTGCTAAGCATGAGGTCTCGGGATCTAATGCCGGCCCCGACGGCCACATTTCGATGGGGGCGAAATGCGAAAACATCCGTGTACTTAGATTTAGAGGCACGTTAAAGAAGCCCATGTTGTCGAAGTTTCTGGAGTCCTCGACTGCGACATGCCTCATGATCAGAAAGTGGTCCTGGCACATAAAATCCCATAATTTAATTTTTTGGGTCACATTGCCAGGTACTGCATCCACCGAAGTTCAACTGATCGACGATGTATAGGAGGTACCGTGCTCCACTTGACGAAACGTATTCGCCCTCGCACACGTATCTAGGAAACTTGCATCATCAGCACCCGGAGCCACTGCAGAACCGTTCGCCAGCATCCGATCGCAGCTTGAAACCGCCACCCACTCCTCGCGTAAGCCGGTCGCCCTCTCCACGGAGTCGCTACCCGTGGCAACATCCGGGAAACTAGACAGCGCGGCTGTAGGAGGTGATGTCGCTGGAAAATCTTCGACGTCAACAGAGATGCCTACACCGATTTGTATGTTTAAGAAAAGGTGTTAGTATTAATTGAAGGAGTTTCATCAATGGCTTAAGTTGACACGGAAGCAGCCGTTCCAGTGACGACTCTTGCGTTTAAAAGCCTCCTAGGACGAAAAGTGATGTTTAGCTGGGACCGTGCCGACAGGCTTCGAGGAATGAGTGGGGAGTTGTATCCCGTCGGCGTGTGCAATGTACGCGTTACCTTGGGTGGTCAAATGTTTAGGACAGAGTTCACTGTTCTACCTCATTCTAGGCATGACATAATGCCGGGCCTTGATTTTTTGGAACTGTGTGGTGCAACCTTCGGCTGGAGAACGGGAGAAATCAGTGTAGGTACGAGCTTTTCGACTGCTTTTATAAAAGGCCCACCAAATCGTGAAAGTACACTTTGTGTATCCAGCGATACAGTTGTTTCCGTTATCCGCAACATGTGTCTCAGTCGCCTGTTTCCCTACCACCGACGGAACGGAACGTTTGATTCTACCATGGAGCCCGTTCATCTGAGTTCCATCAAGAGGAATGTGCTGATATCGTATTGCACGTTGTCAGTTGTTCAGGGACCCACTAACCTGTGGACCGTAATCTGCTCCAGTGAACCTGCAATACTACCAGAGGATCTAAATTTGCCTCCTACCATGAAGATCAAGTGCTCTCACTCGCCATTCTTACGGAGGCCCCCAATTCTGCGAATGAGCGCCATTTCATTAATACATGCCCTGCTGCGCACTCCTCCATTCTAACCATGGTGATCAGGTCACTCACCACTAAGCAGCGTCACGAAGTAATATATCTACTAAAACATGCCCGACTGTTTCACTTTTCGCAGCAAGAGGGGCCACCATTGTTCAATCCTTTTCGTATACACCATCGCATAGATACGGTATCTGCTGAAACTTTGCGACAGAAGCCGTACAGAGTCTCACCATCTGAACGCCAAGGTGATCAAGGACCAAGTCCGCGAAATGCTAAATAATAATGTAATCCAAGAATCCTGTAGTCCTTGGGCAGCGCCAGTGATTCTGGTTAAAAAGAAAGGTGGTACATGGCGCTTTTGCGTTGACTACCACCACCTCAACAATATCACTAAAAAGGACGTATATCATCTTCCGCGTATTGATGATGCTATCGACTGCCTTGCATCAGCGTATAATTTTTAGTCTGTTTACTTGAGGTCTGGGTACTGGCAGATTCCTATGCACAAGGCAGACAAGGAGAAAACATCATTTGTAACACCAGATGGACTTTTTGAATTTAATGTGAAGCCGATCGGGCTCCGTAATACTCCTGCGACTTTCCGGCGCTTTATGGACAAGATCCTGCATGGTTTGAAGTGCGAAGTATGCACGAGATATCTAGACAACGTAGCGATTTTCCGTCGCACGGTCAGGGAGCACAACGCACGTCTTGGTCTTGTGCTAGACTGCTTTGGAAAAGAGTGTTTGGTAAGTGCACGTTAAAGAACCCCAGGTGGTCGAAATTTGCAGCGTGCTCTACTACGACGTCCCTCATAATCAGAAAGTGGTTTTGGCACGTAAAACCCCTTAATATAAAAAAACGTGTTTCCTGCTCAACTCGAAGAAATCTAATTTTGTACAGCGCCAAACACTGGTTGTGGGCCATCTAGTGGATGAGAAGGCTATACGACCCGATCCGGCGAAGACTGCCACTGTGGAACCCTTCAAGCAGCCCCGCCATGTAAAAGAGCTATGCAGTTTCCTGGGGCTTTGCTCATAGTTCCGCCGGTTTATTCGTCACTTTGGGAACATCGCGTATCCGCTAACATGCCTCCTCCAGAAGAGCGTTCCCTTTGAATGGACTCCTGAATGTGAGGCTAGTTTTGGTGAGCTGAATATTCTTCTGACGTCCCATCCCATTCTCCGACGCTTCCACCACGCGGCTCCCACAGAAGTTCATACGGACGCTAGCGGTATTGGCACTGGCGCTGTCCTTATTCAATCTGTCGACAGTAAAGAACACGTCGTCGCCTATGCGAGTCGCTCTTTAAGTAAGTTCGAGCGCAACTACACCGTCCCGGAGCAAGAATGTATTGCAGTGATTTTCGCAGCACAGCGTTTCGGGTCATACCTTTACGCGCGCCCCTTCTCTGGGGTGACAGGCCACCATTCTCTTTGCTGGCTGGTTAATCTCCGTGATTCGTCAGGCCGGCTTCTGAGTTCGACACTTCGTTTACAGGAATATGACTTTAATCTTTCTTATAAAAGCGGCCGATGGCACGCCGACGCTGACTGCCTCTCGCGCATGCCGCTTCTAATGACGGACGGCGACGCGGAAAATTTCGACCGCTGTATAGCATCACTGGAGCCAGGATTTCCTGATATTAAAACTTCGAGGTCCAGCAACAACTTCAGAGCCACTACTCTCTACTGCAAAAAAATCAGCAGTATCCACTCGTTATTGCTGTTCGTGATGGTGTTCTTTACAAAAAGCTACTCTGCTACAGGCCTACGATATCTTCTGGTGGTCCCGGAGTGTCTCCGTGTCTCCATCTTGAGCACTATGCATGGCGATCCAACATTTGGTCATTTTGGATCTGCACGAACGATCTACCGCGTTCAAGAAAGGTTCTACTGTCCTGAAATGCGCAATCCGACCGACCAGTGTGTGTACAGCTGCAGCGCGTGTAAACGTCACAAGCGTTCGACGATTGCTCTTCCTGGTCGACTTCATCCAGTCCCAGCCCCGAGCACTCCATTCGAGCAAGTTGGCATTGACCTTCTCGGTCCTTTCCCGCGGTCACCTGATGGGAATCGCTAGATTGTCGTGTGTGCCGGTCACTTGACACACTACTGTGAGACAGCTCTGATGCCATGGCCTACTGCAACCGACGTGTGTGTTTTTCTACTGCGTTTTGTCATTCGCCGACATGGACCTTCCAGAGTCATCATCAGCCATCGTGGGCGGCAGTTGACTGCAGACGTGGTCGAAGAGATGCTTCGTCTATGTGCTTCAAGTTTTCGACATTCCACCTTGTATCATCCACAAACAAATCGCCTTAAGAAACGCCCTAACAGAACTCTTACTAACATGCTGTCGATCTATGTCGCGTTAGATCATAAGGACTGCGACAGCGTGCTGCATTTCATTACCTACGCATTTAACACCTCACAGCAAGAAATTACGGGCTACAGTCTCTTCTTTCTTTTTACGCTCCGTCCGCCTCCTTATACATTAGACGCTATCTTCCCGTTTTCAAGCCACGGTAATCTTTGTATATCCGAGGCCATCCCTCTTGCTGAAGAGGCCTGATGACTTGCTTCTTTGAGCACTCTTGTTTGACAAGACCGGACGAAGGCACGCTAAGACCGCCGACGCCGACACGTGATATATGACCCTGGTGACTTAGTGTGACTCTGGAAACCAACCACATAACGTTAATTATGTGAAAAACTGATGGCCCACCATACTGGATCCTATGTTATTACTGATCGTATAAGCGAATTTACCTACCACATAGCACGCCTCACGTCAAATGGCCGACTGTCAGCAAAGACTGAACTTTCGCATGTCGCCCGTATAAAGCCCTTTATTTCTCGACAGCCTGTTTGACTTGTTCACCGGGTTTTGTCTGCGCGAAGCGTAATGTGACACTTTTACGTGCATAGTGGGTTTACGCCTCAGCAACATGGGGGATATTCAAGAGAGGTGAAGGAGGAATACGATGTGTGGCTCGCTAGCCGACTCTCGATTGGCGTTCAGCTGATCAAGGCCTTCGCGTCTGACTTTACTTGGCTTGTCAATAAACGGCTTTCGTGGGCGTAACAATATTATGTGTAGTACTGTCACGCGCTGTGCTAATTTCAGAGTTCGGCATGGGCTTTCAAGCAAATAACTTCAGCAGACAGAACATTTATTAAGAGAAGTTGGGCGCGAAAGCCGCAAGACATGTAAAATTTCATTTTCAATGTCTTATTAAGCCACACTGCCGATCTCTTTGAGGTCATAGCAGGTTGTACATACGCGTTGCCGTATAAAAAATTCACTAAATGAATAAATTCTATGAGTAGGATATAAAAACACATACACAACATTGTATATAACTTGTACGTGTTACATAAGCGTCAATACGACTAAAGATAAATTTATTTGTATGAATCCTAATTCCTGTCTATGCGAACAAGCAAAAACCACACACACAAAATGAGGGAAATTTTGGAACTAGATTGAACGCAAACATTTCGTTAGGCACACGAAATAGAGAAGCTCATGTTAGCAGAAAGTATGACTCTCGTTCGTTGGTTCAAATGACACGGCTCACACGTGGAGTAAAGTTTCGTTCGTTCTCTGTCCTCGCTTCACCGCTGGAACTTGAAGCTTCTCGGACGATGATCGGCAGTTGTTGATCAAACGCAGACAGGAAGCGATGCAGATCAGATGTACAAGAAATATTTATAGGTAAACTTTTCTATATACATGGCAGGTAAAACAAATACATTACAAACTTGAACAACTGAGAAACAAAGTCTCACTCTTCGACTGTCTCAATGACTGTTAGAGCCCAGACTCGTTTTAACGTACATAGTACGGAGGCTCACTGATCTATCAGCAATCCTGATTTCAGCCAAGTCTAACGTACATATTACGGAGCCTCACTGATCTATCAGTAATCCTGATTTCAGCCAAGTCTGAGGGACAGCATGTCGTCCCGATTTTTATAGCCCAAATATACAAAGGAAAAAAAGGCGGTAGGGCCGTTGGCCCGTCCCACAGGTTCAGTTGCCAATCAGAGTCAACCGTTTGTTAAGCCACAACCCACAGGGATGGGCTTACTCTTAAAAATAAACATATTGGAAAACAAAGCTCTTTTCCTTCTTCGCCAAAACTCCGTTGCCCTCTCATTTCTCCGTAGTTAGTGACGGGCTCAGCAAAACACGCCAGGCCCGAACAAGTTATCGCTAGACCACCTCAAATCCCAAGGGCGTCTCTGGGCCGCAACTGTTTCGGAAGCAGGGGCATCGATACCACGTAGTGCGGTTGTACTCAAAGTTTGTCCGCGTGGGAGACTGATGGCCCTCCTTGTCCTTCGAACTTATTTTCTACAAGACAAAGTTCTCCGAGTGCGTGTTTCCAAGACGCCGTCGTCCGAATGCACTCTTTACGTGTGCCCCGCATTCCTACAGCGTGCACTGTAAGCTGGCCTTCGACACCACACAGGCAGTCGCACCCAACAACAAGGCTGGCGATTGCGTTCCGGACGCGTAGAAGATTAGGTCCATACTCACTGCATGCGGCACGGGGTCAGAGTTGCTAAGCCCTTCTTAACCTCGGCGGCGCCTCCAATTAGTCAGGCACTCGGGGGCCAGACCCACAATACCTTGTACAGCGGTCCCTTTCAAGGCTGGTCTGTGTGGACTCGTGTGACCGTCGGCGGACTGCCAACACCGTGCGCACAATGCCGACTTCCCGGAATCGGTACTCGCCCTTGTGGCACCTGCCGCGACGCGTCACCCAACACCGCGCGGTGCCTGTGACCCCACATAACACAGCAACTGTCGCGCGGCTGACATGGGGGGAAGTGAACCCCCTCTCTATACACAAAGCACGTGGCCGATTCGTGACACTTAAGAACACGAACAATCAGAGCGACCTTACACGTCCCTCCTAAAGAGTATACTGGGCTCACAATGTGCCCAGCTATACTACAAGAGCCAAAGGGCGCTGTATCGTAAAATTTAGGCTCTGAAGGTTCCGTCAAAGAAAATTGACATACGCTGCCCAACACGGGTGCTGCGGAGCCCGTAAGCAACAGGAAAATGAACTAAAAGGACCACGAAAAAAAAAACAATTTTCTCACAGAGATAAAAGAAAAGGGCGAAGGCTCAACACATTCATGGCAGTGAGCATGCAAAAGAAATACTAATGTAAGTACAGGAACACTTTCCAACACGCTGCACTGTACAACAGCAGAAAAGTGAGATATACAGGGTATATACATAGTATGTACACAGTCTTATAACCCTCACACACATGGACGACAACAACCATCGAAAGTTCCATCAAGGCTGAACTGTCCCACGCACACTTCCTTCGGTTGAACGGGAACATTCACGCCTGTCCTAGCTGACATGGCTGTTTCTGTCTATCCTTTCTTTTCTGCTCTTTACTCGGTTGGCTCCCATGAACGATTCGAGAGCCTTGACAATGCATCAGCATTGGCGTTACTTGTTCCTTTCCGGTGACGCACCGTTACATTGTAGCGCTGTAGTGAAAGCGCCCATCTTGCTAACTTGGCCCCCTGCGGGGTGCTGGTTGTCAAATATGACAATGGGTTATGGTCAGAGACAACATTCACCACTGCTCCGAAAAGCCAGTAGTCAAATTTCTTGAGTGCCCAAATAATAGCAAAGGTTTCTCTCTCTATAGTCGACCAGCGCGCCTGTGTCGGGTTAAAGCGATGGCTAGCAAAAGCGATCGGCTTTTCTTTTCCGTCCGCTGACATTTGAGCTAAACAGGCACCGGCCGCCGTCGCCGACGCATCAGTGAATAGCCAGTACGGCTGATGAGGCTCAGGAGTGTTCATGGCGACGGCCTGACAGAGAGCTAATTTTTGACTTTCGAACGCGCACTGCGCATCTTCCAACTATGGAATTGAATTAGGAACCCCTCGCCTTGTCAAAGCTGTAAGCGGGCTCCCCGCATCGGCGTAGTTCTCTCTCAGAGTTGAGGGCACCGCAATTTCACCCGTCCAAGTTTGCTGCAACATTGATAGGGACCCATTTGGGTTTCTACCGTACAATGGCCTGGACGGCGCCACCCCGGTGGTATCATGCGGCACTTCGTGATACGCCCACAGAACAAATGGGATCAGCTTGTCCCACTTTCTTCGGTCCCGTTCCATTACATGATACAACATATTTTTGAGGACTCTGTTCCATCTCTCAACCACTCCGTTGCCCTCAGGGTGTTCGGCAGTGGAGAACCTGGGTGAACAGCCCAGTTTTTCTAACATTAACTGTGTCAGTAGAGATTTAAAGTTAGTACCTTGGTCTGAACAGATCGTTCCCGGCACTCCAGTACGACTGAAAATTTCCAGTAAAGCCTCGCATGTGGCCCTCGCTTTCAGGGATCGGCGCGGCACTGCCTCATTGCGTCTTTCTTCTGGTAGGACCAGTTGTCTCACTTTGACTCCCGCTAAGGAATCCCAATGGTACAAAAGTCCGTCTGACACGAACATGCTAGCTTTTCCATTTCTCGCATCATACGAGGCCTTTTTCAGGCTTTCATCGGCTATCTGAGCAGCTCGAAATTCCTCCCGCTGACTGGGCACCCCATTGATATCTTGTATCAAACTATTCCCTTGCAATTTAGGGATTTCATCTGTCGTTTCTTCGCAACTTAGACCGCAGTCTGGGTCAGTGTTATCGACCATTTCAACTGATCGGACCCCAACGGAATTGGCTACCCGCGGAATATTTTCTCCTCCAAACTCCTCTTTTTCGTGCGCCTGTAGTAGTTCCCAATCTTCCTTTGACAGCAGGCAGTCAACCCCGTTTGCAAGTTCGTCTGTAACCGCGCACACCAGATCGATCCTCTGCGGTTGTATCACAGCCCCCGGGCGATGCTTGCCTACGGGCAGCGTAGCTAGGTTAGCTCGAATGGTGTTTCCGAATGCCGACTCGAGTCTTACTGTTCGTGATGGCTCCTGTAACACGACGGGCAACATACTTTTACGGACCACCGTTATCTCACTACCTGTGTCCAACACAGCTACTGTTGCTATACCCCCGCACATGATAGGGATAAGGTCCAGCTTTGACCTCCCTGAAATAGCATTTTGAGCTAACACTTGTACTCTAGCGCTTAGCACCCTTTCTTGCTCTGGTGGAGGTTCTTCACTTACTACAGCAACCTTCTGTACCCTTTGTTTTTGCACAGTCGGCGCCTTCCCCTGCTGTTCTTTATTTGAAGCTTTTGGGCAGTCTCTGGCTAGGTGACCCTGTACATGACACATGTGGCATTTTAAATGTGTCCTGTGCGGGCTAGCTAGTTTTGCGTGCTGCAGCAGTGATGCTGTTGCGGCTGGCTTAGTTGCTCGGCCTTTCCCTTTAGCTTGCTCGAAAGTCTCGAGCACTTTCGCCACCTCCACTGGCTTAAACCAATCTTCGCCCTCCCGCAAAAGAACATATTCAAGGGCTTCTGAGCTTAGACTGGCTTTCATACGGTCAGCGACCATAAGCTCCGTCATAGCTTCTTTGGTGTTTCCATTTCGAGATTGAAGGTAATAGGCCAAATAAGTTCTCCCGCGAGACGCGAACTGAGCCCAAGTTTCCTCCTTTCGTTTAGATGCCTTTTCAAACCTCTCCAAGTATTTAGCTGGCGTGAGCTTAAGTTCATTTAATACTGCCTTCTTTACAGTCTCATAATCTGTACATTCCTCGTCATTGAGGCCACGCAACAGATAACGAACCCGCTCGGCCAGCGCCGGCATGATCAAATGTACACGGCTATGTGCTGGTACTTGAAAAGATGCAAACAACTTTTCGACCTCACTAAACCATATCGGAACGTCAGCGTCACACGGCAACCGGTATGCCTTAAGCACTTTAGCACATTGTGCTATTCCATCCGTGATGGCACCGCGCCGATCGCTTCCTTCCGACACCGAAGGCGGCCTGCTCGACTGCTCGAGCTCCACTCTCCGTAGAGCAATGCGCTCGCACTCTAGCTGTAGGCGCACCTTTTCCAGCTCCAGCTCCAGGCGTCTCACCGCCATGGTTTCTGGATCCGTCGTGCTCGGAGCCTGCGCAGCGCCTTGCGCCTCACTATCCATTTCAGTATCCGACGTCTCAGACTCGGTCTCTCCGACGCGTTGCAGCTCCTGCCGTCTCTGACCCTCTGTTTGTTCAGATGCAGTATCAATGTTTATGTTAGCCTCAATCGCATTTGCTGTTCTGCGCGTGAACACCATTAACCTCACTGAACAACAGCCGTGCCAACCTAGACAAAACGCAAGGAATCCCGCTCACCCGTTGCTGCTGGGGGCGCCGCCTGACGTCCTCGTCCAGATGAAGTGCAACCCTTGCGGAATTGGCTGGTGGCCCTCTGATGCCTTGCGCCTGGCTCGCTGCTCGTTGTGGGGCTTGCCGATCCTGTCGTGCTGCGCCAGTAAAGTTTCGTTCGTTCTCCGTCCTCGCTTCACCGCTGGGAACTTGAAGCTTCTAGGACGATGATCGGCAGTTGTTGATCAAACGCAGGCAGGAAGCGATGAGATCAGATGTACAAGAAATCTTTATAGGTAAACTTTTCTATATACATGGCAGGTAAAACAAATACATTACAAACTTGAACAATTGAGAAACAAAGCCTCACTCTTCGACTGTCTCAATGACTGTTAGAGCCCAGACTCGTTTTAACGCACATAGTACGGAGGCTCACTGATCTATCAGCAATCCTGATTTCAGCCAAGTCTGAGGGACAGCATGTCGTCCCGATTTTTATAGCCCAAATATACAAAGGAAAAAAAGGCGGTAGGGCCTTTGGCCCGTCCCACAGGTTCAGTTGCCAATCAGAGTCCACCGTTTGTTAAGCCACAACCCACAGGGATGGGCTTACTCTTAAAAATAAACATATTGGAAAACAAAGCTCTTTTCCTTCTTCGCCAAAACTCCGTTGCCCTCTCATTTCTCCGTAGTTAGTGACGGGCTCAGCAAAACACGCCAGGCCCGAACAAGTTATCGCTAGACCACCTCAAATCCCAAGGGCGTCTCTGGGCCGCAACTGTTTCGGAAGCAGGGGCATCGATACCACGTAGTGCGGTTGTACTCAAAGTTTGTCCGTGTGGGAGACTGATGGCCCTCCTTGTCCTTCGAACTTATTTTCTACAAGACAAAGTTCTCCGAGTGCGTGTTTCCAAGACGCCGTCGTCCGAATGCACTCTTTACGTGTGCCCCGCATTCCTACAGCGTGCACTGTAAGCTGGCCTTCGACACCACACAGGCAGTCGCACCCAACAACAAGGCTGGCGATTGCGTTCCGGACGCGTAGAAGATTAGGTCCATACTCACTGCATGCGGCACGGGGTCAGAGTTGCTAAGCCCTTCTTAACCTCGGCGGCGCCTCCAATTAGTCAGGCACTCGGGGGCCAGACCCACAATACCTTGTACAGCGGTCCCTTTCAAGGCTGGTCTGTGTGGACTCGTGGGACCGTCGGCGGACTGCCAACACCGTGCGCACAATGCCGACTTCCCGGAATCGGTACTCGCCCTCGTGGCACCTGCCGCGACGCGTCACCCAACACCGCGCGGTGCCTGTCACCCCACATAACACAGCAACTGTCGCCCGGCTGACATGGGGGGAAGTGAACCCCCTCTCTATACACAAAGCACGTGGCCGATTCGTGACACTTAAGAACACGAACAATCAGAGCGACCTTACACGTGGGTAGAAATCTCAAGCTACCAGGCCATGCATTCGACGAGCCGGTAGATCTGAAAACAATTCCAGAGCCTCCAGCAAGCATCGCAAAGCAATAACACGTCTGTGTGGCATACTGGCATTGTGGAGCAAAAACTTTAACTTTTGATGATACTAGCGAAGGAAACAGATAAAATAGGCAATGTACAATAAAAGATAGTGGCGCGGTCTATAACTAAGCTGCTGCCGTATCTATGCTGTTCCTACAATGTTTTCATGGCGTAGCTTTGCGTATAATAAATCTTTTAAAGTACCGAAATGTACAGGCAATAAGAAGCTTAACGAGATCTTGCCAATATTGTGAACTGTTGCCGGAATATTAGACTGTGCAATAATAGTACTGAATTTATCTGTCTTTCTTTCTCAAGTAACGGCTGCTCTGGAAGAGCTCGCCATTACCCTTAAAATCCAGAACAGTTTTCCGCACTGTTGTCGATGTGTAGTGAAGTAGCAGCCATATGTTTAACCATATCGCTTTTTAACAAGCAAGCACAATGTATTAGACTATCAATTCATATTCGCTGTGTTTTATTTGCGAAAGGGTAATTTCTATTAAATTTTCATTCACACGTAAACCTTTTCACTCACGGGGGAATGCGTACGGCACGCATTTGGCTCTGTTGCAACATGCACAAAACTGAAGCATTTCGCATTTTAAAGCTGTAAGCTACACGTAGGATTCATCTCCGGTGCTTGCTCTTTCAGAGGGGTCAGAATGGTCGTAGGGCCAGAAGCAAATAAGTAGACATTTTTCTCATTTGTAATGCACATGTACACACTTTTTTCAGCGAGAGAGGTTATTTCCCAGCCAGCAAATAAGGCAGTTTCCTTATTCTAGTTTCCCACATTTCGGTTGTTACAGTTACTATTCCCGAGAACAGGGGCGCCATAACGTAAAACCATTCCAAAATGTTGTTTTTTTTTCAATATCCTGACGTCAAACTTGCGTAACCGCCGACATAAGCATCGGGCGGTCACCCGCAGGGTTGGATAAACAGACCAGTCAAACGCTCTCCTCGTTCATAGGAGGTCACTTGTGTTTGCTTCAAAAACGAATAACATTGCCTACGCTGAGCGGCTTGTCTTATTTAGTTGGCTGACAAGACATGAGGAACACGTTCAAGTGAAGAAGGATTTGATGGGACTGAGCCAGTGCACTGAAAATCTATAACCGGACGAAGAGGGTGGTGCCGGCAACCGCGGTTGGTCTGCTTTTCCTTATTTAACTCCCGGCGGCTGGTCGAATCACGGCGGCATGCAACGGAAGGTTAAGAATGCCGCTAAAATGGATCCTCAGCAAAGAAAAGTTGGCAGAACGAGGTCGTAAACGTGCCGAGAGTGCTCGAAAAGGTTACGCGGCCACGCAGAAAGTTTATTATACGGAAATAAACCCATGCTTTCGGTGCGAGTAGCCAGTGCCTGGACGATCGGCGGCAGCCATCTTTTATTCCTTTCGGAAGGGGGCAGCCTGCGGCTATTCAGAAGAAGACTCAGTTTTGTTCGGCATATTAATGCATCCTTAACGCGTACACTTCACTTTGACGCGGTGAATTGTTGTGATTTTGGGACGTCGCGTGAAAGGCAGGTGAAGTGGGTGCAAACCGAAAGCTTTTGACCAAAAACAGAGGGCTAATGGCGAAAAGGCGTGGAATCAGAAATAACTATTTTCCTTTTGCTAGGTCAAATCATGCATAATCGGTGTGCACACGTCTTATCAGACGGGGAGTTATTGTGGTTTTCGTGACGTCCCGTGACAGTCAGGCGAAGTGGGGGTGGTCCAAAGAGTTTTTTAACCAATCGCGTAGGGCTGATTGCAGAATTGTAATAGAAAAGTTTAGAATAGCTTTACATTATAGTGCCCCAGGTCTACGACATATTTCCGACAAACTTTTCATCCCCGTTGCACAGTCATTTTATAGAATCATTTCTTAAAAACATAGCTTACTTTCCGTGATATAAGTCAGCCGTGTCTACATTTCCTCACTGGACATAATAATTACACTCCTTACTGTTGATTATAATAAATGTACTCCTTTATTGAAATAGTTTTCCTCACTGACAGCTGACTTCAGGAATTCAGTGTTCCTGCAAAAATAAACACAATCCGTAGCTTCCTAGTTATATCAGCTGGGGCATTTTTTAAGTCTTTTAGCTCTGAGGCTTCCCTCGGCATGCACAACGGCCTTTTGTAAATGTTATCGGCAATATACCGAAATAAAATCTGAAATAAAACAGTGTTCATGGCAGAACCATGGCAAGCAGAGAGAGAAATTTGGTGGAATCATAGCCACATTTGGAACTTCTTTTTTTTTTACATTTACTGTGTTGCTAATTTCAAAAAAGCTTTGAAATTGACTCTGAGGAGAGCGACTCATTGGCATGAATACGTTACAGTGATGAATTGAAAGTAGCGCTGGAATGTGCAAATGCGCTGTTTCGAACTCTTGAGAGCTCGATTTATTGGGTTCTTCTTCCTCATTCCTTCATCTGCATACTTTCTCTGCTTACAAGCTTGTTTTGGCGAATACCCAGCATGGTCATTGCTTTGGTCTGGGCGTCCCTTTCTAGTTGTATGAGTGTTTTGCGAGATTCCGTGGTGCGTAGCTAAATTGTAATTTGTGTCCTAAGGTTTCTAGCATGTGACGTTACAGGTATTGTGCGCTAAAAGGTCATTTAAGTATTGCAATGTTGAAACGAATGGAAACATTTTCTTGGAGAGTTTCTTGAGTTTGCAGTGCATTTCCTGCCTCGTTATACTTTCCTGGCATAGTCAAGCGTTCCACGAAAACTCGTCTGGCAAGAAAACATATAGGTGCGAAGAAAACGTGCACTCGCCAAGAATAATAACAAAAATTAAGAACAGAAGCGGTTAAAAGAAAACGAGGACATAGTCCTCCTCCCCGAGGACAAGAAAAAGGCCACTGTGGTTTCGGACCGTGTGGACTACGTAAAGAAGATAAATGAGCTGCTCCAGGACACGCCGACCTATGCCAAACTGGCTAGGGATCCAACGAAGAAGGTGAAATCGGAGCTCCAGGAGCTGCTTACTGAAGTTTTCAAGTGCGTCCGCCCCACCCCCTGAAAAAATAGAATCTCCACTACAGGTTGCTCTGCCACAACGACGCGGCTCCCGCTCTGTACGGACTGCCGAAAATTCACAAGCCTGACGTTCCGGTACGACCCATTGTGGATCACACATGCTCGCAACTGTACGAGCTGTCCGGCTACCTGCACCGTATTCTTAGACCGTTTGCGGGACTCACGCTTACGTTCGTCAAAGACATTGCTCATTTCATTTAGCAAGTAAGAAGCGCCTGCATTGATGATGGCGAAGTCATTATCTTTTCTTACCTAAAGTCATGTTTAGATGCGTGCCTATTGACTATGCGGCCGAGTGCTGCAGGAAACTTCTCGAGGCTGACTCTTTGCGTGAACGCACGCCATTCGAAACCCACGACATTTCCGCCTTCTAAAATTTTGCCTTGAGCATACGTACTTCGTCTTTAACAAGGAGTATTACAAATAAGCATTCGGCAGAGCGATGGTATCCTGCGTCCGTCATTTGCACCAACATTGCTCTGGAGCATCTGGAAAGTACCGCCTTATCTTCATTCGGGACGCCACCAAAGCTGTTTCTAAGATACATGGACGACTACTTCTGCATTATCCCTCGCCGTCACGCAACAGATTTCTTCGAGCACCTAAATTCCTTCGAGCCGAGTATACAGTTCCCGGCTGAAGAGGAAATCAATGGGCGAATTCCGTTTCTGGATGTCTTCTTAGAGAGGCCTTCAAGCAGCTTGAAGACTAGTGTGTACAGAAAGCCAACGCACGCGGGAAAGTACCTGAGGTTCGACTCGGCGCACTCAATTGAGCAAAAGCAATCTGTCGCAGCAGCACTCTATTCCCTTGCATTTCGCGTCTGCTCCAGCCCCACGAAACGTAGGCAAGAGCTCCAGGTTGTGAAAAGAAACCTGTTAAGCAACGGTTACCCTCTACAACTGCTCAGAACGCAGGAGCGCAAATCAGCGAAGCCTTTTCTAAAGAAACAGTGAAGCGCGCAGCGGTACCCTACACAGTGGGAACAAGCGAAGCCTTTGCAGGAATTTTTAGGGGCTACGTTGTACAAATCGCCAACGGGCCTTCCCGAAAACTTGACCAAGAGCAGGTTCGCGCAAAAGATGGTTTGAAACACACGAACTACCCGCGAGTGATCTGCAAGTTACCATGCAAGGAGTGTGACGTGTCGTACATCGGCGAGAACTGAAATTTTAAACAGCTCTTGAAAAAACACATGAATGATGTCGCCAAAGGGCACACAACCACGAAAGGCCAGGCGGAGCATCATGAACCAACCGGATGCATAATTGACTGGATTCGGCAGCCATCACCGCAAAAGAGAAACACTTATCTGCCCGTTTGCTTTTAGAATAATTTTACATTCAATCAGCTCAAACAGGACAGTTAATCAATCAAACAGGACGCGCGGTAATTTTCCCGAGATACACACCCGTACGCTGCGCCACCTCACCCATAAATAGCCGCGCGCCCATGCTTATATTTTCATTGTGATCAAGGGACCCGTACGGGGCCCGAAACGTGTTTTCCTTATTTTTCTTTTATTCTTGGCGAGTCCACGTTTTCTTGGCACCACATTCCTGGCATATGCCACGCTTACATATTGCCACTGCAATATTACGCTTCAGTGTGTCTAATCTTTATGTGGCGTGCTTTCTGTTAATTATGCATTGAACATGAAAAATACTAGAACAGAATGCAGCCAGATCACCATTCTGCAGAAGACTATGTTACCTAGCATCCTGTTCACCTTTCTTCTCTCCTTCCAAGAAGGCTTCATTATGTAAACACCATAGCTGACTATTTAAAGGAGAATGAGGTGTCGAGTTCTGTGCTAAAGTAATTTTATACAAACATTTACACTGTTATTATTTTTATTGTTAATATTATTATTATTTACCCTTGCAATGAGCGATCGCAGCCTTATATAAAAATAATACAACTCGCTCACTTTTAATTGTCATAATACGAGAGAACACTAGCGCAAAAAAAATTTGTTTATTTGATTGGAGACTTCAAAATGTAGAGTGTATAATTGATGAGTAATTGGTTTTATAAACTATCCATTGCTGGAAGGTTGCTTATCAAGAACGGCAGCATACGTTCCGGGTAAAGTTTTTCATAGTTAAATCCGAGTTTTCAGTTATCAAACTCACCACAGCATATATTGGACGTTCAACATTACCGGGACATAATAACAAAATTTTTTCGTCAGAGCCTGTGCACATAAATACGCGTTGTTTTGTTTGCAATAAGAAACTGACATCTCTGTTCATACAGAACCTTATTGCAGCTAAAGAATGAAAATTTCAAAAGAAAACAGGAATCCTGCAAACCCCTAGTCTTCGACTTTTCGTTGAAGATAAAGCCAGGTCGCACAAGCGCGTTCAAGCGAAGCGAGGCTTCAAAATGCCTGCTTTACTCATATTCTCCCTGCCATGACACGCCAGTTTGACTCTTCCTCGTAACGGAGAGATTGGAAATTTCTTTTAATAACTGGAGCCACGTAATTATCGCACCAGCGATAACACGAAAATGCAACGGCTGTCTGAGTTTTGATGGCGGCACGCACAGGAAGCCTAATGCTACCAGGAGGCGCAGCAGCATTACACCAGCCAACGAAGTATTCCATCCACAAAACGCAACCGCACGTCCTGGCTTGGAGAGAAGAATGTTAATAACTTAAGTGGCCGCATGTATTGGTCTATTTCATCGAATGATAATGAACAGTTCAATTTTCTGTAGCATACGAGGTTCGATGACTTTCTTATCGCGCACTTGTTTCTATATATGTATAATTCTTTCCTACCAAGAACTTCTATTTTGAATAAAATCGTGAACACTGGTAAAATATTTCATTACTTTATTTACATTTACATATGTGGAATAAAAGTGTTCAAAATTTCATGGAACCCCAGTTCAAACAGAAAAAGCTACAGAAAATTCATGGAGTTCATTCGTACACCGTCTTCTAAGCGAAGCTGTCTTTCTATCCAACCTTGCCGCCAACTGGTTTTGCACTGCTGGTACAGGTTTGGTATCTCACTATATATATAGATATATATTGAAACAAGTGCAAGCGCACGTAAGAAAGCAAAAACAAGCAGTTAATGTTGATGTTTCGGCTGGGGTCCGGCCTTCATGAAGACTGCGAATGCAGGCTCCCAGAGCTAAATGTGCACGTTTTCTCTGGAAGGGTGAAGCACATCGTTAAAAAATGCACAACAGCGTGAATACAAAGACTCGTAAAATATAAACATGTTGCATAGTGTAAATGTCGATGACAACACGCCACGCGAAGGTTATACATCATCAAATAAATCGGCACTCGCTGAAGGTTATCCTTAGGCAAGTGCCGATTTTTTTTATATTGTAAGCGTGTTGGGCGTAACTAATATGACTACAAGACGCTGCCAGTGGAGAGGGGTCGCATATTAGCATAGAACATGCGAGGGCTCGCAGCTACAAGAACAATGTTTTTCTTGTTATTTTTTTTGACGTTACTGCAGCTTTTGTGATATCGTAAGAAGCCGACAAACACTGACACCAAGGACAACATAGGGAAAATTAGTTGCACCTAATAGATGAAATAAAGAGACAATAAAGTAATGGAAATTAAAGTGGATGAAAAGACAACTTGCCGCAGGTGAGAACCGAACCCACAGCATTCGCATTTCGCGTGCGATGCTCTATCAATTGAGCTACCGCGGCGCCGTTTCCCCACCACTTTCTTGGATATTTATGTGTCCTAGCAGAACCCTGTGAGTGTTAGTAAGTGCCACCACTCACAGACCTTGGCGGCTTACGTGGAACGTCCTTTATGCCGCAGACATCCCGTTTTGGGTGAAGGCAACTGGTCAATAAACCCACACATGCTACCTGAAGGCATCAATGTTGCTGGATTCGAGACCCTCGTTATGTAATAAACGAAAAAAGGGGTTTAACCGAGGAGCCCGATTTTTATTAAGCGTATCATAATAAGCCAACAAACACTGACACCAAGGACAAGATAGGGGAAATTACTTGGGCTTATAAATGAAATAAAGAAACGATAAATTAATGGAAATTAAAGTGGATGAAAAACAACTTGCCGCAGGTGGGAACGGAACCCACAACCTTCGCATTTCGCAAAGTTTCTAGTTCGGTTCCCACCTGCGGCAAGTAGTTTTTTTATGCACTTTAACTTCCATTAATTTATCGTTTCTTTATTTCACTTATTAAGCAAATGTAATTTCCCCTATGCTGTCCTTGGTGTCAGCGTTTGTTGGCTTTTTGGGATTAATAATCATCGGGCCCCTCGGTTAACCCCCTTTCTTCTCGTTTATTGCAGCTTTTGTGATATATATATATATATAAAATCTTTTTGCCAGCTCCAGCAACTCGTTTTATCTAGCACCGTCAATGAAGTGTCAGTGAGTGTGTCTGCTTCGGCGTAATCATCCAACAAATCGC
This sequence comes from Dermacentor variabilis, assembly GCF_050947875.1. Lineage (NCBI taxonomy): Eukaryota > Metazoa > Arthropoda > Arachnida > Ixodida > Ixodidae > Dermacentor > Dermacentor variabilis. The sequence continues at coordinate 94,019,069 of NC_134575.1, forward strand.
AACATAAAACGTATGCATGCAACGTCAGCTCACAGGTTTATTTAAAGCCAAGATGCACCAATAAAACAGTGCAACATATTCAGCGGCTGAATTGATTTCCTTATATTTCTCATATTGGCAGTGGCGTAGCCAGAAATGTTGGTGGGCGGGGGTTCATGTTCCAGCTCAGCCTCCTCCTGATAGAATTTGTCGAGGGATCAAATACATCAATGATAACTGCATTGTCATTGCCAAAGATTCTGCACGCGAATTCATGACGCTACGCACTGTCAAGACATGTAAAAGATGTGCTCTTTCATAGAAGAATATATTCGTAAGGCCCAAAAAATATTGCCAGAAATAACTGATACCAAGGCTTTCACGTTTTTTGTCTATTTAAAAGAATATATCACACAAACTTTAGAACTATACCGCTTCTAAACCAGCAAAGGAGTGCATGCTGCTGATATAAAAAACGTGAATGCCATGACATGAACAAGTTGAGGAGAAATACTTTAATGAAACTTTTTAATTCAAGAACCTTCTTTAAATTTTTTGTACACATGCAATGGCCAGGGGAAAATGTCCTTCGTTCCAGTGTATTGCGCAGTAGCAGCTGTCACCGATCGTGCGCTGTAATTGCACAATATTGTAGTCGCAACAGGGAGCACATATAAAAAGCAGTTCTGCAAAATATGCATTAGCAATGCGAAGACACAACGGAGTATACAAATGCGAAGATACAGCTTGATAAAGCGTAACTAAGCGTGCCTGGAAACAAAATTCAATGCATGTATACACAAAAGCTCGCAGGAAGATATTTAAATATACGTATAAGTCTCCAATAAATCTACGTATCTAAACAAAAGTCAGGGTATATAATGCATCAAACAAGGCAGATCAGCATGTTGCACAATCACAGATTAACATATCACAGAGTCCTAAGCCCCACCTCCCTCCCTCCACTCTCTCCTACGTATCGCGCGCGACGGAAGGCGGCGCGCTTCCATTCCGCTTTTCTCCCTCGCGCACACAAGACTGAGCCACCATCGTCGGCTCACCGATCCCCCCTCCCCCTTACGCTTTCACTTGCTCATACAGCATGCGGCTCGCTGTGACGATGTTAACGCCTTTGAAATTTGATGAATAAGCGCGAAAAGATGCACCGACCACGATAACCGAAAATTTAATTATGTTACGGCTCCCGTACGGGAGCCTTCTTCACAATAAAACCTATAACAGAGATACAACGTATATAAGTACGTTTCAGTACGTGACACAAGCAGCGAGTGTACACCATCGGAAGTGTCCCGTCATGCCTATTCAGCGTGTGCACCGTGGTCTCTATATGCAAGGATTTCAGATGCAGGCGTGACTCACGCTTCTATCCTTTGGCGAGGACACATGCATTTGCCCAGTCATTATGTAGCGTGTAGATTCCACATGTTCAGCAAGGGTATTTGAGGCCACGTGCCGTTTCTTGAAATCACCTGTCTCGCCGATATACTCGTAACAACAGTTCTCGCACGTTATGGCACCGGAGAAATTTTCCAGTCGTAATCTGTGTCTTACGTTTACTAAAACGTTTCTTAGTTTGCGGGTTGGCTGATGCGCAATTTTGACGTTGTACCTGCGCATTATACCACCTATGGTCTCACTTGTGGCAGGAACATATGGAATGGCAGATCAGTTGTTCGGAGACGACGTAGGACGCTGTCATTCTGGGAGTGACACTTCTTTCCTTACCGAGGACAAAAAGGACGGAGGGTAGCCACAGGTTCTTAAATCTTCACAGATGCCCATCACGTGGGCCGTGGTTCTGTCTCGTGCAAACGGTTTTTGCTCGCTGGAACAGCGTAGCAGGAACATACCATTTGTGTGAAAGCGGATGTACCAAGTTGAAATGCAGGTACCGGCCTGTATAGGGGGGGGGGGGGGGGGGGCTTCCTGTAGACGTTGAAAGAAAGGCCAGTGCCACCGCGCTTGACAATTAAATTAAAACGGTAGACACTGTATGCGTGTTGCTCGACAGTAAATTGAATCGCCTGTTCCACGCTGTTAAGACGAGCAGTGAAGGTAGCGAGAGCATCCTTGTGAATCATGCCAAAGCAGTCATCTACATATCGCAGGAAAACCTTTGTAGAAGGGGTAAAAGATGCAAACGCCCGACGTTCGACGTCCTCCATGACCAGATTCGCAGCAGAAAGTGATATAGATGCGCCCATAGCCGTGCCATGCGTTTGCAGCTAAAAATTATGTTGGAAAAGAAGTATATATTAGACAGACAGAACCTAAGAGACGGGACACGTCTGAAACTTCAATCGGAGACCCATCGGAGACCTATCGGGCTGCGACCCGTCCGCTTCGAGGGCAGCGGTGCAAACCTTAACTGCCAGTTCTACAGGAACGCTTGTCAATAGAGGCTTAACAGAAAATGAGACTATGACATTCCCACTGGACATTCTGCTTATAATTTTTTGTTGTTGTTAGAGAGGTGCTTCCCAATGTTTCGAGAAGCAATGTAGCGGTGGTGCTCACAGCTGATTGTTTTGGCATGTTCGCGAAAATTAGGTTTTCAGTATGTAGTTACATTTCCTTCATAGTGCAGACATGTGGTCAGAAATGCATTTTATTCGTCTAGACTTGCTCAGCATAACGCATTCGTCGGTTGGACGAATGTAGGGACTGCAAAAGTATTTATTTTAGATTGTGCCTCTAAAATTGAGCAATATTTTACCGCAATCGGCAATATTGGTCTGCCTAAGTGGTGGAAACGAGGAAATGTAAAAGTGCAGAGAACGAAGGTTTTTGCTCAAGCCTGGTAACGAGCAAAGCACGCAACGGCCAAGAGCACTGATTAAAGCGGCCCTTAAACCGTTCGACGATTTCGTACAAACGTACTGAGTCGTTAGGGTAGGGCCTTTTGATCAATAATTCATGCATCTAAGTGCTCCACGTAAAGCTTATAATTTATTATAAGCTTTAAAGGATGTACATCGCTACCAATCGCAGCACGCCACTCGGCTGAATTTTGAGCCGTCCCTGACCCGTTTACGTAAGTTGTCCTAATGATGCTAGAAGGGTGAGCTATCCGATTGGCTGCCCAGGGTGGTTAATCGATAATTTTACCAACTTTATGGTGAACAAATATTGGAACGTTTTTTTTTAATTCCAAATTGTTTCAATGGTATTTACTTTCTTTATATAAAGAAATAACAGAAAGAGAATGCACAAGGACAATTTATCACTACACGTACGCACTTCCGGTACAATGCGAGTGTCGTCTCCTTGTGTTGCAACGTGTTCCGTGTTGACCACAGCTCCGCGGTCAGCGTTGATTTCTATCTTTCTTTTCGCGAGTTAGCCAAACACAAAAGGAGAAAGAAGCTTGTTGCCAAATATTGCCATTTTTATTTGTAGTTTTATTTGAATGCATATTTTCGCATTTGACTAGGCCAATCCCTTTTTGCGCAACCCGTCGTAACAGAAGGTCCGTGACGTCGCAACAGTCGACCTTTGACATCGACAGCGACATCATGCTTGCTCATAGAATACTTTTTATTTGGCCACGGAAATTCAAGTTGCGGCGAATTGTTGCAGAGGTGCTGCAGGCAATCGAGCGCGCCGTTCCAATTGATGGGACAATCGGCAAATCGCACGGCTGCACACCGGGGCGCCACAATGCGCCCTTTCATCCAGTCATCGTTGCCCGAGGGCGGCCCGGTGCCCCTCGGTGCGATTTACCGAATTCGCCACAAAACAGACCTCAAACGGCAGCTGGAAAAGGGGTTTGTGTTTGAGTTTCCACGCAACCGAATAATGTTTTTCTTATACATTCAAATCACAATCCGACGCAATCATGTCTGTATGCTGTGTGTAAGTCGAACTTTACGAATATTCTGACGCATTTTACTCTGAGGAATTTGATTATTTCAGTAACGCCTACGCGCCAGGCGGAAGCCCTGCGTCGTTCGGGATCATATTTCTCATGCGCACAGCGACGCAAAAACTGGGCGCCAACATCGAATTTTCTGCAACACGGGGCCCTTGAGAGGAAGCTTTAGCTGGGGTGTTGCTATCTAAATACATGTAAAAGGAGAATTCCTTTTTCACGGCAGAACACTGCACGAAATTTGGCGAGATTTGTTGCCTTTGAAGGAAAAACTTAAAATCTAGGCACGGTTCGTTTATAATTTTTCGCTTACGTCGTCAATATTTTATTAAAAAGTGGCAAAAATCAAAAAAAATTTTAGAACAAAACTGTCATGTTTGCAACGCTGTACCCCAGCAATGAAAAATTAAATTATGTGAATGGCATGTAATGGTACGTCTAAAGCGGTCAACGTTGATCTTACGCATCAAATAAAAAGAATAGTAATATGGAAATAAAGGTTTTGCTGACCCCTTGAACACAACGTAACAATTTCACGTAAGATATAGAATGACATATCAAATTTGTTCGCCTTCAGTCATCTAGTGGACGCCGTTTACAGAACGGCGATATCTCTTCTTGATGCAGAGCTATTAATTTCTAAATTTCATGCTTCTATGTTTTTTTTTCAATATTTCGAATTCTTTCCAATATATTTAACAAAATTCAGGCCCTAAATCGAAATTCCGCTTCCAACAATCACTAAATATAACTTTGTTTCTGAAATGCAAGAAATTTAATTAAAATCACACTCTAAGAAATGTTTACACCCCTTGGGGTATATATTTGCCGCAAAACAATTATCTTCATCTGTCTTGCTCACATTTTCTTTCTTGAAAACGCGGCGTTCGTTACTTTCCTGTCCAGAATGCTCTGTCATACTGATAACGCGCATGCTGTTCGTGACTTGGTAGTACTGGGCTCGCAGCGTTAACGAAAGGAAATGCAGGCAAGACAGATGACGTTTATCGTTGTGTGGCAAATATACAACACAAACGGTGCAACTGTTTTTACAGTGCGGTCCAGGGCTTATCTCAGACGAACGTTTTTGCGTTTTACATGTACACTCTTGAAATGGTTGCACTCTTTGGTGTGTATGTTTGTCCCACAACAATATTCGGCGTCTGCCTTGCTTACGTTTCCTTTCTTGAAAACTCGGCGCTCGCTATTTTCCTGTCGAGAATACTGTGTCACACTGATAAAGTGCAAGCCGTTCACGACTGGGAAGTACCAGGCTCGCAGCGTTAAAAAAAGAAACGCGGGCAAGACATATGACGATAATGGTTGTGGGACAAGATAAGCCCCAAAGGGTGTAATTTTTTAACAGTGTATATGAATAGGCCACGTTGGAGTTTGACCCAAGCTAAAGCTACCTCTTAATGCTATGACGTTCAAATTCACCTCGGAGGTAAATTTGGAAATGGAAGTAACGCTTACCGCAAGAAACGTGGAGCAAGTCGAAAGCGGTACCTGGCGCGATACTTCACCCAGAAATGATGGCCATGAACGCACTAGAGCTTGTCATCTATCCGTGATTTCCTTCTTTTATGCTGTCGCCATGATTAACCGATGCTATTTTTCTTTCTCTCGCTTTCTGAGCATGGCCGCCTTAGTACAGTGTATTGTAAAACACCCTCTACTCCCAGGCTCATTCCGATGCCGGGTGATCGGGTGTCTGGTGACTGAAAGTAAGACGGAGACGATGTTGCTGACGCAGATATTAGTCCGGTGAAGCACGGTGTTACTGTAAGTGGATCAGAGATCAAAGCTATCTGCTCAGACATCAGTGTATTGAGGGGAGTAGGGGAATTTCGCGCAGCCACGCTGCCGGCTCAGCCATCTCAAACATGGCCTTCGAGATTTGTTTCTAGTCGTTGGAAGCGACCTCTGAAGTGTGGGTTAGGGCGCCACGCATAGCCCAAACAAAGGCAAGTCGAAGAATTTCAGTAGCCCAGAAATATTCACATAGCCAGCTACATAGCCAGCCCTGGCAACACTGGCCGAGGTGCAAACGTGAACGATCTGCACTGTGCAGCCATCTGTTGGCACAGAGCTCAACCTAACACAGTGGCAGTAACGAAGCGTATTCTGCTTTGCTGCCGGTGTAAATTTCTCGCAGGAGCGTAATCGTGAACACCTTGTTTTTCTATATGTTTAAAATCTTTTACATTTTGTAGAGCAATATCAGCTCTTTGTTTGGTTGTTGAAGCTCTGCGCCACAAGGTGGCTAAATCTTGCGGACCGATCTCAGTTTTGTTCAGGGACCGTAGACCGACCAGGGTGCTCATGTACGTCTAGGCCTATGCCTCCACCCATCCGTCGAAACATCCAGCTCGCCTGTGGTTACCGGAATAAAGGACACGCTCGGCGCTCCGACAGAATGCTCGCAACGCACGCTGCTTCGATAGCTCTCACTAGGGGTTCAACCTCCAGTTCTCCAACTTTTCCGCCAGGGGGCTGGCGGAGAAGCTGGAGAGGCTTCGCTCGCTCCGAGACAATCAGAAGTAGACGGCATGGCGTGCAATCATGACACAGAGTCAGTGAAGGCTAAGCTTAGCCCAGATAACACGGCAAAAGAGTTGAGAAAATTCACGTCTCTGGAGGAGGGTAACATGTAATCTGTAGCTCTCTTAATATGAGGCGCTTCACGCAAATTGTGGTGCGAATGATCAACTGTAGCTGTGCCATACGTGTCTACCAAATTTGTCTGAACCGTTTCATGGAATCCTTAATGACTGGCGATAGAGCTTGTTTAGTCATATTCAGATTACACAAGAACACCATTGAATATTTCAAAGGTTATTTTATTCTTGTTATTCATATCAAGGTCGGCAGTCGCCAGGATATGGAACTAATTTTGTATCGTTGCAGTTCGTGCGGAAATACATTTTTGTGATCTCATCTAGCTTTTCTTCTGTTTCTCTGTAATATTTGGCGGTCACCCAGAGTGAGCATATTGATGTTTCTGCAAGCAGAATCAATGAATATGATGGTAAGTACAGAGTAGGACAAGACTAATGTAGTATTCTCTATATTATTCAGGCGTTAAACTTTCATTGAAGGATGCGCTACTCGTTATGTCGCGAAGGTACTTTCTTGCAAACGCGGGAGCAAGAAATCACTACGAGAATGATTAGATATAGAGTAATGCAACTTAGTCGCTATTATGGACACGTCAACGCGATGAATAGACAATGTTTGACTGCATTTGCAATGAATGTGTTCAATACTTGTGATTTTCTTTAGTTTTATGTCAGGTGCCTTTAAGACAACGAGCAGAGAGGGAGAAAAGTTTAATGACACGAATTACAGAGAGGTCGGCCCGAGCTACATTCTTCCAGCCAGGTACTCTGCGCTCGGGGAAAGGCAAGAGGTAAAGAAAGAGGGAAAGATAAAGGAGCACGATTGCTTGGAAATGAAGAGAGGAGGAGGATATAAAACATATCAGAAACAATTAGGTCAACTCAAAGCCTATAATCCGGACCTCTACGTTTTAGAAAGTCAAGTAAGGTCTGGATGACCTGAAAATTATATTTAAAATTTTTCCAATTGCGTATTGCAACATCCTCCGACAACGGTTAGCTCTTGATGCGCATCAGATCGTTATTCAACGTCTGTCGCTCACCGATATACTGCGATCATTCAAATAGCACATAACCTTGTCGGGCCTTTGGGCCCTCATCTGCAGCGCGCCCGGGGGAAGCCTTTGAAACGCGTGCCACAACAGCACTTGTCGCATGGAGCATGCGCACCGATCGCGTTAGCGTAAGAAGTCCTGCTGGTAAGGTGGCTGCCCTATAGGAAGGCAGCGGAGACGGCACTCGCGGCTCTGTTGGGGCGCGGGCCTGATGAGGCGCTGGTGGGGCGCGGCCCCTCCATGTTTTTCCCGAGCGTGCTCCGGAGCGAGGGAAAAGCGTTTTTGCACAGTGTCCGCGCGAACGAGTGCTTTCCTTGTTCGCTTTTGCGACTGGGTCTGCGCACCCGGTTCTGCGCTTGCTTGCTTTTTTGCCTTACGTATTCTGTTATCGGCCGTAAGATTGTGGTAGTTGATGGTTTTTGATGATCGTTATTTCGTCGCTACCCTTTGTCAGTACATTTGGTTGCCTCGCTCTTTTGGTGCTTGCTTCTTCGCCTTGTTCTTTTCTGCTATCGGCCACGAGACTGCGGTAATTGTTCGAGTGGTTCGTTACATAGTAAACTATAGCGATTTCGGTTCTTTGCTCCAGTGGTTCTTTGTCGTGTTGTCGCGGCTCGCGGACTCCCTGAGCGAAGGAGAGGGGCCTTTATCTGACGCCCAACGTGGGGCCCGATGTCGCAGCGAAACAAATATACCTAGGGGGAATTGCCAGCTGTCTCCAGGTGGGGGCGTTTCGCTTGTCCCCGTGCTCGTGGTCCCTGCGGTGCGCAAGCGTACTCCAGAAAATGAGAGAAAATACGAGAAAGAAAGAAGAAAACCATGTTGGACGCCAGATGAAGACATGCATGCACATCCAATCAAGTACCTGACTAGACAAAGAGAACAACGGTAAAGTCTGTGCCGCCAATATCTCTGTGGTCTCCGAGACCGGTAGTGGTATTCTCACGGTACCGAAGTCGTTCAAAAGGTCAACGGGGGAGAAGACCAGAATCGAGACAGCACGTAAGCGATTTGCTGAAATGTTCACGGAGGCACCTAGCAACGTTAATGTGCTGACTCGTAGGATCGACACCGGATGCGCCCGCCCAATGCGTTTCAACCCGCGGCCCTTGAACATTCTCAAGCGAGCACTTCTTGACACTGCCCTAGACGAAATGATCGCCACCGGTGCAGTAAGACCATCTAAGAGCCCCTGGGCGTTTCCAATTGCACTAGCACCTAAGAAAGATGGCACGGCGCCGTGGTGTGTTGACTAACATCGGTTGAACGCTGTCACAGTTTGAGACTCGTACCCCTTCCCATCAGTGGATTCAATGATGCATTTATTCACTCGGGTCGGCAAAGTTCTTTACTATTTTAGAATGCAGCAGGGGCTTCCTGCAAATTCCGATCGCCCCTGCTCTATTGCAAAGACTGCAGTCACTTGCCTTCGGGGACTGTTCGAATTTGTCCGACGGCCTTTCGGTTTGTGCAATTTACCTGCAATCTTTCAGCGTGTAATAAATATTGTTCTTCAGGACGCCAAATTCAATAATGCGATGGCTTACATGAATGACGTGGTAGTGTTCTAGAAAAGCCTGGACGAGCATCTCCTTCATCTAACCACTGGTTTGTAACGAATGCAGGAGGTAGGCATCACCATTAACCCCCGAAATGTTCAGTTGGTTTCGAACAGAATCAACCTCCTAGGTTTTATTGCCGAGCAAGGCACATTGTGGCCAGACGAGGAGAAACTCCAGGCCATACTGCAGCTTCAATGACGAACAGACATCAAGAGCCTGCAGTAGTGTTTGGGCATGGTAGGCTTCTACCGCTACTTTATCCCTAACTGCGACGACCTGGCAAGCCCCTCCACCAGCTCCAACGGAAAGGTGCCCGTTGGTACTTGACTAACGTGGAGCAGGGATCATTTTGGGCTCTGTGATAGGCTATCGCCGATACCGCACATCTGCGGCTTCCCGACCTCCACCTACTATTCACAATGCAGACTGATGCAAGTGAGTGTGGCATCGGCGCAGTCTTGCTTCAGAAGCATCAACGGAGGAGCAGAACAGAACTATAACGTAACAGAGAAAGAGTTCCTAGCAATTGTATTTCCACTAAATACATTTGACATGCATTTGGCTAGGGCTGAGTTTACTATTCAGACTGACCACCAGGCGCTGACGTGGCTGTCGGAGCTACAAAACTGCGGTAGCCCATGAACTTAAATTATGGGGTTTTACGTGCCAAAACCACTTTCTGATAATGAGGCATGCCGTAGTGGCCGACTCCGGAAATTTTGACCACCTAGAGTTCTTTAACGTGTACCTAAATCTAAGTACACGGGTGTTTGCGCATTTTGCCCCATCGAAATGCGGCCGCCGTGGCCGGAATGTGATCCTGCGACCTCGTGCTCAGCAGCCCAACGCCATAGCCACTCAGCAACCACGGCGGGTTCCCATGAACTTGAAAATCAAGCTGTTTCTTTTAGTGCACATGTGCGCATTCTTTCTATCATACCTTCCCTCTCCCCTTACCTTTTCTTTATATTTCTAAGCGTGAATAAACCCGGCGTTCTTTGGCTCGTACGACTGTCTCGTTCACTAAGGGAGTGGCGTTGCCGCCACCCGTCAACCATCGTAGCAGTGGCTGCGAGAACCCCCACGGATACGCAACAGTGGCCGGGCACCGGCCACAATTTCAAGATACCCATCGGCCCAGCCACGGACAAGGCCCTCAAGCTTTCGGATTTTATAGAGGACAAAGATATGTGGCGCGCGTATCTCGTAAGAGTTAACGCTTGCTTAGAAGCAAACGAGGTTACAGGCGACGCCAAGAAGTGGGCCCTGTTGGTTGCGGCCTTAGGATCTAGGACCGTGGAGATTCCTTGCGGTAGAGTAGCACCTAGAAAATTGAGCTCGCTAAACTCCTGTGGTTGCGCCCCAGAAGCGCAACCACAGAAGCTACGTCGCTCCGCACGATCAAAGGAACCTGGGGCGCAATCGGAGATATTTTGTTCGATGCGCGTTCTGTTCAGTTGCTGCAACGTCACAAAGTTGCAGTATGCAAAATTTGTGACAGCGGGGCGAAGAGAGCAGCCAATCAGGAAGCGGTGACCTCCCCGGAAGTTTACTTCCGTCGTTTGTCGTCTGCTTGCAGACAGTACACTACAAAACTAAATGATTCTAGTCTTCCAAATGAATGCAATCTTTATCTAAAAAAATGTATTTTTTCTTCTCAAGCCCAAACGCGTTTTCAAATAGTAGTACGTGTGGCTACTGCAATTTATAACTATTACTTTCTTTGCGTCGTCCCTTCCCTGGGTGCTGTCGCGCACAGCGAGAAGAAAAAAGAAAAAAATAACGACGGGAAGAGTGGCGCACTTTTCAAGAGGCAGCGACAACATTCCAGTGGCTCCCGGCACCGATGATGGGGTCGATTTCTCTGTACAACCAACGAATTATTTGTTTCGAGAAACAAAAACGACGCCATAATTCACTTTCTGCCATTTCTACAAACGCGTTTCGCACCCCCTCCCGCTCTCCTCCGTCCTCTAGAAACGCCAGCGCAACAACCTATGTTCCCAACGGAAGCGCCATTTTCTCGAAATAAACTATGAATTGAATTCAAACGTGGCATGCCGCAGCCGCCTGTTGGATCCAATCCAATCCACCAGACGTGTCATGAGAAGCCGTATGATCGCTCCAAACTTCCCAGCTCCCGTCGGGTTCGGCGCCTAGCAGACGAAATGCTCGGTGGGAGGATGATTAACATGAGCGTGTCGTCATTTTGACGTCATCAAAAACGTGGCCGCGCCCCGCGGCTGGCGACGTCGGCGAGGAGTGGGCCAATCGTGCGCGCCGGTAACCGAACGAACGCGCCGAACAACCATCTCCGATCGCACCCCTGCCATCGTGAAACCGAGGGGAGGGTAATCACTGGACTTCATGCAACCAATTGAGAGCCGATACCAATGGGAAATTATGGCATGTGATGTTATGGACCCGTACGCCAGATTAGCTAAAGGGAATCGGCACTTGTTAGGGATCACTGACCATTTCTCCAAATGGGAAATTGGTAGAACTGTGCCCGCTACGTAAGCTAGATTCTAAGATAATCTGGGACAGGCTGTTGGAAGCATTCACCCGTTTCGGTTGCCCAGTGAGCTTACCACAGACACTGACACCTATTTCACAGGCAGGATATTTGTTGACACTTGCAAAGCTTATGGCGTGCAGCAGAAAACAACGACACCCTACCACACTCATGTCAACATCACAGAGCCTGTCCACAGTAACCTTAAGACAATACTGGTGGCTTTCACAGAGCGGCCAAGGACTCGGACGTTCGTATCCAGGAGGTGGCATTCACGACTAGCACAGCGGTAAACCGGCTGACAGGGATTACGCCAGCGGCCATTCTTCTCGGTCGCAAGCTCTGTTTTCCTATTGAGCATGCACTCACCAATGGTTCTGAATTACCCACTTGCAATTACTGTACGTTCACACAAAATCATTCCAGCCGCCTGACCCACACTCTGAAGGAGGCCAGGCAAAGCTTGGACGTTGCCCGCCTGGAACATGGCAAATAATACAACAAGGACAGGCGGTCCTTGGACTTCGTGGTCGGCGACTAAGTGCTCCGCCACACGCACCCACTCAGTGATGCCGCAAAAGGGTTTGCTGCCTCCTTCGCGCCTAGTTGAGATGGCCCTTACGTGATCGCGAAACTCATTTCTAGCTTGGTGTACCTTCTGCGGGAAAAACACGGTAGCAGAGTAACGAGGTCCGTAAACGTACACGACCTCAAAGCGTACTACGTGCGCCCATCAGACAGCTAACCGTGCTTCATCATTACACGAGTTCAGAAATTAACGCGGCTGTGCCCTGCATCAATTATCTGTTAATCGCCACGTTTTACGTATGCTATGCTTGGATATCCTTGCCTTACGCAGAACGCCACGCTACCACTCCAACGGGCGTGGCCACCCTGGATGCCACAATGGCCCATCGAAACATCACCTACGTCGTCGGCGTCTCACCTAGGCAACCGATGTGCGCTGGCGTGGGTTGAGCGAAAAGTACATAGTGCAAAGAGTGCGCGCCTTGAGCGCACGCCACTTGAAGCAGTTACATGGAGCTCCGAACGACGCCAGATACCGCACGTTCAACCGCATGCTGCAGCCCTCATTCAAGACCATCGCGTGCCAACTGCCCCGAACCTTTCGCCTCGCAACACCCGTGATGTACTCGACAAGGACGATGCATGGTGTTGTAGTACATAGTGTTGTCGGGCGTAGTGTTGTCGGACAACCAGGAGGGTGTCCGGTCTTGCGCGGGGAGGAGTGTCTGGCCTTTGGGCCCTCCTCTGCAGCGCGCATGGGGGAAGCCTTTGGAACTCGCGCCACAACATCACTCGCCGCATGGAGCATGCGCACCGATCGCGTTAGCGTAAGAACGCGCGCGTGGGCTGCCGGGAAGGCGGCTTCCCGATAAGAAGGCAGCGGTGACTGCACTCGGGGCTTTTTTGCGGCGCGGGCCTGGTGAGGCTCTGGCGGGGCACGGCCCGTCTAGGTTTTTCCCGAGCGTGTTGCGGACAGAGGGCAATGCATTTTTGCATAGTGTCCGCGTGTACAAGTGCTTTTCTTGTTCGCTATTACGACTCGGTCTGCGCACCCGGTTCCGTACTTCCTTGTTTTTAAAAAGAAAGATTTACTGTCAGCGAACTTGCGATTTCACCGTGGCCGTGCTCCGAGAAGGCACATGACTTCCCACCACGTTCCTCGTCGTTGCGTTCGCCTCTGCTCGTTCGCCAGCTGCGCCGCATGCCTGATAACATGGAGGGTTGAAAAGGAGAGCTCGCGTGCGCCGCAACCACACTTGAGGTGGCAGTATGGACTGCGACAATGCTGATAAGCAGGAGGAGGTCTGGATTCGACATCGGAATGAGGTGAAGAGCAAACGAATCGCCCAGGAAACAGACGAACAGCGCGCCGAACGACCGGCTAAACGCCGAAACATAGCTAGACAACCAGACTAATCTGCACTTGCAATCAAGATTTACCAAGGCTAACCATGTTATATAGGCCTTAGGCTTCGCTACGTATATCCTGGCATAGCCGAGCTAAGCCACTACCAATTTTTTCGCCTTGCGTATTCTGTTATCTACCGTAAGATTATGGTGGTTGATGGTTTGTGATGACCGTTATTTCATCGCTACCCTTTGCCAGTACATTTGGTTGCCTAGGTCTTCTGGTGCTTGCTTCTTCGCCTTGTTCTTTTCTGCTATCGCCCACGAGACTGCGGTAATTGTTCGAGTCCTTCATTACATTGTAAATTAAATCGGTTTGTGTTCGTTGTCCCACTGGCCCTTTGTCGTGTTGGTCGCGGCTCGCGGACCTCCTGAGCGAAGACGAGGGGCCTTCAACCTACAGTCTCAGGCACATTGCATAGCCCACAATCTGGAGAATCGTTTACGAATGTTTACGAGAACGTGTGTTAAGATGCTCAAAATTGGCATTCTTCTTGAAGAAAGCATACAATATACCGAAATTTCGGTAATTCTTAATGATTCAACAGGGTTAAGAAAGTGACTCCAATGAGAGAAGCCATAGCTTTGTAGATATGAATTTTGTTTACATATAGCAGTCTCCATTGATTGCTGCGACGATTTAATAGTTCAGGCGAACTTCTTGTCAAGCAGATTTTATTCATATGCAGCTCGTGTACGTCCTGTGTCGTAAATCCTGTTTTTGTGTGTTGGTTTACTGGTGCTGTGCCAGTCTTTAGGATTATACCGAAGTTTATAAGTAGATAATTTGCGGTATTTATAGTTATTCCCTATTGAATGATTTGCAAAGAAAGAGCGTTCGCCACAAGGTGTCTTAAGAGAAACATTTCCTTCCGCTAAGTACGTTTCAAACTTTGTGCTATACTTTTCTTGCATACACGCATATTTCACCATAGTAGTTAAAACACAATTCAGAAATACTACGATAAAGATCTTTAGAAGTTGTGAATGGTTTTTGTTATATTGTTTAACGAAAATACAATTTCTTTTTCTGAAGCAGATTTTTAATTTTGGTTTACTTGTATTTAGCCCTAATTATTGATTGCTTATTTCTTTTTCCATCATTTTACGTTGTAATGACGGTGAAGAACACCGTAGCACAAGTGCCAATCATGAAATATTTGATTCGGCGAACATTTGCCCACAACGAAAGTGACACTCGAAGCACAACAATAGCAGCGAGAAAAGGCGGCGATCGTCGAAAGTCTGGCCTGCGGGTCAAGCGCGTAGGCTTTTATGCATGACTCGTTGAATGTTCTAGCTTTATCGCTGGTCCCGAGTGCCTCCCAAGAAGAACTATACCCGCCATGGTTGCTCAGTGGCTATGGTGTTGAGCTCCTGAGCACGTGGTCGCGGGAACGAATCCTGGCCACAGCGGCCGCATTTCGATAGAGGCGAAATGCGCAAACACCCGTGTACATGTGTTTAGGTACACGGTAAAGAACCCCAGGTGGTCGAAATTTCCGGAGTCCTCCATTACGGCGTGCCTCATAATCAGAAAGTGGTTTTGGCACCTAAAACATCATAATTGAATTTTTAAAGAGTACTACACAATTCGTGGTGCACATACAATCCGATTACAAATGATCGGCGAGAACACACATAACAGCTCGATTCAATGATAACATGCGAGTAAGGTACGGGCAGGTGCGCCTTGCGCTGTGCAATAACATTAATTTCGCGGATGAAATACAGTCACCGAGAAAAGGGTATACATTCAAGGGATCTTAGGTATCCCTGCGTGGATGAATACGAAAACATGTCGACGTCTCTCCGATGACGCCTCAGACTCGTTCCGCACTTGCGTGGACGTCCAAAGGAGCTGGGCTCAGCTGCAGACTTCGAAGTCGAAGTCGCAAGTCCATCGTTCGGAACGCACGACAGAACTCACTGAAATCACCGCACCGACTATAGACCCACCGCACAGTTGCCGCTCCCCGGCAGGTGTAGCATATACAACTGTGTTACCGCGAAACGCTTACGACGAATGCTATGCGCGAAGCAGAGCTTTCTGGTACTTTTTTCTTTCTCGCGCACGGCCGGGGCCGCCACAGCGCCTGTGGTTGTGGTGGTGATGATGAGGATGATGATGATAATTTATTGGCAGCCCCTTTGAAACCAGCGGTGACATAGAGTCGCCTACCCTGCTTGATTTAATCACGTACGTTATACGCCTTTTTCATCCCAGTATTTTTGTATACGTGTTCTTAGACTCTCTTTTGCTGAGCACGAGGTCGCGGGATCGAATCCCGGCCACGGCGGCCGCATTTCGATGGGGGCGAAATGCGAAAACACCCGTGTGCTTAGATTTAGGTGCACGTTAAAGAACCGCAGGTGGTCAAAATTTCCGGAGTCCTCCACTACGGCGTGCCTCATAATCAGAAAGTGGTTTTGGCACGTAAAACCTCAAATAATATGATTATTATTATTATAAGACTCTCTTTCTTCCGTCCTAAACTTCTCTATCCACCTTGTACTACTACTTATGCCGGTACATGATCTGGTTGTATCAGTCTCTTCCCTGCTTTTTTTTCTCGATGTATACTCTAAACGAATCTTGCTTATATCGTTTGCTGACCGATGGATGCGCTCTGGTGAATGCCATCTGGTGGTGCTTCAAGGAACCACTCCTCTATCATTGGTGAAAGCGCACGTGCCGCCACTTTTTGTACAATCTCTACGTCACACAGCCGCATTTTTTGTTCGATGAGCCGTATAATGCACACACAATAATGAGACGTGCCAATGCCCCCCTATTGAAAAGTATCGTCCGGATGCTGCAAATGCGAGAGCAAGGAAATAAAGCACAATTAGTAAAATAAGATAACAGAGAAGCCGCTACACAGTTCGTGTCACGGATACAATCTCATTATAAGCTGTACGGCGCGAACATACACAACTCATAGAATCAACTACAACATTCGAGTAAGTTCCGAATCATACAGGCGCGTCTTCTGCCGAGCGATACCTGTAAGTAGTTAATGGGTAAAATGATGTCCCCGAGATAAAGATAAATAAGTACACGTGTCAATATCTCCCTCTTACAAAGCATCGTCTTACAAACACGACACACATAAGAAATACTAAAGCAGACATACTAAAGAAAAACAAACAAACAAAAAGCTCCCGAGATCATTAGCGCCGGTAGAAGAACTTAAAGCGCACAACATGGACTATATCATGAAATGAGCGGCGCCGCTGTGATCGAGAAATGCCGATTGGTACGACTGCATAGTCCAATGCGCCAATACGTCGGATGTTCTCGTAGGGTCTGAAATAGCCCGGCAAAATTTTCTCGCTACGGCCTCGTCGGCCTGTGGGGGTCCAAACCCAAACACGGTCGCCGGGCTGGTGCTCCACGTAGCCTCGACGAAGATTGTAGGGCTTGTTGTTGGTTCTCCGCTAACACAATTGGTTGTAGCGATTCCGCTGGCCTTGTTGGTGGTGTCTTGCATCGCTGACAGTTTCTTCATGTTTTGACGTAACAGGTGACGTCGATCGCAAGGTGCGGCCAGTAATAATTATACTCAATCTTCGCAATGGTTCGAGAAATGCCAAGGTGCCCAGTAGTCGGACGGTAATGACGGGCATGTAGTACCTCGGACGACAGAGCTAAAGGCACAATAAGAACGTAGCAAGCACGCTCTGGCGAAAGGTTCTTCGTTACAAGGACGTCGTTGTGCAAGGAAAACGAAGACATTCCACGCCGAAATACCCTAGCGACAACGTCGATCTTGTATTCTAAGTACTCCATAAGGCTTCGTAACTGCGGGTCTGCTCCGAGCTGTTTGTTGAATTCGTCTGCGTTTATTGCAACTAGGAAGGCGCCGTCCTACAGTTCACCTTGTAGCGGCGGGTCAGTAGGGGCACGCGACAAGCAGTCGGCATCAGACTGCTTCTGTCTAGGCTTATCGACCACTATGATGAAGGTTTCCTGGAGTCCCAAACTCCCTCGAGCCAGGTGAGCGGAACGATGATTTAACTTTGCCAGCCAACACAAGGCGTGGTTGTCGCTTACTACTTCGAAGTGCTTGTCGTATATGTAAGGCCATTTCTCGCCGTAGCCCTAATCACCACTGGGCAATCTTTTTCCGTCGTTAGATAATCGGCTTCCGCTTTCGACAGCGACCTGCTAGCGTAAACTATTACGCTTTCAACTCCGTTCTTCCTTTAAGCTAGCATGGCACCGAGGCCTAGGGTACTTCCGTCGGTGGGGTATTCCTCCTCGTGTCTTTGTCGAAGAGTAAAAGTACCGGTGGCGACTGCACCCGTCGTTTCAGCTCCTGCAATGCGTTGACCTGCTCTGTTTTCAACTTATAGTCGACGTCAGATTTCGTGAGATAGGTCAATGACTCGGAAACACGTGAAAGTCTCTGACAAAGCACATGTAATAGGCACACAGGCCAATAAATCCGCGCACTGCCTTCTTGTCGACGATGGCAGTTGTCTTCTTCGGTTATGAAGGTACTCCAGACTTCTTGATGACATGGCCAAGACTACGTTAAGACTCTTGATAGACTCTAAGACTTTAGACTCTAGACTTTAGGACTCTTGTTAAGACTCCGGGAGAAATACATTCCCAAAAAATTGAGATTAAGCGATATCTGAATAAAAAGAAACGTTTGTTTCGAAAGGCAAGAAGCGCAAAATCTGTTGAAGCTAAGTCGGAATATTTATCGTTTTCTAAAGAATGTGCATTACATATTGAGGCTGCCAAATATAAGTTTTTCAACCAGGATATTTCGCAATTTCTAAAAACAGATCCAAAAAAAATTTTGAAGTTCATTTCTCCCGCATCTACAAAAGAGCTACCTGTTTTTGACACTGAGTCTGGAGCTGTAATTGATGTCATGGATGTTGCTGATCGGTTTAATTTATTCTTTTGTAGTGTATTTAATGACCAAAGCCCGAGCTAAGTCATCACAGTTTTCTGATAGTTCTCCATTTATGAAATATATAACTGTGACAAGTGACGGTATTGTGAAAGCTATTGAGCGTTTACCATCGTTTTCTAGTCCAGGTACTGACGGTATTTGTACTAAGCTACTAAACATGACAAAGCAAAATTCTGCTCTTATACTTACACTATTGTTTCAACAGTCTCTCGACACCGCCAAAATTCCAGACGACCGGAAACTGGCACATGTGATGCCAATATATAAAACCGGCGACAAAAACAAGCTAACAAACTATAGGCCCACATCCCTTACCTCTGTTGTATGCAAACTATTTGAACACGTATTATCTTCTCAAATCATGCAGTACATGGCTAGCAACCAGATTCTATTTGCAAACAAGCATGGTTTTCAACGAGGCCGGTCATGTGAATCCCAGCTTCTTGAACTACAGACATTCACCTTAACCTTCACGAATTTACACAAACTGACGCCATATTGATAGATTTTGCTAAAGCCTTTGACCGTGTGGCTCATAACCGCTTCATATATAAAATGAAGCTGAATAATGTTGCCGAAAAAGTAATAAACTGAATTAAAGAATATTTAAGTAACAGACGACAAGCTGTCGTAATCAATAATGTCCGTTCGTCATTTCAACCTGTTCAGTGCGGTGTGCCTCAAGGTTCCGTTTTGGGACCCACTCTATATTTAATTTATATAAATGATATTCATCAGGGTATAGACTCAGAAATCCGGTTATATGCCGACGATTGTGTTCTGTATCGGCGATTAAAGTGTAAGGCTGACTGTGATAAATTACAAAATGACTTGAACAGGATTGAAAGACGGTGCTCAGACTGACAGATGCGCGTAAATACCTCGAAAACTAAACTTATGAGATTTAGTACTTGCAGTGAAATTACGAAGCACACATACTTTCCTAATGGTGAGGCTCTAGAAACTGCAGAATCATTTAAATATCTAGGTTTTTATCTTTCTCCGACTTTGTCTTGGCATAATCAGGTGGGTTGTATTGTTCCCGCTGCATGCAAATCTCTTGGCTTCATTCGTCGAATGCTTCGTCAGGCTAATAGTGATACCAAGCTTCTTGCATATACCACCGTACTTCGTTTAAAGCTTCAGTATGCCTCATTTATATGGAACCCGCGCCAAACGCATCTTATTAACAAATTAGAATCTTTCCAGAACAAGGCAGCGCGTTTTATTACAGGTAACTATTCAACATTCAAGTATTACCAAAATAAAACATGACCTAGGACTTATCCCATTGCAGACCAGACGAAAGATATCTCGCCTAACTTTCTTCCACCAGCTTTTTCATCACCCAAATATATTCTCTCAGGCACACATCTTACCAGCCAAAATGAAATTCTCACAAATTGATCACGAATGTAAGGTCGAACAACCATTTGCACGTACTAAACTATTGCAGTTTTTATATCTGCACTTAGCCATTTCGGAATGGAGTCATCTCCCAAGCTGACATAACTGACCATATTATATTCAAACAAGCACTTAATGAAACATTCGTAAATTAATAACATTAACATTTCTTCATGCATTTCTTCAGATGTCAGATTATTGTTTGTATAATGTAGGAATTATTGGCGCATGATGTTGTCGAATTACAAGTGATGTAAATGTTGCATAGCAAATACTACTTCATATAAGGATATTCGACTTACAATGTATGGTGTATATCATTGCATATTGTATATCAGTTGTTCTCTCTCCCTCCCCCCCCCCCACGGAATGCCCAAGCTGGGCCTTTGGGGTGAATGAATGAAAAAGACGAAAAAAGAACAAAAGTTCTTCGTAAGCAAAACGGCATTTTTGGCTTCAGGATGAGCCCAGATAACTTGATCACCGCTTATATTTTGTGAAGCAGGTTCAGCTGATCGTTGAAATTTCTGGTAAGTACTAAAACGTGATCCAAGTAAACGAGACTAGTCTGCCACTTGAGTCCGGCCAAGACTTTGTCTACCACGTGCTGAAATGTGGCAGGCACATAGTTCGAACGACATGAACTTGATTCCACAGAGGTCGTTCGACGATATAAACGCGATGTTCTCTCGATCCCTCTCGTCGACTTCAATTTGCCAGTAACCAGTCTTCAAAACCATCGACGAAGAGTACTTAGCATGGCAGAGCCGGTCTGAAGCATTGTCTATACGTGGGAGGGGTAAACGTCCTTCATCGCGACTTTGTTCACGCGGCGATAACCCACGCAGACTCGCGCAGTTCCATCCTTCTCCTTCGCTGAAAGCACAGTAGACGGCCATGGACTTTTCGATGGCTGGATAATTTTGGCACGCAGCATTTAATCGACTTGTTGCTTTATGACGTGTCGGTGCCGCGTGGAAACGCGGAATGGCTTCTGACAGGGTGGCCGAGCGCATTCTTTGCTTAACATGCGATGCTCAGCAACTGGTGTTTGCCGAATCCTTTATGACAACGAAAAATACTCCTTGTATTGCTGCAGGAGACCGTGGCGCTATTTTTGCTTATCCAGGGCAAGACCAGAATATCGAAAGTTGGTTAACGAACGCACACCGTCGTTTTAGTTTTGGTAGAATCCGAGAGGCCAAATGTATTGTTGATAGCTGTTATTTCCAGAATGTATGCAATCTTCGTGCCCTTATCAGTGTTTATACTTCCGGCTTAAGTTCGCCACCATTACCTGCCATTTCCTCCGTGTAACTGGATAATACCTCTCGAGACGCCAATTTCGCAGTCTTGTAGCAGGCGTTGGTCGGTCTCAGCGATGACTTCCATGGCTTGGGCTGCTCTGTGGCGACGGAAATGTTGATGCTGGCGCGTCGCGGAGTGCTGACTTTGTCTTAAGTACACTCAAGGCATGCTGACTGGAAGTCATGTTCGGTGGTATTGCTAGGTCCATGAACAGCGTCAGACTTTAGGTCAATGCCTGCGTCGTGTTGACTCAGAAAGTTCATGGTCCACTGAAGATGGAATTGCCTGCTCCTGTGTCTAAAAGAGCTGATAATTCGTGGCCGTCGAGAAGCACGTCGAGGTCGGTGGTTTCCGTCTTGTATTGCAGTTAGGTCGCGGCGTCGGGTCACGGTTGTGTTGCATCATCACGCTGCTGTTCCCTTTCGTAGGCACGTCTTCTGTACGTAGCGTAGTCTTCGCTTCTATGCTTGGTCGGGATGGCGGTGTGTCGTTGCTTCCTCGTCAAGCTGGGCCTTGAAGAGTCGTCGTCGGCGGTTGAGGATAATCGCCATTTCAAAGGACAGCAACCGCAGGTCCATCGGTTGCTGCTTTTAGATTTCCGGATATGGGCTAACTAAGCGTTCACGGATTGAGCCAGTGTATGTTTGGCACTGCGCCAAGAGGTAGCGGCCAGGTGATGGTGAACGGAGAGATCGTTGGGTTTCCAGTCAGCAGTTGCCAGGTAATCGGCGATGTCCCGTGATCGTTGCCCTTGCTGCGGGCACGATGCGTTCACACTGAATCCTCCTATTCCCACCTGGTGGTATAAGCATCGGCTGTAGATGTGTCGGCTTCTCCGCAGCGATAGATGAGCGGGTGGTGGTCTGGAGCGCGTCATATGTCCCTCTTCCTGGGGAAACTGGGATTGGCATCGGGTGGGCTTGCTGGCGGCCGACCACGGACTTGCAGCGTTTCGGAGCTCTGACCAGCGCGTGGAGGAGCACCCTGGCGGCGGGCGACGGCGACGTAAGTCATCGCTTCCTGTTGGGGCTGCGCCAATACGCGCTGCGCCTCAGGCACTCCGAGTGATCGCTTAACATGTTCTTTGACGCTGTCAGCGATTGAAGCTGAGGCAGCCACCTTTAAAATACATTCTGCAGTTCCACAAGAACGACCACTCTGATGAGCTCACGCAAGTCGTCGGTGCCGATTGCTCAAACATCGGCGTAGTTTGCATTAAGCGTTTGGCGGTTATATTGCCTTGTACGCATGTCGATCATCTTAATAGTTGCGACCTAAGAAACAAATTCAGCAACGGCCTTGGGTGGGTTGCGCATTAATCCGGCGCAGAGCTCTTGCTGCACAACCTGCATCAAGACACACGCACAATGTGGGACGAAAAGATGAAGACTATGTAACGACTGTGACAGCGCGACGACGCTGCAATAACAACAGCATGAGCATGAGCACGACAGCATGACAAAGACGAAAACAGGATGACGACTTGTGTAGTGTTGGAGCTCACATACACGCTTACATAGGCCTGCCGCCGCGGGCCATCTGTGTTTACTCTACATCTGGTACTTTTACGTCTGGTACTGGCTAATCTTGCAGCATCCTCACTCATCCGCGGGACCCAGGGACATTTTGGGTCATGGACAACGCCAACGTCGAGGACTGGCTTACGATGTACGAACGAGTGTGCGACAGCAACAGGTGGGATCCAACAATGATGCTAGCAAACGTGACATTTTATCTAAGAGGAACTGCGAAGCAATGGTACGACACACACGAAGCTGACCTAACGAGCTGGGATGTCTGCAAAGAAAAAACGCGAGACCTGTTTGGCAGACCTGTCGGTCGTCAGCTGCCAGCAAAAAAAAAGAACTTGCGTGCAGCGCTCAGACGTCCACAGAATCCTATGTCATGTACATACAGGATGTGCTGGCCCTCTGTCACAAGGCTGATAACAACATGACCGAGGCAGACAAGATTGGTCATATACTGAAAGGTATTGCATACGATCCCTTCAATCTCCTCATGTGCAAGGATTGTGCCACAGTGGATGCAATTATAAAGGAGTGCCGGCGCTTCGAACAAGCGAAGGGCCGCCGCGTCGCTCAAACTTTCGACCGATTGCCCAATACCGCCGCGACATCTTCTTGCGAAGACCCGCCGCGGTTCGTTCAGCCCACAGGACCGGAAGATATCACGCGCATCGTTCGCCGTGAGCTTGAGGCCATGGCTCCGGCTCCAGTTCGTTCCGACTGTCGGGAAAGCGTGCCCGCTATCTCCCTTATACAAGCGGTCGTTCGAAAGGAAATAGCAAGTTTGAGCATTCCATCTCTGTGCTCGGTCCGTCATACAAACACCTACCAGATTTCTCCAGCCGCTCGCTCCCAGACGCAAAGCTTTCCGCCACTCCGTGGCAACCCAGCTGACTGGTGCACCGCAGATAATAAACCCATCTGTTTTAATTGTTCCGGTATTGGACACATCGCCCGTCATTGCCGCAGCCACTGGTCGTTGCGTCCTCGATGGTCGTCCCCGAGTCTACCGCCAAGTACCAGACAATCGTACTTTCTTGCCCAATACGCCGACTAGGAACATCAATGCCGGCAGTGCACCACCAAGATCCAGCCGCTCCCCGTCTCCGCAAGGTCGTAGGTCCCCTTCACCTCTCGTTCACCGCTCTTTGTCCCCTTCTGCAACCCGTCGCTTCGCTTCGGGAAACTAGGCGATGCATCTTCGGAGGTGAAGCTGCAACTCCGACACGGCCCACAAATCCTCTGTTGAACCTGCCTACATGTGGAAACCTACTGAACATTGAAGTTGATGGCGTTCTTGTTAGATATCTCGTTGATACAGGAGCGCAGCTTTCAGTTATGAGCGCTGCTCTCCGCCGAAGGCTCAGAAAGGTTCTGACACCCGCCGTACCGGGCACTGTGCGAGTCGCCGATGGGAGCACGTCACCTGTCCTTGGATTGTGCACAGCACGAGTGACCATTGGGGGCCATTATACCGTTGTTCTATTTATCGTCCTTGAACACTGTCCGCACGACCTAATTCTCGGCCTCGACTTCCTTTCGAAACACTCTGCCCAAATGAACTGCTCCGCAGGTGTTGTACAGTTGGATCTGCCGCTTCCTGCCGACGCAACAACTTGTGCTTCACACCGCTTATGTTCTCTTGAGTTTGCAAGGCTGTCTCCACAGGCGGCTACAAATGTCGTCCTGACGCCCTGTCCTCCCGTACCTGATGGCGAGTACGCCGTGTCGCCGTTTACTGACGTGGTTTTTTTCGCGCAATATTGCCCTACCGAGCACCTCAATCCGGATCCGCAAAAACCGCACTCGCGTCCCCATCCTCAATTTTGGATTTTCGCCGCATGTGCTGCCACACGGTATCGCCATAGCGCATATCACCCCTTTGGAAGAATTTGAGGTTTCTTCTCTGACCTCTGAATCCTTCCTCAGTACCAAAGGACCATTGTCACCCACTCCTCCGCACTCGACGCCCGCGGACGACGTTTCTAAGATAATCGCCCCTGACCTTCCTTCCGAGCAAACAGCAGCTCTTCGTCCCCTCCTGTCATCTTATCAGGACATCTTTGATTTGAGATTTGGAAATATATATATATATATACTGTAGTGAAGAATATTACTGCTACTTCGAGAAGCTCAGTGTGGCGCTTGTGCATGGGAAGATAATTGGCCATTGAGGTTCTTGCGCTGTTCCCTGCCTTTATCAGTTCGCATACTGCGACTGTGTCCGTTCTATATAAAAAGAGTACTGATGCCAAACGCTCCTATTATATCTGGTAGAGTTTGCTAGTTTCCCATAACCATGGGTCTCCGCAGCCGTATTTTTCCTCCCGTTTCTTTGGTTGGTCACGGAAGATGAGCAGCCGGTTGCTTCCCAGCCTCGGACTGCGGTCTGTTTCGGCACTGTTCGGCGACACGACCCTGCTTTCATCAGCGGAACCAGGACGTGGAGGATTGGCTTGGCTCATACGACCAGGTAAGCAAGCACAACAAATGACACGATTTGCATAAGTTCAACAATTTATTATTTTACTTTACTGACGTTGCCAATCAGTTGTTCCGCAAACACGAGACTGACCTTAACACCTGGTTGACCTTCACAACGAAACTCGGGGAGCTATTTTGTCGTGCAGCCGTTTGCAAGTTGCGCGATGAACAGCGCTTGTGCGGATGAGCTCAACAACGTGCCGAGATCTGCACTAGCTACACTGAAGTTGTAGTCGGCCTTTCCAAGCGTGCCAATCCATGCATGACAGTGGCCGACAAGATCAAACACATATTGAAAGGTGTCAATCACGATGCATCTAAGAAGCTCGTAGCCAAGAACCCGCAAACAAAAGTCGACGTTATTCAACTGTGTCAGAGCTAAGACGAGCTGCGGAAGCAACACCACTAAACTCGCGCTGCCTGCTTGCCTGGAGAAACCATTTCGGCTTTACCAACTGCTGACCTTGCGGGTAACCACTTCGTGTTTCTTTACGAAATTAAGGAGTTGGTGCACGAGGAGGTTGCGCACCAGCTGTCACTTGTGCCTTGTACCCTTGGTACTGCCCCATCTTGGCTGCCGCCCTCGATACAGCGCGCCGTTCACTAGCAAGTTTCTGTAGCGGCGCGGCAATGGAGCAGCGCCCCCCCCTCCCACACACAACCATAAACAACTCCGGGGGGCGTCCCGCTCCCGTGCGCGGACGTTCGTGAGTGCTGTACAACAGGCACATTGACACATGATCCCGCTCGCTGTGCCTAACATCGTGCGCTAGCTCCCTTTCTGATTACTTTATTTACTGCTTTCCTTTCGTACTAGGTCGGCGCATCGCACTTTTCTATGCTCCTTTTCCCTCTTTTCTCCTCTCTCTCTAAAGCCTTCGCCACTTCCGGCGGGCTGCGCGCACCCGCTCAATTCTCTCTCTTTTAGACAGAATAAACTAGACCTTGTTCCTGAAAACATGTGTCCGTCTCGTTTACCACGGCTCCACATTTCCTCTCTCTCTGAACCCCTCGCCACTTCCGGCGCGCTGCGCGCGCCCACTCCATTCTCTCTCTTTTAGACGAAATAAACGACACCTTGTTCTTGAAAAGACGTGTGTCCGTCTCGTTTACCACGAGTCTACAAAGTGGTGACTCGTCGTTTTCTTCGCGGCACTGCCGAAGTTATTGTGGAGCCATGCACACCAACGAGATGCAACGAGACACTGAACAAACGGGCACGACCGAGCAACAAGACGTCTCCGCGGTTTAATCCGACTCCCAACATACTGGGACCGCAACCCTTTTCCCATTTGGCCATTTCATATGCGTATTTAACGGGGGTGCGAGGCCGGGGTGCACCCCCACTGTCAGACGTGGATGGGCAAAGTATGACATTTGCCGCCACCTCCCCACTTTTCAAAGCGGCAACTTTTGGCTGCAAGTTGGAAAATCTAACAAAACAGCTGAGGCCAAATTTTTTTTTGGGATCGCATTAGCCACGCAAGTAATGCTTTTCGTTATTACTCATCCCCTGTTTGGGCAATGAGGATTGTCTTTTGTCTCTCGCCGCGAAGAATTGCAGCAGACGACAAACAGGGTGCCCCATACACGCTGACGTTCCGAAGAACGCTGGCGCTGGGGAGTTCCTGCCGTAAGAAATTTCACGTTTCATTTCTTGCATCATGCCCAGTTTTTGGTACTGCCAAATCACATTTGAAAACATAAAATTAGGTTGCTATCTTTAAACTAATGGGGAGGTATATAACACATTATAATCAGCGGCGTGCAATGAAGGCGTGCCTTGCGGCATGATATTGTAGGATTATTAAATGGCAGAACTATTTGATATTTATATATGTCCTGAGGCTGCCCAAATAATTATGTGATAAACACTTTTCCTAGATGTGTTGATGAAATCGACCTTTGGAATCTGGGCAGTTGGACGAGCTGGTGACCATTATTTTTGCAGCGGCTGCCCTGAGCGGTGTTTCTGCTTTTTTGTGTCGTATTTTTGTTTGTAGTTTATGCATTAAGAGGGAAACGACACTGCCGAACGTGGAGAGCCAATAAAATACGAGCACAACAATGCCTTGAATTGTTTGTGTCGACATATGTTCCTTCTGACGTTTGTTCATTGGATTTTTTGCGGTTTCAACATAACAGTTACACTAGCACACACTTCCTGGCAGAAGCAAAACAAGTAGACATTTCATATTTTCAGGAAATGTGGGTCGCTTTCTGCGTGACTTATGCCGAGCGTTTTAACTGTGTACATTACATATCTGCTTTGGAAATATTTACTAAATACATGCTTTCTCCCAACTTTTACGTGTTATACAAGACATTTGGTTGCTTTTCATGGTTTCTTAGATTACCTATGTAAGTCAAGGCTTTATATTTTGTTGAAGAAGAAATCGTGCTCGGAGCGACGCGCAATAACGAATTAATCTGTGTGGGTTCATTCTAGGCCGTGTAAAAATTTACTTGTTAAAACGTTTCAAGGTGTTATACTGGCGTTATTCCGTATGTTTCCCAGATTTATAAAACAATTTCACGGGGTAAGAACTTCAAATTTAGTGAAAATAGGGATAATTTCTGGTGTAATGCGCTGCGAAAATGTCACGCACTTGTAATATACCGTTGTAAATATTTACTGAACCCTTATGTTCTCTCTATTTTTGTTCGTAGTACGAGGCTCGCAGTTTATATTGTTACGGGGATGTTGGTAGTATAGAAGATTATATTTACAATATGTATATACAAAATGAGCGTGAGTAGTTAAGATGGCTGACCAACAACAACCCGCACCAGCCAGCGCGTGAAGACGGAAGACCGCGTGTGAAGGACGAACTCCGAATGGGTTCCGGCTCTTGGAACACCTCATAACTGTTCTTTTGTTTCTACAACGTGCTTACCACCACCGGTTGACGGATCTTAAAGGGTGAAATCTTTTTAGACCAAGATCTCCCACATCCGGTGAGACCTCGGCCCTTGGCGATTTCGTTGAGGCGAGCAGGCCACACCGCTAGGCCTAACGTAGGCGCCGCGATTACGACATGACAGCATCGCGTGCCGCTCATGCCCACTGCACTGCCACCATGAACAGGGCTGCCCAAGACCCCCTGCCTGCCGCAGCATTGGACGAAGTCACAGCAGCCGCCGCTATGGATCAAGAATCGAGTCAAGACAACGAAGACGGCACTTGGTTTCTCGTGGTCCGAAAGCGCAAGAAACAGGTCTAAGCGACGTCGAGCATGCCACCGAACACTGAACCCGCACAGCAGGACCACCTACATCTGACATTGCGCAATAATAGCTCGCAGCTGCCCCCGTTACCGATCGAAGACTTGAAGGTGGTCTTCCCACCGAGAGATTGACTGAATCTCGATGAGTGGCTGCAGCACTGTATAGCCAGAGCTATAGGTATGGCGGCTCAATTAAACGAGAGCATGGTCCACCAGTTAACCATCTGCATACGCCGAGAGCAGAGCGTCGCAGTGGTCAGCACACCGGTCGAAGAACTAGCGGCAAGACGGCAGCTGGTCAAGTCTATATGCCTGGAAAACAAGCAGTACGAGGTTCAGGCCTACGCGGCTGCTCCGGATGCTTCCTGCAAAGGGGTCATCTCCGGCATAGAAAAGAACACAACGCCGATAACGCTGATGACAAGTATCCGACCACCGATGGCTAAGGTCCTGCATGCAAGAATGATGGGAAATAAAGCCACTGCCATCATCACGTTCTCTGGCATTCGGGTTCCCCGGTACATCTACTATTACGGAGCAGAATACCGGTGCTACATTCATAAACCCCGACAGCAGCTGTGCAGCATGTGCCTGTCTACGGTTCATCGAGCGGATGTTCGGCTACCCCGGATAAACCTCGGTGTACTGCGTGTGGAACTTCCAACCGCTCCGAAGAACACGATTGCACGCTGAAATGTTTTCATTGCGGTGGTGAGCACCCCGCCACTGACTCTCCATGTCCGGCAAGGCAACGCAAACCCTTTGACAAGAGCCACGTGTTCCGAGAGCAGCGGAAAATGGCGGAGCAACAACTCCAGCGCGGCAAGAAGTCCAGCAAGGTAACCACATTCAACGGTGCGGCACCCACGACTGCTGATACAGCACGTGGTCGTTCCCGCAGCCGATCCCGGGGACACAGCCAGTGCAAAAGTCGCCGTAGGTCCAGGGTCCGCAGGCCGTCCAAGGACCAGAAGCAACCACGTGGTAGAAGCCGATCTGGGAGCCGCAGCCTGACGCAACAGAAACAGCTACCGAAGGTACCTCAGGCCGCGTGGACGAAAACGCCCGACCATCAGACCAGGAACGTGACAGCGGTGAGTTGGTCAGCGCAGTTTCCCCCTCTTTCGTCCTCCCTTCCTTCGCCTCTGTCCGCACAGAAAACAAACAAACAAAACGAAATGTCTCCCACCGCGACGCTTTCACTCACCCAGATACCCACACTCGCACCTGAGAAACCCCCTCACAATTCCTGCACCAAACAAGAAGTGTGCGAAATGATAGAGGAAATGGCAACTGTTTTGATAGCGGAGATGCAAAAAATGAAGGAAGAGATCATGGCTGATGTGAAGCACATGCTACAACAGGTCATACAACGAGCCATGACTGACATGAAACAATTCATCAGTGCAACTTTACCTCAACTTTCAGCAATAAAAACAACTCACTTCCACATGACACTAGCGCCACTCGAGAACCAAAGAGGTCGAACCCTTATACCCGTTCGCCTCGTACAGCACTTGCCCTCACCAGCGAGGCGGTATCAACCAATCGTGGCCACTAAACCCAAGAGGCGCACTACCACCACCTTCCGTGTGTGGAAATGGAATTGGAAATGGAAATTGAAGCCTCAGCCACCAGACGTTATAGCACTTCAAGAAGTACGTTGCACTCCCACACTCACTGGATACAATGCATACACCGACAAGCATCACACCACCAAACCACCCCTAGCTGCCACCCTTGTGTCCGAACAAATCACAGTGATCGAGCACACGCTCAACAGCTCCCATATTCCCCATGTGCTCTTAGAAATTCTACCTAGGAATCGATATGAAACCAGCTTGTTTTTACTTAATATTTACAGTGCACCCAAATAGCGACGAGACGACTTCGGACAGCTTTTTTCGGCCGCCAGTAAACAAGCCAAACAATTGATTATTCTGCGAGATTTCAACGCGTCCCACCCAGCCTGGGGGTACCAAACAGAAACTCTAAAAGGCCGCCGTTTAGCCCACGCCATGAACCTTCATCCATCCACTCTTCTGACAGAACCTGACACACCAACCAGAACGGGCAACAACGTAAGCAGGGATGCCTGCCCTGACCTAACAATGGTCAAGGGGTTGACTCAATGCTTCTGGAGCAGCCTAATGGAGACTCTGGGCTGTGACCACAGCATTCTAGCCACAAAAATCCAACTCGTAGCCATACGCACCCCAGAATTTCCAATTAAAATAGCGAACTTGGACGCTTTCCGACGCAACAGAACGAAATCTCAACAGCACGACGCCCCATCTCTACACGAGTGGACACAACAGCTACAAGCAGATTTTAAAGCAGCCACTAAGCAACTTACTGCAACAATGGAGACACCGGATGTGGACAGACATCTGCTCCATCTATGGGGTGCTTGAAGAGGCCTGACCAAAGGATGGAAGAGGCAGCGGCACAACTGTTAGGCTGAAACAAATAATCGCCCGGATCACATCAGAAGCTAAATACGCCACCAGCCTCACAATATCACTTGGCACAACCCATGCGACCACCTTAATGGCGCGCTAAGTAGTTCCAAAACGTGGTCCCTCCTCAGACCACTACTCACCCCAACGCACACAAGAACGCACACAACGAACACCGTCCGCACTATCACCCACAAAGAACAAATGGATGATGATGCGCTCCTCCGAACACTGCAACAAAGATACATTGCTACAGCTCACCGACCGGAGTACAAAGACTATCCACACGAGGAGGAAACTCAATTGGATGACAATATTACAGAGACAGAAGTGAGGGCACCCCTAGACGTCATAAGCCGTACCACGGCGCCCGGAGCAGACAGCATTCACTATGCACTGCTACGCAACCTCGACGACCAGGCCATACGGCAACTCACTGCATACCACGACGACAATTGGAAAAACGTAACGCTCCCACAGGAATGGCGACACGCCGATATCACTTTAATTCCCAAACCCGGGAAACCGCTGTCCCTCCAAAATCTCAGACGTATTTCCCTGACTACGTGTATTGGCAAACTCTTCTTGCACGGAGTTCTAAGTCGCCTCCAGGATAGTCCAAGTCCAAGTGGATAGTCCAAGTAAAGCTCAAACAAGAGCCATTCTGGCGTTGGACCTCAAAGGGGCCTTCGATAACATCTCACATGACCTAATTCTATATAATCTTGTATTCTCCCGATGCGGAAAACGCATCTATGACTATGTCCAAGCCTTTTTATCTGACCACACAGCCACCATCGGCCTAGGTGATATTCGGTCGGACATCATAAAACTTTCCAGATGAGTGACTCCCCAGGGTTCGGTTCTCTCACCCATCCTGTTCAACGCTGCGATGGCAAAGCTACTACCACTCCTCGACAAACTTCCGAACGTGCAGCACGCCCTGTACGCCCATGATGTTAAAATTATGGGGTTTTACGTGCCAAAACCACTTTCTGATTATGAGGCACGCCGTAGTGGAGGACTCCGGAAATTTTGACCACCTGGGGTTCTTTAACGTGCACCTAAATCTAAGTACACGGGTGTTTTCGCATTTCGCCCCCATCGAAATGCGGCCGCCGTGGCCGGGATTCGACCCCGCGACCTCGTGCTCAGCAGCCTAACACCATAGCCACTGAGCAACCACGGCGGGTCCGATGATGTTACAATCTGGGTGACCACAGGGTCAGACGGGGCCATTCAAGACGCACTACAGGAGGCCGTAAATATAGGGTATGTAACAGCCGGATGACTCACATGCGCAGCTGAGAAGTTGGAGCTCCTGCTTGTGTTCAGAAAACGCAAGAAGGCCGATATTCCTCCAGCCATGAAATTGCATCTCAATGGAAATTTATTGCAAGGGTAGACAGACTACGTGTACTAGGCCTTCACATACAGAACAATGGGAAGGCCACACATACCCTACACGTGCTCCACCAACAACTTACCCAAGTAACGCACATGATAAAGCGCATTAGAAACCACCGAAAAGGACTCCAAGGAAAAGACGTACTCCGAATTGTGCAAGCCCTCATAATTAGCCGATTAACCTACCACCTCCCCTATCATAATCTGACTCAGACTGAGATGCACCAGATGGACACCCTCAACCATACGGCACTAAAGGCAGAGCTGGGACTACCCCAACATGCGTCTACGCAGCTCCTACTACGACTGGGGGGTGCACAACACCATCCGTGAACTAGTTGAAGGTCATCTTAACAGTCATTGCAACGTCTGCAAGGAACAATGCAAGGGTACCACATTCTATCCCGGCTAGGATACCAAACACCAAGAAAACCACAACAGAAAAACCGCACACTTCTTCCGCTTAGCATTCGCAACAAAATTCTCGTGAACCCAATTCCCTGGAATATGCAGCCTGACCGTCATAAAGGCCGAATGAAGGCAAGAGCACAAGCCCTGGCTCGACTCTTTGGCGATGACACATCGAACACACCGGTCCTATCCACCGACGTGGCCCGCAACCCACAGAAACAAGCCCTATGTCTATCGTACTAGATGGTGCAGAAATTCTGAGGGCTTCGGCCACGCTGAACACTAGGGACAGTGGCATGGCGCAAGAGGCTGTTATCGCCCTAGCCATCGCACACGCTTCAACCATGCGGGCACCGGATGGACCCATCACAGTGGTCAGTGATTCACAGACTGCCTGCAGGACTTTGGCATAAGGGAGGGTGACAGCCTACACACACCGCTTCCTTACATCATTACACCCCACAGCGTTACACAGGGTGCGTATCGTCTGGACACCTGGAAACGCCTCTCTCCATGGTAATGTACGCGCTGATGCGGTAGCCCGACAGCTCGCTAACGCCATTGGGCGCCATTGGAAGAGCTGTCCAACCGAGACAACGCACCTACAGAACCACTGAACTGCACTGAAACTCTACAATATTACAGAGATACCAGGATACACTTCCCTCCACCACATAATTCCCTTAATAGAGAAGATGCCGTCGCATGGCGACAGCTTTAAACTAATCCATTTCCCTGCCTCTTCTATCTTCACCTCTTCCACCCCACACAATACCCCTCATACTGTTCCTATTGTGGATCAAAGCCCACAGTACGTCACTGCACCTGAGAGTGCCTGCGAGGAAGTCGGCCAATCTCATGACAAATAAATCTTTTTTCTCTCTCTCTCTCTTTCTCACGCGCGCGATCTTATTCCTTTGTTAGTTCATCCTTCCGTAACAGGACCCCGGGTGGTAAAGCGCCGTTTCGGCGCATGGTAGGCTAAGAACTGCGAGCGAAGAACGGCTTCAGCCGCAAAACGTGCACGACGTCAACAGGCGGCGGACTTTAGGATGGATCAAACTGTAACGGCGCGAGCTCGTAATTGACGTCGTTAACTTGACGTGGGACTTCATAAGGCCCTGGCAGCAAGAGAGAAGCTACTGGGAGAGGCCGACCCGACGACATGCTGACCAAAGCAGCACCCAAACGCCTGGGGCGAACTCAACATCGCGATGGCAGTGGTCGTAAGGCCTTTTCTGCAGATGCTGCGAGGCTAATAAGCGCGATCGGGCGATTTGGCGCGTCATGAGAGCGCGATCGATGACTACGCGAGCGCACGCATTTGCAACGCGGGGCAGAGAAGGTAGCAGGGTGTCAAAGGGCAATGTGGGTTCGCAACCATACAAAGATAAAATGGTGAATAGCCTGCAGTGTCATGTCGGGACGAGTTATACGCGAATGTCATGTAGGCCAGCGCTGCGTCCCAGTCGCGGTGATACTTGGAAACGTACATTGACCGCATTTCTGTGAGTGTTTGGTTGAGACGTTCCATAAGACCGTTCGTTTGTGGGTGGTAGGTGGTGGACAGCTTGTGCTCAGTGGCCCAAGAGGTGAGGAAGTCGTCCACAACTCGAGACAAGAACGAGCGGCGGCGATCTGTAAGTAACTGTCGAGGTACACCGTGGTGGAGAATGACGTCATGACGGAGAAAATCGGCGACGTCTGTCGCGCAAAAAGTCGGCAACGCCTTTGTTATCGCGTAGCGTGTCGCGTAAACAGTAGCGAAGGCGATCCACTTATTCCCTGTAGTCGTCGTCGGAAAAGGGACAAGCAGGCCAAGACCTACGCGAATGAACAGTTCAGAGGGAACTTCAAAGGGACAGAGTCTTCCGACAGGTGCCAGGGAGGTTTCTTCCGGCGCTGACGGAATTCGCAAGTTGCAACATTACGACGCACAGAGCCGTAGAGACCCGGCCAGAAGAGCCGGCGTCGTATGCTGTCGCTTGTACGCAAAACTCCAAGGTGTGCCGCCATCGGTGCATCGTGAAATCGTTCGGGAACGACGGATCGCAGATGACGAGGAAGAACAAGCAGCAACTCAGGGCCGTCAGGGTTGATTTTGCGGCGGTAGAGGATGCCGTCATGCAGCACAAACATGCGGCACGTGTTGTTGGTGCTGCCAGATTGCACTCCAGCGATGATGGACTGTAAGGGTGCGTCGCGTTGTTGTTCAGCGCGCATGTCGGTCATGTCAGTCAAAGCCATTACGCAGGTCACCGGATCATGCGCAGCAGGCTCAAGGGGTCCGCCGGGTGACCAGAGAGGCAGTCAGCGTCCTTGTGCAGGCGTCCAGACTTATGGTTGACAACAAACGAAAATTCCTGGAGCCGCGAAGCCCAGCGACCAAGCCGTCCTGTAGGGTCTCGGAGGGAAGACAGCCAGCAGTGTGCGTGGTGGTCTGTGACGGCCGAATACGTGCGGCCGCACAAATAGGGGCGGAACTTGGTGACAGCCAAAACTAAAGCCAAGCATTCCCACTAGGTGATGGAGTAATTTCACTCGGCAGGTGGCAGCAGACGGCTGACATGAGCTATCACGCGCTCGGTACCATTCTACTGTTGGGCGAGAACAGCGCCGATGCCATGGCCGCTTCCGTCAGTGCGGACTTCGGTCGATGCAGATGGATCAAAGTGGGCAAGTATGGGAGGTGTGGTCAGAAACCCGATTAGAGCGGCGAACGCGTGAGCCTGCTCCGGGCCCCATGAGAATAGGGCGTTATTCTTTAGAATATCTGTCAAAGGCCGAGCGATGTTGGCGAAGTTTTTGACGAAACGTGGAAAGTAAGAACACAGGCCAACTAAGCAGCGCACGTCAGAAGCAGAACGTGGCACAGGGAAACTGCGTGCGGCGCGAACTTTTTCCGGGTCTGGTTGGACACCGGATGCATCAACGAGGTGTCACTACACGGTAATGTGTCGGCGCCCGAATTGACACTTCGTGGTGTTCAGTTGGAGGCCGGCTTTTCGGAAGACCGCAAGAATGACAGCAAGTCGGGTAAGGTGGCTGCCGAACGTGGGAGAAAAAACAATAATGCAGTCAAGGTAACAAAGACAGGTGGTCCATTTGTAGCCTTGCAGAAGAGAGTGCAGCGGACGTTCAAATGTCGCAGGAGCGTTGCATAGGCAGACGGGCATGACTATGAACTGATATAAGCCATCCGGCGATTTCAGTCGATTTCATCAACTGAAATCTGCCAGTAGGCGGATCGAAGTTCGATGGACGAGAAGTATTTAGCTCCGTGCAAGCTGTCAAAGGCGTCATTGATGCGTGGTAGTGGGTAGACGTCTTTGCGCGTAATCTTGTTTAAGTGGCGATAATCGATGCAAAAACGCCAGGTACCATCTTTCTTGTTCACAAGGACGGCAGGCGAAGTCCCAGGGCTGGCTGATGGCTCGATGACCCGTTTTTGGAGCATTTTGTCCAATTCTGATTGGACAACTCTACGTTCAGCGTGCGATACCCGATATGGGAGCCGACGAATAGGATTCGTGTCTCCAGTGTTTATACGGTGGTGAACAGATGTTTGGGTTAAAGGCCTGTCACCGAAATCAAAGATGTCACTGTACGGTTCAGGCAGGTGAGGTATGTCCGTGGCCTGTGCAGAGGTGAGGTCAGGTGCAATCATTTTCTCGAAGTCATCCGTTAAGGAACTAGAGCTGTGAGCTTCAATTGGCGCTAATAAGACACTCTCGGCATTCAGCCTGTCGATGTCAAATTCGGAACCACTAGAAACGCTGGCCAATAACAGGGCGGTCGGAATCATTTCAGGGCACAAGCTGAAATTCAGAAGCGGTAGAACGACGTCGTTGTTAGTTACTGCGACCAACGTATGCGGAACAGCAGCTTTCCGTTTCAAAAGCACGTCGATTATGGGGCGAAGTACATATACACCAACAGGAACCTGTGGCTTGGCGGTCAAAGTGACGTAAGTAGCTGCCTTGGGTGACAGACGCACATTGTGAAGTGAGCACAAGTGTGGTGGGGCGGTGCTCGGAGCATTGGCGAGTTGAGGCAGTTCCAACTGAAGAGGGCCGGTCGCGCAGTCGATGAGAGCAGAATGAGTAAATGAAAAGTCCAATCCAAGCATAACTTCATGAGGACAGCGTTCGATCACATCAAAGAGAACAGAAGTAGGGCGGCCGGCTATAACTAAACACGCAGTACACGTTCCAAGAACAACCAGCACGACGCCGTCGGCCACACGAAGCACTCGGGCAGCTGCTGGGGTGAGGACCTTCTTTAGGCGTCTACGTAGGCTAGCACTCATCACATATAGGCCGTTTCCACTGTCGGCGAGTGCTTGAACAGGTACGCCGTCTATTTTAACGTCTATGACACTTCTCATTGTGGGCACAAAAAGAGGATTTGCTGCGGTAGTAGGCAATGGAGCACCACTTCCGAGGGCTGAATTTCTTAGTTTTCCGAAAGCGTGTGGTCAAACACCGCAGGAGACGAAGGCGACGTGGCTGCGGCGAACGGGAAGATCGGCGACGTGTTTTCGGTGAACGATACTGGTGTCCACACGGCGATGGTGAGTGGCTGTACCACGTGTTCCTCGCAGAGTTGTCGGCGCTGTTAGACTCGACTCGGCGGTGGGCGAAACATTGTGGACATTTCCATCAAAACGGCTCAGTTTGGTCGGCGTGCGAGGTGTTGAGGACCACGAGTAGCGACAGTATCGGGGGACATGAACAATGCGGCGACAGGTGAAACATATCGGCTGTTCGTCCGCAGTTCTGCACTCAGTCGGGTTGCGATAACGTGGAGAGAAGCGTCGGGGTGGAGCAAAAATAGTAGAAGGGCGTTCGTTAGCTCTTGGATGGGTGACAGCACACACAGAATGTAAACGAATGTTTTCAAGTTCCTGGCGAACGATGGCTTGTACGAGAGGAAACTGCCGGCGCCATCGCATCCAGTTCACGTCTAACGATTCGAACCGCGTCCTCTGATGGCGACGCATGCTGCTGTGCTGGTTTATCTTCACACGTCGAGGTTGCGGCCGTATTGGGAAGTCTGGCGAATGGTTGCATCACGCGTCGGCTTTTAGCCTGCTCGAATTCTCGGCACTCTTTAATGATTGCCTCAACTGTAGACCAGCTTTTGCACATGAGCAGACTAAACGCGTCGTCAGCAATGCCC
The DNA here is from genome assembly GCF_050947875.1 of Dermacentor variabilis. NCBI lineage: Eukaryota > Metazoa > Arthropoda > Arachnida > Ixodida > Ixodidae > Dermacentor > Dermacentor variabilis. The sequence continues at coordinate 94,056,972 of NC_134575.1, forward strand.
TTAAGCACGTGCCCGACCTTCTGAGCTTCTGTCATGTCGTGATCGGCCTTACGACAAATTCACAGCACGTCGTGGATGTACAAGACTAGGACTACGTGGGGGATTGGGCACGGGAGGCCAGTTCCCGCTTTGCGGCAATTTTACGGCTGGCTGGTTTGCCAAACAACTCTGTCAAGTTCTCTTTGCATTGGTCCCAGCTGGTTAGTTCCTCTTCGTGGTTTTCGTACATCTTTGGCGTGCCTCTTAGGTAGAACAACAGGTTAGCTAGCATAAGCCTAGGGTCCCATCTGTTGATTCCACTCACGTGTTCATACATGACCAGCCACTCTTCAACGTCGGCGACATCGGTCCTGCAGAAACTTCCAGGTTCCTTGGGTCGCACTACGACAACCGAAGGTGGCAGCAACGTTGTATGCGACGGTGATGTAGGAGGCGGCAACGACGTTGATCCCGAGTGCTCATCGTCATTCATGGTGCGGACGGTGAGGCGACGTCCATTGCGGAGCTCCGTTTCCAGCCGTGGTACCCCGCACCTCTCACCAATCTGTTACGGGGATGTTGGGAGTACACAAGATCATATGTACAATATATATACAAAATGAGTCTCAGTAGTTAGGATGGCTGACCACCAACAACCCACAGCAGCCAGCGTCTCGCAATCTTCTTCCTCTCTTCTTTCATCCTTTCGTAACAATATCTCCGGTGTCTTCAGTGAATTATACTGGGCACCTTGTTTAGGTTCGGCGAAAATTAGGGCACTCTATGGGTAATGTGTAGGCAACGTTCCAAATAGGTGGGTCAAATGCGTCTTCTTACAATAAATTACGTATGTAATGATGCGGAGCACTATTAGTGCGTTTAACGAGCGGTGTAATACTTATACCGCTGCCCCTAGACCATATAATTACAATTACAACTGAGGTCAAATTTTGTTAACTTATGGGAAACGCTACGCAAAGTCTGCGTGCGATCATAAATGCGTGTTTATCAAATAAAGCTTTAGGAAAAAAATATTTCAAAAATGCTAAAATCGCAAGCGGCGTTCGGAAGTGTCAAGCTGCGATTCCAAATTTTTAAGAGAACTCTGCATTTAACGCACTTTATATTTAGAAGGAACGGGCGCAGCTTAAGTGGAATGTTTTGCGAAGTTTTAACGTATTTGGTTTATTTAGGAGCGATATGAGTAATTATTGAATCCTCGTTATCTGTTTGTTTTTAAATGTATAGTACGTACGCTGGGTTCTCCTGGTGTCCTCAGTGAACTAAACGAAGCAGCTTCTTTATATCTGGTGACAGAAAGGACGAGGAAATTGGGTCTGTGTAGGCAAAGTTCAAAGTGGATGGGCAATTGGGGCTGTGGTAATAAATTACGTATGCAAGCGCCACCGAGCATTACGAGTGTGTCTATCAAATGGGGCATAATTTAGCCCGTTGCCCGGCAGAACTACAAGCGCTACTGAGGTCAAACTTAGCAAAAGTGGGTGCAACGCCATGAAGCATTTTTATGCGAAGGTAAATGAATTGGATAAAACACAGCTTTTGTAATAAACATGTCCTAATCAAGTTGTAAAACCAGTGATACGACCTCTATCAGCTGCTTCTCATACTCCCAACGTAGCGACAGGTTACATGTTTACGCATATTTCGTAGAAATGGGAGGGATGTTCACGGAAATTGCCGCGTCTGACAAAAGTTTTGCGTTCGCGGTGTGGTTAGAAGCCTTGCAAGTAATTACTCAACCCGTGTTCTTCTCCAATTTTCCTGCGTCAAATGACGCTCGTAGTTTGTTTCTGCGAGGTCCTCAGTGAACTAATCATGGCAGCTTGGTTATATCTGGTGAAAATAAGGCGCATGTTATGGGTGATATTTATGCTCAGTTCGAAGTGAACTAGACTAATTACATCTATTGCAGTAAATTAACATGTAACAGATCCGGAGTTTTATTATTGTGTTTTACGAACAAAGCAGAATTTGTTTCGCAGCTCCGAGAGAACAGGGAACGAAACCAATATCAAATCAAGTGAAACTAGGGAGGGGGGATGCTATGGCTAATGTTCTGGTGATGTTCTGGCTTTCAGAAATTTCTTTCATGTTTCTTTCATTATTCATATTGTAAGTTTGTTGTTTTGAATGCATTTTGTTGTGTACAACCTAGACAATACAATTGCCGCAACTCGCGATACATTTATGCTGCAGACTTATACACCAATAGTATAATTTGTGGAATTATTAAAATTGTTGCAAATATCCATTTTTATATACGCTGGACTACTGCAACTGTACGGGGTCAGGAACTTCTGTCAGCAGTCATTGGCTTTTGCCACTGCATCATCCTGAGATTTTATATAATTTCAGGAAACATCTTCAACTACCTTTTGCTCCACCATGTTTCGTTGAATGTATGATTGGTAATCAAGATCATCTGTGGCTGGTAATTATAAAACTGGCATAGGCACTTACAGGTTTTGTCACCTGATTTAATAACAATATTCAATTTATATATTGTGACCAAGCAGTTAATGTGACCTTTAGTACGCCCCGAAGACATGGCGGACTGATCATGCTACAGGCATAGGTCGTCATGATAGGCCTGCAGGATATGAGCGGGAAGAGAGCGAGGCAAAACAGGCACCCATCGTTGACCGTAAGGTTGATAGACATGGTGGTACAGGACGCAGTCGTCGACGTTCAATTGCGTCAGCTGTCGACGAAGGCGAGGGTTGGGCGGTCGCGAAGTTCCCTGAATGTGGTCTAGGATGCGTCGACAGTAAGAGTCAGCGAGTCGGTGAGCTATGAGCGATCCATGGTCATCGGAAGGAATCTGGTAAATATCGATTAAGGACAACACAGGTGTGGAAGGACCGTCCGAAAGCTTGTCGCGGAAGGTAGCAGCGGCACGAGGGCATGGTGCCGCAGGAAGCGGTACGGAGAAAGCAAATCTGCGTCGCGGTGCTTCTTACCACACTTTTAGATGACAATGAAGTCGTATTCCAGCAGACGGGTAATCCACCGACCAAAGCGTCCAGACGAGTTCGTGTGCGTGGAAAGCTAACATTAGCCCATGGTGTTCCGTAACGATGGCAAAATCGCGGCCGTGAAGATAAAGTATAAATTTCTATACCGACCAAACGACTGCTAAACACTCCGGCGTTTGTCAGTACGCGGCTTGCTTACGCGACGACCCTCTCACGTAGACTTATCTCGCTGTAGGAGAATACCACTGATGCCGTGTCCACTAACATCTGTATGCAGGATAATGGGTGCCGCTTCCTCGAAATGGCGATGTACTGCTTTAGATGTGAGCGCATTCTTCAGATGGGTAAACGCCGATTCGAATTTAGGAGAACACTGAAAGGGAAGGCCAGAACAGAGTAATATGTTCAAAGGTGCAGCTATTGAGGCGAAGTCTCGTATGAATCGGCGAAAATATGAAGCGAGGGCAACAAAACTGCAAATCTTTGGCCCTTTCCGAGCGAAGGAGGTGAAGAAGTGCTAAAACCTCGGCGGGATCAGGACGAATGCCGTACTTGATCACAATGTGAACCAAGATCTTGTTTGTCTTCATGGCAAAATGGCACATTTTCATGTGCAGCTCTAGACCAGCGTTCACACGGCACGTGAGAACTTCGTCCAAACGTTGCAAGTGTGGCGAGAAGGTTGAACAAACACCAATATTGTCCAGATAACACAAGCAAGTATTCCATTCCGGGCCACGCTGAACGTTGTCAATCATGCGTTCGAATGTTGCGGGAACATTGCAGAGGCCGAATGGCCTTACATTGAACTCGTACAGCCAATCTAATGTGGAAAACGCTGTTTTTTTTACTGTCCTCAGGCATAGGTATCTGGCAGTAGCCCGAACGCAGATCCAGGTTCAAGAAGTACTCGGCATCCTGCAGCGAATTCAAGGCATCGTCACGGCTATGCGCGTCATAGGGTATACATCATTGCGGGTGATCCTGTTGAGTGCCCGGTAATCTACTCAAAACCGCACAAAGTCGTCTTTTTTTACGAGCTATAACGACGGGGGATGACCAAGGACTAATAGAGGGGCATATTATCTTCCGTTGCAGCATGTTATCGACATTTTCTGCAATGACTTTGCGCTCGGCTAGAAACACTCCATGTGGTCGACGGCAAACGATGGACCCGCCATCTGTCTCTATCCGATGCGTGGTGACGGAAGTCTGTCCCAATGAAGTGGAATGCGCATCAAATGAAGGTACATGCTTTTTCAGCAATGCAAGCAACTGTTGTGACTGCGAAGGGGTCAGGTTGGAACAGATTGCAGCTGCAAGGGCAGAGAGCGATGCGGAAGGGCCAAGGGAAGCAGCTGCAGAGAAGCCACTTCAACGGAAATAACAGAGAGTGGCTCTGATCTAGTGACGCAAGCCAACGTAGTGCCCTTTGGGATGAGAATCTTTTCGGATGTCGGGCTTGTAGCGCACACGAATGCGGAGCCACTGTCAAACCGGACCAGCCGAGATGCAAAAGCTATGCCTCTTTGGAGACAACGTACTTGTACGAGCACGTGACCTTGGTCACTGACATCGGACGTGATTACAGCAATACCCTTTTGGCAAGGAGGTAGGTCGGTGTCTTGAGCACCAAGCAAACGAAGTGGTGCGTCACCTGCATGAAGCGAATAGGCGGTATCGGTCATGTGGAGAACACGGTGCCGGCAGCAATGGAAGCGCACACCGCAGAAACAAAATCCCATACTAATATCAGCTGTTAGGCACACACTGCGAATTGTACATAATGTAGAACTCTATGAACATAAACACGAGCAGTGCGCATGGTGGAAGGACGAATGGCGTCCCCTTGAGCAGCGAGTAGCGTAGGTCCATCATAGGAAGTGGAAACTATCTGGAGACGCGAACACAAAATGCGGTGAATAATTGACAAACTAGCGCCAGCGTCTATTAATGCTTCCACGTGTACTCCTTCCACCAAAACATACAGCATAATATGCGGACGCGCTGGATGAATTTCTGTGCAGTCGTGAAATGCAGCCTTTTCTCCAAAAGCTGCATAATTTAGTTTTCCTGCAACGCGTCGCAAATTGAAAAGGCTGGTCGAAGTGGCGACGAAGAGCGATGGATGGGTGATGGCGAGCGGCGTCTAGTGGAACGGCAGCTAGGAGCCATCTCGGACATTGCAAGTGGCGATGGAGAGCGGCCAGGACGCAGGGCCTAAGGCATATATATTGTGAGACAGCGTAGGCGAGAACTGAAGTCAGCGTGAATAATAGAAATAGGTACTCCCGTATCGATCAATGCTAGAACTGGTACACCTTCTACACACACGAATAAAGTATTGGCGGGGCACGCTGGAATAATTGTAGTCTGTGAGCGCCATGCCGCTGTCGCCCCCCCCCCCTCTCAAAACTACACCATACCATCTAGTTTTCCGATCGGTAGTCAGGAGTGCGGGCGGCCGGTTGCAAGGATAATGTCGAGCGTCGGAACATAAGTTCATCGAAGCCGAATTGACATTTTTCCGGCCTAATTGTCAAGTCTGCTGCGCGAATAACTTCCAATACTAGTCGCACGCGCTCTAGTTGTTGGTCAAATGTTGCGCCGAATACGAACAGATCATCCAAATACAATACACGCGATTGGTATTTCAATCCTGCGAGCACAGTGTCCATCATTCGCTTGAACGTTGCAGGCGCGGAACAGAGACCGAATGGAAGCGCTTTAAATTCGTAGAGGCCATCAGGGGTTAGGAATACTGTCTTCTCACGGTCCCGCTCATTCACCTCTTTTGCCAATATCCACTCTTGAGATCCAGGAAGGAGGAAAACTTTGCACATCGGAGCCGATCTAACCTATCGTCAATACGCGGAAGGGGGTATACATCCCGCTTAGTTACACTGTTCAGTTTACGGTAGTCAACGCAGAATCGAAGTGTGTTATCTTTTTTCTTAATGAGCATTACGGGAGACGGCCATGGACGGCTGGAAGGATGAGTAACGTCATCTGAAAGCATCTCCTCTACATGCGTCTTGACGATCTCCCTTTCTTTTAGTGAAACTCGATACGGGTGCTGGAATACCGGTCTTGTGGAGTCCTCTGTTATGATTCTGTTATTTGCAACACACGGGCGCCGCACCTTCGAGGAAGTGAAGAAGCAGTCAGAAAAATCCTTCAGCAGGGCACATATCTGTTTCTTTTGTGCTTCCGGGAGTCTCGGGTTGACAGTAATTGATCTGTCGACACTGCGGGTTCCTGGCAGAGCAGTTGACGTTGTCGTTGGCTGCATAATTCGGTCGCTACACAGTACTCGTGCAAATAGGCAATAGCTGTTCCTTGTGCGATGTAAGAGCGACATTTGCACACCCATCGCTTAAGTAAACAACATGTCGAGTTACAAAAATACCTTTGCTAAGAAAGAGCTCTATGTTTCCATACGCTATGCCTTCGTTGTCGTAAAATGTTTCATTATCCCCAAGAAGCATTATACTGAAGTGTGGCGGCACAGTTACATCATCATCAACGACGCGCAGTGCAGCAACACGTTGCTTTTCCGATTCTTCCACAGGTATAGCTTCTTTCGTCGAGAAAGACACACTGTACCTACGTAGGTTAATTATGGCGCCGTTAGCTTGTAGAAAATTCATTCCCAATATAAGTTCCTGTGAACATTCTGGCAGTACAATAAAGTCAGAAGCGCAAGTGAAGCCTTTTATCGTAAGTCTTGCGGTGCATCGGCCAAGGGGCATATAAGATGACCGCCTGCCGTGCGTATCTGCGGACCAGTCCACTGCGTCACAACTGTTTTCAGGTACTTCGCCATCCGAAGCTTACTACCGAATAATCAGCACCGGTGTCGACTAAGGCATTCAGGTCGCATCCGCCTATTATCAACCGCAAATCTGTTGTAATCGCTTTGTTCCTGCACCTGTTAACTTCGAATAATCTCGTCATCGCACTGGAAACGTGTTGGAGGATTTTCGTAACTCTGGTTTTCAGCGGCCTCACCTACACAGGTCGCTTGCTTCAGTTTTCCTGGTGTGGGCTTGGTTAACGACGCCTAGGTGATCTTGGAGACGCGCGTGGGCTAGGCGATCGGTAGCGCGTTGGCGACGGTTACCGTCGTGCATGCTGGCGAGGAGTAATGGGGCTTTGGCGCGTGGACAAGTATTCTTCGATCTCTGCTTGCCGTTTACCGTCTCGGGGGCCATGGTGCACTTAAGGGAAACCCCTTAATCGAGCTTAGCGGTACGGGCAAAAACAATACAGGTGACCCGTTTCTCCGCAAGGAAAACACAGAGGCCTGCGCTCGTGGTCACGCCAGACGTCACTTTTCCAGGGCCTTTGTTCCATAAAACGAGGTGCACTGCGTGCTGGAGGCGGATAGGCAGCCGGTGGTTCCAGGAGGCGAGGTACACTGCGTACTGTCGGCGGGTAGGAAACGGTCGTCGTAACTGCTCAACTACTGTGTACCTCGGGTTGCCTGGGTACGTTAGCGTACGTTGGGGTGCGCCGCATCGGCTGTGGCTCACGCTCTGGATCCCGTGTGACCTGCCTCAGTTCGTCCCGGACAACGTCGACGATAGATAGTGCAGGTGGAGTCTGAGGTGTCTGAAACTTGTTGAGCCCTTCCCTGATCACTGACCGGATTAGCTCCCGCAGAGCCTCAAGGTCGTTCGTCATGCCTCCAGAGAAGAGATGGGCAGGTGCACAGCTTGCCTCGCGGTTGTATTGCCGAGTTCGCTCTTCCAGCGTCTTTTCGATGGTCGTTTCTTTGTATCTGAACTCGGCGACCGTGCGGGGGGGCTGCGGACGAGAACTGCGAAGAGTTCTTGCTTTACTCCACGCATGAGATGGTGCAGCTTCTTATCTTCGCTCATGTTAGGATCAGCACGCTTGAAGAGGCGGGACACATCCTCGATGTACATCGCCATGTTCTCGTTTGTGAGATGCTTCCTAGCTTGAAGTGCAATTTCCGCATTTTCCTTACCATCCGTGCTGGCGTATGTTGCTAGCAGTTGTCATCGAAATTCCTCTCAAGAGGACAAAGAGGGTTGGTGGTTTTCAAACCACGTTTTTGCGAAGTCCTCCAAAGCGAAATATACGTTACTGAACTTCTGTCTCTCATCCCATTCATTAAAGCTCGCCCCTCTCTTGAACAGTTCTAATCAGTCTTCTACGTCTTCGAACGAGTCCCTATGGAATGTTGGCAGCTTGCGAGTTTGGCTTATGACCAGCTGCGCCGGTGTTACCTGGCTAGTCATTGTGGCGGCGTCCGTTGTCTGGGTTTCCCTTGGCGTGAATAGGAGAGGGCCGAATTCGAGCGACTCACCTCGAAGACGGCGGCTGGTCCGCTGGTGCACAGGTGTCAGTTCCACGGGATGGACTCGCTGGTGGTCGGGGCTAAGCTGAATTTCGTTCGTGGGGCTTAGACTCATACCCCGCACCTCCACCAGAAATGTAACGATGATGCGGAATGGAGGTTAACAAAACAAAGATATTTATTAAGGGCCAACCTGTGCCTACAACTGAAAGGCATTGCCGGCGTGAAGAATCCCCGGCAGTCGCGTTATAAAACTGGCGTCGAACCGTTTTCTTCTTCCTTCTCGCGTGATACTTCGTGCGCGTGGCGCATGCGAGCCGGGTCAAACTGGCTGTTCGTTTCACGAAGATCACTTCCTGTTATTGCTGGGCAACACCGCGGTACGGAGTACACAGTGTCTGATACGAAGGGCGCCCAACTTGAATGTGATCAAGTTGTCGCGGCAATATGACCATCACGTCGTCTAAGACAATGCCGACGAGATCTGCAATTTTTATGACCAAATCATCGGCTACTGCTCGCGGTCGGCATTTTTGTGACTATCACTGTTCAGCAGGTACATAAATTAAGGTAAATTGGAAGGCACAAACTGATATTTGGTTTAGTATACTGTTTGCAGATATTTTTGTACGGTCAACAATATTGTTGAGCTGCCAGCCAAAGGGTTAAGGACGCAACAGATTACTTAGACCCTTCTATATTTTAAAGCTATACGAGGTTATCGACTGAATTTGAGTAGAGATAATGTATTTCTTCCAGCAGCCCTTTAGATTAGTTTTGGAAATCTTTTATTTAGACGGAGGGATAAGGTATAGGTTCGAGCATAGCGCTCACATTAAGTAAAATGTTTTTCAAGATTCCGACAAGAGCAACATCAATTGATCATCCCCGCAGATGCTTCTGTAGTCCGACATTTGCTTCTCTACGTGTTCTGCAGAAAAACAAGGACCAATGTTTCCATGCAGGATGCCCCGAGTTTTTCGCTCGCGTGAGCTTGCTTGACGGCATCAGCTAACAAAGGTAGTCTAGAACTCCAGAAAGCAGCGCATAAAAAAGGTCGCGATAAACCTACAAATTTTGACATGAGCGCACCCTGCGCACACCGCTTTTTTCGTTTCAAACAGAATACCCGGCAATGTTACGTGCCATTCATTGTTATCAAAGTAATATGGCAATACCATGATTGTGCCGCTATGTGCACATCCGCGTAAGTCACCTACCATGAATTTCTGGAGCGCGCCACGGGCATGTCTCCTTTTTCAGACATGACCTCACCGTCCACCGTCGGCTGTGGACAACCAAGACGTGACGCATTTTCACACCAACGTATTCCTTCCTTTCGAGTGCGCTATCAGTTTAATTTCTTATATCAATTGCCTGCACAGGTAATGGATTTGGTGTAACAATAAACAAATAAGAAAAAGGACCGACGATCTGATCACGTGGTTCCATTGTTTTCGGCCGTCCATGAGGCAACGCCCTAGTGATTACAACCTAAGTGTGAATCCATACAATGCACTGAAATTGAAGGCGTGCCGACGGTGGAGATTTAGCTCTTCATACATTTATCTGGTTCATCTGAGGGCATCGCCAGAGCTCCCGGAGGTCCTGAACATTAAGAAAGTCGGGCCTACCCGCATAGCACCCCAGGCTACGAGGTAAATTTTTCAGTGCATGTATAGCTACAGCAACAACCAGACAAATGTGTCAGTGTCCCGTCTGTAGCGCTATCACTCAAATAGACCATCTGAAAGAAAGGAAAGGTGATAGTTATTCGGACTTTTTTCATGGTACCCTAGTGAAAAAAGCCGTATTTCCCGCAACTCCTATATTCAATTACATCATAACACATATAAGAAAACGGGTTATTGTATGGTATCCGCTATGTTTCATATGGGATTATTGGATGTGATAGTTCTGGGGCATATGAATTTTCAATAGGGTAGCCCAGTGCTTAATGCGAATGGTATATATGGAGCGTTCCATGATGAAATGTTTGAGTTCTCATTGAAGCAAGTATATTACTACGGCAGATATGGAGCGCGGATCACCTATTCCAATTAGAGATCGAAAGCGGCTCTCATTCGACATCGCTCCTCACAAAGCAGCTTCTCGTGTTTGAGGGTTAAGGAAATTGCCTCACACGAGTACAAGGTAGCACTTGCGATAGGGTGTTAAAGGGCCTCTTCTATTCGCCAAACCTAATCGAAGATAGTGAGCCTAACAGCCAATACCTCGGCCTAAATGAAAACGTAAGAGATCTGTAGCTTTTTAGTAAGCGCGAACGCTCTTAGAGTACTCAACGAACGGAGATCAGTATCTCTCAAGGAACTTCCCAGGTTTCTTGAGGAATTGTGCATAAATAAATTAATAAATCCACTCTGCATTCGCTAACTTTAAGGGATATAGGCACCATGTTTAGCGAATATCTTCTCTGTAATTGTGTCGAGAGATATTGCATATTGGTGATACTGTTCAAACTGACAGATCCTGATGAGGTAGGCAGGTTTCGTCTTACAACATTATTTGCAGCAAGGATTTGCTAGAAGTGTCACATTGAAATTAGCTGTTTTGTCATACTACTGTGAAGCATATACTAATAGAATTAACGTTCTTGAAGCAACCTCGACTTTCGCGCTATATATATATATTCTAGCTGCTTTTATTGTACATTCTAATCTTTTGTACATTGACGCCTTGCAGAAATGCACACCGTTTGATAGTCTTGTTTTCTTATGTTGTTTATTAAAGTCGGAGTATTGCAGTGAATAGGTACTACTATGTTTGTCAGTAAAATATCAGAGAGGTAATTGAAGCTTTATATCTTCAAGGTAAGGAGAGTCATTCATGATTTCTATGCACCCGACTGTTTCTTGCTACTTCACCATTTCCGAAAACATTGTTTCCACTTTGCGAATGAACAAACAAGATTGCACAAGATTTAAACAAGATTTAACAAGAATGAAAAAATTTTTGAAACTCCCAAAAGAACTTGCATAAGGCGCTCACTGGTATTCAGCAAGACTAGTACGTATTTCAGGAAGATGGAATGAAGCAGGAAAACGCCAATGAAAATTCGAGAACAATATCAAGCTAAATCAGCCCTCCTGATGGTAGCCCGTACGCAACTCGACGTGAATGACATTAAAAAAGCAATCCTCAATTTTAGGATAACCACCAGCAAAACACTTTGTTCTTTTTGGTCTGTAGAAACCCACGAATTAAATAGCAGATTACCTGTTCAAAGCTCTGCACCAGAAATCTCCTGCAGGACTAAAAGTAAACACACATACTATTGGCCGCATTAATCAACTCGGTGGGAAGGCATAAGGCGCCCAATCAGTGGCGTAGCTAGGTCGTCTGGCACCCGGGGCCCATAGGTCTTCTGTCACCCACGGCCCCCCGGCCCCCCTATTGCTACGCCACTGCGCCCAATCACTACTTTTTAACACTGCAGATCGCCAGGAAATTATTTATATTCCGAGGCCACTGATTGGCCTCTTGGTCCACACCACGCTAAGGCATGGAATGCTACAGTGAAAGCTGCTTAACCGAGAAGTATCCACAGTATCATTTATACTACACTGAGTTCTAACTGATAAACAGGGATAAACGGGCTAGTTGGTGGTCGTTATTGGAATGCATCATGTAACCGCACAAAAACAAGGGACAAAGAAGGAACACACAAGACAGGCGACTGTCTTATGTGTTCCTTCTTTGTCCCTTGTTTTTGAGCGGTTACATGATGCATTCCAATAACCTGACTTAACACAGGTAGCATGACACATGGATAAAGAGAACAAAGTATGTACTTATTTTCGTGCATGTGGAACCATATTTTGTCATTTTAGGTTGCCTGAACACCTCTTCTTGCTTGTACAGATATACAGGTATGTTACCTCGACAATTTGCGCTGCTTCCTGTCCAATTAGCGATTGCTGCTGCCGCCGCCGCTGCTACTGCCTATGCTGCCGCCGCTGCTGCTATTTTCGTGGTAGTATTACCTACAATTACTCGCATGTCGTCACTTGACCTTTCGCCTCTTGAGCTGTGACGTTGAGCTTAATCCCGCCCCAAGAAACACCATCGACAGAATTTCAGGGAAACACAGGCAAGGCAAAAGTTGCAAATTTAAGATAGCAAGCAAAACAACAGCAAGGTGAAAGCAAGAGCCAACCTTTCGACAAGTGGACTTGTCTTCAAGCCGACATATGCTTTCCTCGCACAGTATGTATAGGTGGGATTCCTCTAAAGGGGAGAGAACGTATGGCGGGTGGGTGTGGCCACGAGCGAAGGTGTGTTAGCGGCGAGGGCATCGAATTGAGAATAAAGGAGTGCTGTGCACAGGGCCAGGGACACAGCCGTCCGTCAATCACGTGTCAACGCCCGTGCGTACGCCGGCGTGCCATCGGCGTGCACAGCAGCCCTCTATTACATCTTTCGCTGGAGGTCGCGGGCTATCGTGTCTCTGAAAGAGATAATGGATAGGGCGGCAGAAAGAGGTGCTCGTGAAAAAAAATTAAACGAGAAAAGATACTGAAATTGAGTAAATAAATAAAGTAAGAAACCGTCAGGAGAAGAAGAAAAGGAACGCTAAGGCATCCGGGAACGCTTTTCTCAGACGCTCGTTACTTGATAATCGCCATCCTCATCAGCAGCAGCATCAACATCATCATTGTCCTATTTATGTCAACTGCAAGACGAAGGCCTCTCACTGCGTTCTCCAATTACCCCTGGCCTGGAAATAGAAACTACAACTTGTAACATTGGGTGGCTTTTCCGTAGAATGTTGTTTATGTTTGGGAGTGCCTCGGAATATTTCGTTCTAAACGCTCGCGGTCTGTAGGATTCTGGTGCAGGCTGTTTCTTCGCTAATTCCGACTGTCTCTCCAATCCTGAAGCGACATCATAGGATCTATTGAGAGAACCTTGTGAATAGTTTCTTTCAGCTAGCGTTGTTTTAAGGTCATTTAGGCGGTGCATGTAACCATAGTCTTCGCTGCAGATTCTTCTTATTCGTCTCACTTCTCCGAGAAAAATTCCTTGCTTGCAGTGTCGTGGGGGATGACTGTTGTAGCCTAAATATTGCTGGCTATCCGTAGGCTTCCGTTAAAGGGCCGTTCTTAGTTTTCCATTGTCTATGTGGACCGTCGTGTCGAAGAAGTAGTTCTGACAACGAGAGTGGCAAGCAGTAAGTTCAATACTCGGGTGAATTCAACTCAAATGGCTAATTAGGTCGGTTAACGCGCTAGTGCCGTGTTCCCGTATTATAAATATGTCATCAGTGTAGTGAAGATACGTGTGTGGTGTTAAAGGGTAGGATTTTCCCAGGTCTGCTTCAAGCTGTCCCATGAAAATGTTCGCATACGTGGGAACAAATGGTGTTCCCATGCTAGTGCCGAAAGTTTGCAGGTAGTGAATAGAATCGAATTCGTTGAGCGTGAGAACTATTCTAAGGACTGAAAGTTAAACTTCAGGATAGAGTGCTCGGGGATTGATTGCGAGGGATTTAGAAAGAGCTTCAATTCCTTCACTCATGGGTATGCTGGTGTAAAGGGCAGAAACACTCAAAGTGACTATAATACCGCGGTCAGAAAGGATTTGGTAGGCGTTGATTCTGTCGATAATTCCAAGGACGTGTGGCGTGTCTTGAACAAAAGATGGGAGGGTGGTGGGGATGTTTCACACGTGATTTTAGAATTTACTTAGTGACTCAGTAGGTGTGTTATTATTAGACATAATAAGCAGACCTAGGATTTCTACTGTAAATATTTCTTCCACCGGAAATCTACCTATTTTAGGAAGAAGATAAAAGCGGCATCGTGAAGCGACATTCTGATTACTTGATTAGTTCCCTGGACAGGAGTTCCGCTATTGTGTGTTTCACAGTATTGCTGTAACCTGAAGTTGGGTTAGAGTCGAGTTTTCTGTAACAGCTGTGATTGCGCAGTTGTTTGGAGGCCTCATTCTAGTACTTTTGTATAGGTCACACTAGGACACTGCCACCTTTGTGTGTTGGTTTTATTACAGTAGCATTCCTTTCCGCGAGATCTTTAGGAATTTGATGCTGTGTGGGGGACAGATGTTTGCGTTTCCGGCAATGCCGCGCTGACTCTAGAATTTCCTTTAAGATCAGTTTTATGTATCAAGCCTGGTCTAGGTACTGTTTGGCTTCCGGTGTCCACGTGCTAGGTGGTCTAAGAGAGTCTCCATCTTGTTTTCCAACGTCTGGCCTATCGAAAAAGAACGCCTTGATACGCATGAGTCTTGAAAACTCTGTTATATCTTTGTGGAGTTCGTATTCGTTTACTGCGCTGTTCGCCGGGCAAAACGTTGGACCAGCTTTCGGGCGAAAAACTTTCTCGGGGCTTTCTCGGGGTTTAGACTCTAGGATATGTTTTCTACGTTGCTGCAGTGCTCTGGATGCTCGCCTGTAGGGCTATGTGAGCAGGGGCACATTAGTTTTCTTGCGTGAATCTGCAGCTCTCTCGGTATATCGTTCCTGGATGTGCCAAGGGTTACCTGTCACCGCAACAGGAACTTTAAAGCCATGTTAGTGCACGCAAAAGTCAGCCAACATCATTTCCCCGTAATAAAAGCATGTTATCGCCCCAGGTGTAAACCTGCAGGCACCTTCAAATTGACGTTAAAATTAAAAGCACCGCAGATAGTTAAACACACGAAGTCAAATTTACCTTCATTTGTACAAGTTCGGATCTGATTATTATGCTTGGATGTTCTTTCTGTAAAAAAACAATGTATCGGTGAAACGGGACAATCATTAAACGTCAGATTAAAGGGACATCGCGCGGACACAGCTAAAGAGCTTCCCAAAACCGTCACCGACTCTTTCAACCAACCAGGTCATAACTTTGATGAACTTAAGCTCTACATGTTACAGTCAAATTTACGTTCTGAACGAGAAAGAAAATATAGAGAATTTTAGTTGATCTATAAGTTTAAGACATAGCAACCAATAGGCATACACGTTTCGAAGGGAGTTTTTTTTATTGCCTACGCAAAATTTCAAGCTATAGGCAACAACACTTAGTTTGGTTTCTTAGCGTTTTCTTCTTCTTCTTTCTGTTTTCGTTATTCTTTTATTTATTTATTTATTTATTTATTCAATTTCACTATTTTTTTCTCATTTGTTTTGCACGAACACCTGTTTCTGCCACTCCTTGTATTATCTCTTGCAGAGACACGATAGCCCGCGACCTCCAGCGAAAGATGTAATAGAGGGCTACTGCGCGCGACAATGACACGCCCGCGTACACACGGGCGTTGACACGTGATTGACAGACTGCTGTGTCCTTCGCCTTGTGCACCGCACTCCTTTATTCTCAATTCGACACCTTCGCCGCTAACACACCTTTGCTAGTTCCCGCTCGCACCCATCTTACGCCCTCTCCCCTTTAGAATAACTCCACCTATACATACTGTTGCGAGGAAGCATACGTCGCCTTGAAGAAGACAAGCCCAATTGTCGAAACGTTGGCCCCTGGTTTCACCTTGCTCTTGTTTTGCTCATCATCCTCAGAATGGTCTCTTAACGTTATGGCTAATCCAGCGATGTCAATTTATGATAACCCTTCTCTTGAGCAAGTTCTCTTCGATTTAGTTGCTTGTCGAGAGAGGGTATCACAATATATATCTGAAACCGAAAACATTGTCAAAACTCGTTGCGACTCCGTGGAATTGCGTGTGGTATCTCTTGAGGACTCATGTGCAAATGTACCGACTAAGCAGGACTGCCTTCAGGGGCGCTATAACGTAAAACTATTCTAAACATTTCTATTCCAATTCTGCAATCAGCCCTACGCGATTGGTTAAAAACTTTTTTGGACCACCCCCACTTCGTCTCGCTGTCGCGGGACGTCACAAAATCCGCGATAGCTCCCTATCTGATATGACGTGGCACACCGATTATGCATGATTCGACCGAACAAAAGCAAAATAGTTATTTCTGATTCGACACCTTTTCGCCAATAGCCCTCGGCTATTAGTCAAAGGCTTTCGCGCTGCACCCACTTCACCTTCCTGTCACGGGACATCACAAAATCACAAAAACTCACCACGTCAAAGTGATGTGTACGCGTTAAAGATGCATTAATATGCCGAACTGAATTTTCTTCTGAATAGCCGCAGGCTGCCCGTTCCAAGAGGAATAAAACATCGCTGCGGCCTATCGCCCAGGCACTGGCTACTCGCACCTACTGGAAAGCATGGGTTTATTTGCATATAATAGAACTTTTTGCGTGGCCGCGTAACGCTTTGGAGCACTTGCGGCACGCTTACGACCTCGTTCTGCTAATTATTCTTTGCTGAAGATGCATTTTAGCGGTATTCTTAACCTTCCGTTGCATGTCGCCGCGATTTTCGACCAGCCACCGCGAGTTAAATATGGGAAAGCGAACCAATCGCACACACCGGCATCACCCTCTTCGTCCGGTTATCAATTTTCAGCGCAGTGACTCGGCTCCATCAAATCCCTCTCCACTTGAGCGCGCTCCTCTCCACTTGTCAGCCAATCAGATAAGACAAGCCGCTCATCGTAGGCAATGTTATTCGCTTTTGAAGCAAACGAAAGTGACCTCCTATGAACGAGGCGAGCGTTTAATTGGTCTGTTCATACAACCTTGCGGGTGACCGTCCGATTCTTGCGTTGGCGGTTACGCAAATTTGACGTCAGGAGAGTGGAATAAAAACATTTTGGAATAGTTTTACGTTATAGGGCCCCAGCTTCCTTCCGGCTTGGCCTGCTTAAATCACCCTGTTGGTGAATTAACCGCTAAATGCGGTGACCTTGACAACAGTTAACGGAGAAAGAAAATAGTTCTTCATGGAATACCCGAAGACAAAAACGAGAGCCTTGAAAAACTGAACTGGAAAGGTGTGAACATGTTCTCCAACAAACTTTCCCTTGACTGTACGCGTATTGAACTTTTCCATTGGTTAGGTACGACGTGCACTGAGTGGTCTCGTCCTATGGTTCTAAGGTTGCTTGACCAGTGAAAAACATATGCTGCTAAAAAACACTTACAAGTTGAAAAATTCCGGTTTAAGACTTTCGGAATATTTTTTTTTTATTCCAGAGTGCTTGCAATTAGTAAGTAAATGGTTATGGAACGTTCCAGCAGAGCAAAACTATAACGGTTCTGTTGTGAAGATAGCGTTTGACCATTCATGCATTCATAACGCTCGTTGTAACCGGCAGGGTGCCTCAGATAGTCAAGTAATGGCTTCTGGTTTTGATGCTAGCGTGAAGTTGTGAAACATAGCTTCATCATCAGGTTGCAAATGCCACCAATGAATGACAAATCTTGCGTTTCTCAATGTTAATGCCAGAAGTATAAATAAAAACTTGCCGCAATTTTTGCTAGTTTCTTCATGTTCGCCGCATGTCATATGCATCACAGAAACACGGCTTCAGGAGGACATTGACGACATGGAATGCGGGCCTCCATAACCTTGACAGTTTGCCTTAATCATTCTTGGTCACTTCAACGTTCCCTGTGCATTCGCTTTCTCTCACTTTTTCCGCCAGTGATGCTTCTCTTTGTAGAGATTTAATTAGTTTCTATTTATTACATAACCTGACAAAGACAGTTCATAAGAACGTGCGGCAGAACTCCATACATAGTATTTATCAGTGACAGCCTTCTTCTTTTAGATGTCAAGTCTGATATATTGAAAGGAATCTCCGGTCAGAATATCCTCCTGAGACCCGGGATGCATTTGGGTGCACAGATTTTTACCAAACTTTCAGAATAAATCAGGATGGTTATGAAGGTGAAAAGTGTTAAATGTTTTTTCAATAGCCGTGATAATTTCAGCTCAGCGCGATGTCCAATATATTGGACACTGGGATGCTACCCGGTCTTTCTTCACCCAGGGCGCTCGTAATGACATACCGCGGATATTACGCAAAACTCATGTGCAAAAATATTTTAACAACTCAAAAGGCAAAGTATTCAATAAAGTACATAAGAAGAGCATTCCTCTGCTCAAAAAAAATTTCGCTCTTGTGTTCACTTCCCGTGGGCAATTTCAAAACACCTGTTTGTCCTTGGTGATGCGGAAGAAGAGCCGACATTTGGTGCAAAAGAACTTTGTTTTCATGTCGCAGCCCTGTAGTCTGCAACGTGCAGTATTTGCAGTGTCTGCCAGTATTGAGTAGTGGGTAGTGCTCTTTTCTTGCGGTTCTCGAGGAGACAGCCGAGCCTGCTTTGATGGCAGATGCCACTCGGCTTCGTTCTCACTCTCCGTTTCATCCTGCTTCTTCCCTTGAGCCACGAGAGTCTCAGCAACAGATTGGTGGAACTGCATATATTTGAGTATTTATTTCCGCTGTTTCTTTAGGGGGCGTATGTCCCGCGTGTTCTGCACCCAGGAGTTGTTGAGGGCAATGTCGAAGAGGTGAAAGATGGCTCTGATTGTCCACTTCTTCACGCCTGCTTTTATCCTGTAGTAACTTATCATTCGGTCTGCCTTGTCAACAACGCCCATGTTGAAGTTGTACATGCGAACAATATCTGGTAGAGGGATATTGATATTTTTTGCCTTACGAGACCATCTGCGACAGTAGGTGTCTTGCGGATCGAAGCCATGGATTGAAAAAAGAAACGTTATTGGATTAATTCATAAGACACGCGAGGCTGGTCCCCCGAAGAAGAAAAGAGACGCAATTTCGTCCGCAAGCCGCTAAACGCCATCAGTACTCGCCTACTGTTCATAACAAGGCCATTGAAAAAGCGAGGTCAAAATAACCGGGTTGAGTCCTAGCGTCCAACGTAATGGACACGCGAAATCAAAGGAAGAGTAAAAAAAGGTAAGCGCGCGAATAGTTAAAATTTTGTATTCTGCGCGTACGCTGTTGTATCAACTTTAATATAAAATCAAAGATATGCCCTAAAAGCAGGTAGAAATACGAGAAACAGTGCTTATTTCTCCGGCAGCTGCCGTAAAACGCCGCGCCGCTTAATGCCGCCATTTTGGAACTGTTTCGGCGGGAATTTGAACGATGTATTTTCATCAATGCTGCATAGATGGCGCAAGCAGGTGTCCAATAATTTGTACAGTGTGGTTTTATGAAGATGAAAGCCTTGTCAGAGGAGTACTGTCTCATATATGAATGTCCAATATATTGGACAAATCCCCATAGCGGGGTCTCAGGAGGTTAAAGTTCTGGTATACCTTACATTTCCTGTTCCGCAGGAACACTTTTCAGTAGGTATTCCATATTTCGTGATATTAATAAAGCTGATTATGCATGTATCACTGACAACCTGGCAGATAATTTTGATCATGATGTGTCACTCACAGCTGAGCCTCATGGTGACGGCCTTGTTGACTATTCTGAATCGTTAATGAGATCATGCATTGAACAATACGTTCCGCTGAAAACAAATAAGGCAACTAAAAATTTCCGTGGATTAACCGGTATACCTTGCACTTGTCACACCGTGTCAGCAGACTACGAATATCAAAGCAGCCTAAACCTGAGGTTCGCGCTTCCTGCGAACAAGCCGAGGAAGAAGATCGTACTGGGACTAGAAATGCTAAAGATTTCTTCTATTTTTTGGTGCAACTTCCTAACTAGGTAAATGAAATCTTTGCAGGTTCGGAACTACCATTTACCTATTCTAACAGTTTAAGAAGCATTTCCTTATTTAAGAATAACTGTACTTTTCGCCCTTGGTAACCACGAAGTTCCAGCGTTTAGCTGTGATGCACCGACTAGTTACCTAGGTTATATTGTAATCAGTTCTGCTGGGGTCTTAAACTTAATCTTGAACCGGGAGATGAAAAAAATCTACTGCTTCTAATGCCATTCGGAATTGGTTTCTTTTTCGATGCTTTCTGTGAGCAGCACAGTACCTTGCAGCAGTCTTCCAGAAATCATTAGACACCGAAGTAGTACCAACTTCATAGAGAACAGCTAAAGCTTTACGTATGTACAAACGAAGAGATGAACAAGTGCCCTGTACCTACCGGCCGATATCTCTTTCCTCGACGCTCATGTAAAATGTTAGAGCACACTATTCACAAACATATCACACAATGTCTTGACGCTAATTACGTTCTAGCATCTGCTTAGCATGGTTTCTGTTACGAATATAGCCCTATAACGCTATTAGCCGATATCGTCCATGATGTGGCTTGTAATCTAGACCTACGTAATCAAGTGGATGCCATCTTCACTGATCTTTTTCTAAAGCTTTTCACTCACTGCTTCATTCTAAGCTACTCGTAAGACTGAATGACTTAACAACCCCGGTCTTGTTTTCTGAACAGTTTGTTTTCGTCATTGACACTCACAGTTTGTTTCCTTTTATTCAGTATAATGATCCCCCGTTGACTTGACATCTGGTGTTCCTCGAGGATCCGCATCACGCCCTATATTGTTTTCATTATATATTAAGGACCTACCACGTAGCAACTCATCTAAATTTTGGCTTTTTGTAGATCATTGTGCAAGGTGGAAAGATGGGCGCGTTGGGAAGGATGCATACTTATTAATCAGCGCGAAAACAACGGGAGACATAGAGTTAAAAGGACACAGGATGAGCGCTCTCTAACTGAAATTTATTGAACAAAACGCTTCAAAAAGAAAACATGAATAAGCCAAGTATCTGCGTGCGCAGGAAATATAAGCCACATGCAAAAATTTACTGAGCAAGTCCGTTTGCCCATCTAGCACAACGACAGAAGGCTGAGATATATAATCATCACGCAACCGTTCTATATGGAAGGTTACGGCAAGTTCACAAGCCCTTCTGTCTTTGTGCTTGATGATGATGTCAGTTTTATCGAAGGAAGCTTTGCACCCACTTGTAAACTTCCTCGAGCTCATGAACTTGCTGAAGCTTCCATATAGAAAGGTTTCGCGACGGTTGTTTATCTAATCCTTCTGTCGTTTGCTAGATTGTGAAACGAACTTTCACAGCAACTATTTCCACATGATTTAGATTTGCTGCGCACGCAGGTAAATGGTTTGTTCGCGTTTTCATTTTCAAGCGTTTTGGTGATAAATTTCAGTTGCTAGCGTTGATCCTGTGTGCTAGCTCTGTGTCTTCCGTTGTTGTCGCGCTGATTAATAAGTATGAATCATCATGTAGTGTGTGAAACTAATATTTTCACTGATGACTTTTGCCGCCTTGCACAATCCCTTATGTATTTTTGCGCTGGGCGTAAAACATGGCAAATAAACATCAAGTGCAGTAAAACAGTCGTGATGTCACTTGCCAACCGACGGAGCCCCTTTTCTGTTTTCTATTCGTTGAATGGCGCTGTGCTTAAATGAGTGTGCGACCATGAATATTTGAGCGCTATTCTAGCCAAAAAATTTTCTTGGTCTAAGCACGTCAAATGCGTAACCGGAAAACCATACCTCGAGAAACAAAACTGATTTTATATAAAACACTAATTCGGCACGTTCTTGTATCTGCGTTCGCGGTTAGGTACCCCTACAAATACTATGCAATAGGCTCACTAAAAAGTTTAAAAAAATTAATTTGTTTCATTTGCCGATTGCAGCCGCATATTCTCGCCAATACGGGCTGTACAATATTTGAATATGGAATCACTGTTTTTGGATTATCACATCGAAGCTCCGAAATTTTGATGTGCAATAATTATCGCCACCTCTGAGCTTTATCACTGTAACCCTATGAGCTATTGCAAAAAAAGTTGCACCCGTTGCTACCACGCTTTCAACATACCATTTTTTGCATGTACTAAAACAATCGACCAAAGTTGTTTCCACGCACAATAGAGCTTTGAAATTATCTGCCTGGTAACACCTGTTACCACTAAATTAGTTTTTAGTTGCCGCTGGCAAACACTCTGCGAACGTGCACATTGATGCGTCTGTATTATTGTTTTTGTATGTATGAGTGTTCTTTGGTTGAATTACTTTCTTTCAATTGCTTCGTCATCTTTTACTGATATGGTATACGTTTCTCACTCATGCTATAGCCCTGAGTAATGGCTTAAATAAATAAATAAGTAAATAAATAAATAAATAAATAAATAACTAAATAAGGAATGTACACCCACCAATACCAAAACCAATAGCGAACGCTAAATCGTACTAAAACGAGATATTGATCTATGATGAAGAACGTTACTTTTACAGCGAACTAAGTTTTCGTATGAGTAAATCTGACGGAAATTCTTAAGCTGCCAGAATTCTAGTGATATCCACACCATGGTAATGCCGAAGCAGGTGCCTGCTAGCAGGGTTGAATATATCCTTTTTATAGTACTTAAAATAGCATACAAAGTTACTCACCCGAAACGGTTGCT
This sequence comes from Dermacentor variabilis, assembly GCF_050947875.1. NCBI lineage: Eukaryota > Metazoa > Arthropoda > Arachnida > Ixodida > Ixodidae > Dermacentor > Dermacentor variabilis. The sequence continues at coordinate 94,079,583 of NC_134575.1, forward strand.
TTTTGATTACCCAGTATCATGGTGTCGTTATTATAATAGATTACTTGGTACGTTGGCAATGCGCCTGTTTGATTCGCCAAAGCATCTGCACACATATAATGTGATATCTCTTTAATCTCCGATGAGAAAACAGCATCGTTGTGGTTTTCTTTCACCAAGAAATATTGAACGGTGAATACGGCCCTTCATAAAAACAACAGAAATGCATAGGAAGCACCTCGTAGGATGAATATCTTATGGTCATGGGATTCATTTTTGTTCTCTTCTAATGCCCTGAAAAGTGGAACCTACTCATGAGTGCAATTGTTTTTATTTTTGGTTATAACATTTAATTACATTTCTTTTTTGTTCTCTGTCATAAAGCATGCATTTGACTTTCTTTGGCAAATTTCCTGGGCCCACATCGTGCAGGCTGCCTCACTATTCGTGCTACGAGCTATATTATCGCTAGCGCACTACTTTTAATTAAATAAAAATTACAGATTAGGATTTGTTAATCGAATGAACATTTAAAGCTTTGTATATAGCTCACTGGACTTGTTGGCCCGAAACACCATATTCCCTTATTTTGTATAGCATTATTCATGTGCTCTTGGCCTGTGTTCTGGCACTCTCACTGTTAGGCTTTTTCAATTTCTTTTGTTTAACTCAACCATATGGTGGGCACTAGTATTACACCTACACACAGAAACACATGACGTACAAGTTGGCTGAATGTTTCCCCAAGTCGTTCACATATTCACATAGTCAAAGGGTTGTCAAGTTCGATTACATGCGTCAGTCACTTTCCTCACAGTTATCAAATTATAGTAAGCCGCAGTGATTTTGACGTCACCGCTTTTGTCATGCCAGCCTGGGCAATGAAAATTTCGGGCCAGTAGCATTACGTCACGGATCAGAGTCAACAGGTCTTGTGCTATCTAAGGTTGTGTTGGTCTCAACCGGACGGCTCGTGCCGTACTATCGTCTGCTCACGTCAGCTGTTGCTCGCACCTATTTGGCTTGCTTAGTTTGGTCTCGTTCGCGCTTCTTTTTGAATTGTCAGAGTTTGCTATTGTTTTTTTAGTCTGATTGCATGCACGACACGAATTGTGTATTGATTTCTAGCAGCCGCACGACACCTGCATTTACACCGGAATCTTCGACGAGTCATGTGTAAAAGCCGAATCGCTTGACCAGAAAATCAGACTTTCGACGATTGCTCACTCTGCTACATGTGTATTTCAAGTTCTTTGCCTCAATATATCGCGACATGAAAACGCTTATAGAGTGGTGCTCAAATTTCGCATTAGAGAGTATTGTAATCAATGGTGAATTTTCTTTTTCTAAATCAACTTATGCCGACTTCTCCAGCTAGTACAGAAGTTCGCGCCTGCGCTATCAATACATGCACGCCTTTTGTCGATTTACCGCCTACTGCGGTCACCTTAGCAGTGGCGGGCATCGCAATATTGCTGATTTTACGAATGGTTTCAGTCTAGGGAAAAAGCGTGTTATGTAAAACCTTTCGAGCCACAAAATTTGTTTGTTGGCTCGCTTAGTGAATTTTACCCAAGATTATTTCGCTTTATTTCGCTATACAGACAGACAGACAAAGAACTTTAATTACAAGCTCCTGAGAAGATTTGACCTAGGACAGAGCTGCGGGCCGCTCCCACGTGGCGACTGGTAGGCCGAGCCTAACCGCGGCATCATGGGCTCTCTGGACAGCTCAGGTTTGACGTGAAAGTTCTGAGCTCTTGATGGCAGAGCTCCATTCTTCTTCTGGGATGCGATTGGGTCCCTGTAACGAGGGGCATCGCCAGAGCATGTGTGCGAGATTGCTAACAGCTCCACAGTCGGGGCAAGTAGAGCTAAAAGCCTCTGGAGTGATCGTGTGGAAAAGGGCCCGGTTTGGATAGCACTTAGTCTGAAGCATGCGTAAAGTGGATGCCAGAGGTCTAGCCAGTTTGCTGTGAGGGGGAGGATAAGTCCTCCTACGCAGGTGATAGTGCGTAGTAATTTCGCTGAAAGTAGTGAGGGTGTCCCGAAACTCGAGAATCCCGGAGTCTGAGCTCGATCCTGCTCCCGCGCGAAAATATTCGCGAAATTTCGAGTACGTGGTGGCCTTGCCAGAAGCAGGAACATTCTAGCAGTGGTGAGCCAGAGAAGAAAATGAGCACCGGAAATAAACAATGTACGCAATTCCTTATCTATCCAGTAACGTACAATGACAGCTATTGTGTAAGGGAATATTGATTGATGTTTGATGTTTTATGGCGCAAGGGCCAAGTATGGCCAAAGAGTGCCATGTCCGTGGTAATTAGTTCGCAGTATAATTATGAGTTCTATGAAGATGGTGTGACGTGGCTGTAAAGGGGCCTTAAAAATAGTCGCACTAAAGTGCTTAAAATCTGTATAATAAGATTATGGCGATGAGGTATGACGTATACTATGAACATTAAGATGCACTTAAAAAGAATGATACAACAGGTAAAAATATATAAGGTTATAAGATATGCTAGAGCACTACTGCCTCCTTAGAGCCCTTGAAACACAAGGGCCTGGAGGCATGTGCTATGCAAAACAATTATCGCAGCGGCATCCTCTGGAGCGAGCATGCTCTACGAATTTAATGTGCTTATAGCGTGCTGAACGACATCATTTAAGAAGTCCACGACTGCCTTAGAAGCATGCAGAAGGTATATGAACGAAAGGATTGGAAAGTCAGCACTTCAGGTCTTGAACAACACCAAGATAGACGCAGCACAAATCCTCTGGACGCCGGGACACGAGCCTCTCACGGGGAACCAGGCAACGCACGGCGCGGCTCGAGATCATGTACGCCGAGCCGTCTCCGACGCGCCGAGAACACGTACCAACGACTGTGACGAGGATGATGAACGGATATCCAAGAAGTACTCGGATATCTTGGCGCACTACAGGAAGCAGAGGCGTCGCTACCCGCCCGTGCATAAGACGATGAGTAGGGTCCAAGCGGTAACCTGGAGAAGACTACAGGCTGGAACCTACCCACACGGAACACTGCTGCACGCCATGTACCCGGGCATCTACGGGCGAGACTGCAAGTTCTGCCCCCCGGACACGCCCTTGCGCCATATGGACAACACCTTGCGCCATATGGTGCTTGGATGCAGGAATAATCGAGAAGTACCACCATCATCATCACCACCAGGCGATATCATGCAGAAAGAGGCGAATTCAGAAGAAGAATTGGAAGACCAGTGGGGGGTTCTGCTGGTGACGCAAGACCCTGACAGCCAGCTGCGGTTGGTAAACAGGGCTCAGGCGGCGGCAGCGTGCCGTGGCTACCTGGACTGAGGAGGCCTCCCACCTTTGGGCTCAAGAAGCCTGGTCTCACAATAAAGTTTATTTCTCGCTCTCTCTCAGGACTGCCTTGGTGTTAAAAAGCGGTTCCTTACCAAGAAACATAGCCGGGTGTAGAGGGATGTAACAAAGGTATGCAAGTGGAAAATGTTTCTTTCTTTTAGATTCGGCTTTCCGACACTCGAAGAGGACGTGGAGGACGGTCAACCTCTCACCACATCGACCGCAGGTAGGCGGTTCATTTCCAGTAAGCAGAAAATTGTGGGTACCAAATGTGTGTACTATTCTGAGGCGACAGAATAAGACATCTGTTCGCCGATATTTTGTTGGGGACGGCCAAAAACCTAACTGTGGCTTTATAACGTGCAGTTTATTATTTGCTTCTGCTTTCCACATGCGCTGTCAGTGTTGTCGCAGTTTCCTTCTTAAGAAAGGCCTCAGATCTGTGACAGGGACAGCAGCCGTAGAAAAAGTGGTTAGTGGTGTGAGTGATGTGGCCATTTTGTCAGCTAGCACATTACCCTCGATGCCCCTATGGCCAGGCACTCAGTATACTACTATGTGTCTATGTGATAGATAAATGTTGCATAAGAGCGAGTAAAGTTCATAGAAAACATTATTTGTATGCTTCTGTAAGGAAATTAACGCTTTTTCAAGACTTAACAAGTCTGTAAATACTATTGCTCTGTCGAGTTTTAATTTATTTGTGTTTTAATGCAGACAGTACTGCATAGGCTTCTGCAGTGAAGATACTTGTTAAAGGATTCAATACGTCAGATTCAGAAAATGAGGGACCAGCTGCAGCAAAAGATACGCCAGAATGTGATTTTGACGCGTCTGTGTAGAATTCGCTGCAGGAGTACTTCGATTGAAGTTCCCGGAAATGCATAGTGATTACGAAGTCAGGTGCGTGCTTTGTGACCTCTACAAAGGATATGTCACCTGCCACTCCCAGGGTGGTAATAGCTTAGCTGGAAGCATTAGGCGATATTCGAGAACTGGGACATCCATTTCCGTGCTAAGTTCTCTTGCGCGCAGTGAGAAAGGAAGTCTAATAGAGAGTCTATTCCGAAAAAGTGTTTCACATGTCAAGTCGTTAACGGTTGTGTAACACGGATGTTCATTATTAGAGCAAATCTTGAGAAAATACGGTAAGCTGATGTATGTTCTCTGAAAATCGAGTGACCACTCATCTGACTCGACGTATAGACTTTTGACAGGGCTTGTTCTAAATGCGCCAGTGGCCAGACGGATACCCAGATGATGAACAGGGTCTGACATCTTAAGCGCGCTCGGTGCGGCAGAGTGATACACTACGGCACCATAATCTAACCATGATCGAACTAGGTTTCTGTAAATATTCAATGAACACTGTCTGTCGCTACCCCACGTTGTCTGGGATAAGATTTCAAGTTCATTGTTCTAAGGTATTTTTCTTTAAGATATTTTATGTGAGGAATGAATGTAAGCCTGGAGTCAAGTATAACACCAAGAAATGTGTGCTCTTTGTTTACAGGAATTTGTTGCCCGCCAAGTTCTACAAAAGGATCTGGGACCAGGCCTCTCTTTCTTGTCAAGAGAACACAAGAACTTTTCTGAGGGTTGATTTTAAATCCATTTTGGTCTGCCCATTTGGACACCTTGTTTAAGCCCTGCTGTACCTGTCTTTCGCATACTGTAAGGTTGCAGGATTTGAAGCCTATTTGTATATCGTCTACGTATACGGAATAAAAAAATGGCCGGTGGTAGTGAAGCATGTAGTGTGTTTATCTTAACGATAGAGAGAGTGCAGCTGAGCACGCCTGCCTCGGCAACACCAATTTCCTGCATAAAAGGACGTGACAGTGCATTGCCGATCTTTACACGGAAGGTACGACTGGACAAATAGCTTTCAATTATTTTCAATATATTTCCGCAGATGCCTATTCCCGACAAGTCTCGCAAGATCCCCTAACGCCATGTTGTATGATATGCACTCTCCATATCGAGGAATATTGAGAAGAAATACTGTTTGTGTACAATGGCATCGCGGATATATCCTTCAATGCGCACAAGGCGATCGGTTGTCGACCGCCCTTGTCTGAAGCCACACTGATAGGGATCGAGCATATTGTTGAGTTCAAGGAAATATATGAGTCTGTGATTAATCATTTTTTCAAAAAGCTTACACAGACAATTTGTAAGAGCTATCGGACGATAACTTGGTGCCAAGGCAGGGTCTTTTCCCTGCTTCAGAACAGGTACCACAATCGCTTCTTTCAAAGATTAGAGCGATTAGAGGCGCCGGACACGCGCTCTTACAAGCGAGAAGTTTTCCGGCAGAGTCTCACCTCGGAAGGCAAGACCCCTGCGCCCACCAGCCCGGAGGTCGATGGGGCTCCCTGTGGGATTTGGCTGCGCTGGCTGTTGCCAGCGCTGGAAGGGCCGGGGACGCTGGGGCAGCCTTGGCTGCGCCTACCTCCGGGTCCGCTATCGGTCCGGCGGGATCGCTGCGAGTAGCACAGGTTCCCGCAGCTAACTTTTTTGGGGCCGGCAACCCAAGGGTAGCCAGGCCTGTTTGCTGGTTGGATGGAGTAGGCGCCAAAGGTACCTGCTGGCTGCACGCGGGCTCGGCAATTGGCATTGGCCGCTGCGACGCTGCCCCCCGACTCGCCGCATCAGCATAAGGTGTGCTGTGGAAAGGTGAGCACCTCTTATGGGCTGCCTCAAACGAAATGTTTTCTTTGACTTTCATGGTGATTATTTCTTTTTCTTTCTTCCAGTTCGGACAGGAGCGTGAGTAGGCTGGATGGTCACCACTGCAGTTCACGCAGTGGGCTGTGCCACTGCAATTGTTGGAGCAGTGGCCCTGGACTCCCCACTTTGCACAAGTTATTTGACCACGGCAGCTCTGCGAGCCATGGCCGAACCTCCGACATTTGAAACGCCGCCTAGGGTTGGGGATATATGGTCGCACATTTAACCTGATGTATCCTGTTTCGATGGTTTCTGTCAGTACGCCGGATGCAAATGTTAGGACAAGATGCTTATTGGGAATTTCCTTGTCTCGTCTAAATAAATACGTTTTACATTAGTGACTTTTTGTCCTTTCCACCCTTCCAGGATTTCAGCTTCTATCAAACCTTGGAGGTCTGCCTCTGGCACGACTCCCCGTGAACTATTCATTGTTCGTTGTTGAGTAATAGAAATTGGTATGTTACCAAATGTCACAAGACTGCGAAGCTTCTCGTACTGATGTTTCTGAGGGATGTCAAGAAGAAGGTCCCCGCTAGCCGTTGTCGTTACATTATAACCTGGCCCTACGGCTTCGGTTAAAGATTTTGGAACTATGAAAGGGGAAATGAATCGGGCCTGTTTTTCGCAGTTCTCGCTGTGCACAACATGGCATTTCGGATAGGCCTCTCTTGTTCTGTTGAAGCATGTGGTTAGGTCACCGGTGCGTCCCCTCTTTCGAGGGTGACGATCAAGTATGCGGGGAAATGCGGGTGTTCTCATAGTACTTTCTTTTCTTTTCGGCGGCAATGGCGGCCACCCACCACGGAGCCCAACTAGGGGACGCTGCAGCCCTTAACGGGCAAGGCTGCAGGCGCCAACCGTACATTGCCACTATAACCTAATATATTATACCCAAGGGAGTGCACATACACAAGGTTAACCCTAGCCGCCTAGGAAAATTATGAATTGACGGAAGAGAAGAGATGAAAGGACAGTAAAAGAAAGAAGATAGGAAAGAAAAAGGTTGAAAAGGTGGACAGGAAAAGGCGACTGCCGATTTCCCCCGGGTGGGTCAGTCCGTGGTTGCCGTCTACGTGAAGCAGAGGCCAAAAAGGTGTGTTGCCTCCGCCGGCGGGCCTTAAAGGTCTGAACACCCGGCATTGGCTCAACCCCCAGGATCCTCCTTTCCCCGGAGACGGCTAAGCCACGCACGGCTACACGCGGGAGGATACCTCATGTGCTCGGGTCCGTGGTGTCGCAATACACCAAACGCCTGCTGACGCAGACGCCCCTGGGGGTTAAGGGAATATAATATAGTGCTACAGATGCCACTCTATACGTCTCAGCACTGTTCTCTCCGTAAGTTTTCCGAGAAAGTAACGTGTGCAATGAGGCAATGAGACTCTACGTTCACTGGTTGAGGAGCCTGGCCTTCGTGAAACGGGAACCAAAGCGTAGTGTCATGAATTGTATAGAGACAAAAATAGGATGCAAGTTAAGCGTCGTGCCTGTTGTACCACCAATACCAGGAGATGAGTGTAGCGTTCAAGCTACAAATGCCGCTTGTAGTTCCTCGAGAGAAGTCAAGGGGTACATTCGAAAACGATAGAAGATTTTCCCGTAATATAGGTTATGTACTGTGAATGCGGACATGGCTGGGATTAGTTGACCAGGAAGCGTCAGCACTTCGCTGTCTTTAATGTTCGTGAACCTTCAACCGTGCTTGTTTGCCCCCAATTCTGGCATCATGACTGATTATTGCACGCTGTGATCGCTCTAATCTTTGAAGGAACTAACGAGCAGCGTTTTCATGTGGCACGGCATGGGTTAGTATGCAACTTACGATTCTTGTACAGATGACGGTGAATGGGGCAGTTCCTTTGAAACTTGTACCTATATCGAATTTTTGAGCGACATACAAGCCAAATCTGGCTTCGTATCGTCTAAAGGTACGATACTCCTCTGTGTGCTTTTGGAAATCTCCTAAACTCCCAATGCATTCTCACCATTTGTGATGCAACTTTTTCCGTCACATTGATCATTCTGACGGTATTAAGCTATAGGTCGTCCCAGCGTCTTCATATATTGACTTCAATCTTCACTACACCCCGAACGTAGCTTCCACATACGACAGTGTCAGACATCTTCCGGTCTGGCTGGACACATTTTGCTAGTCATTAGTGTGAGCAGCAGAAGGCGCCTGATTTGTCTCACCATGCTTACCTTCAACACATTCGTAGTCACGAAAATGTATTTCGCTCTATTGTCATTGACCTTTTTGGCGACCAGCGGTATTGCGCAGGTTACGAACTTTCTTTTTTACAACATGACGTGTATCCGTGCTGTTCTGACCGCAATGTCGGTATCATGCCACGCATGCTGTCGGCCTTAAGGCCTCAATTGAAGACAAGGATATTTTCTATTAGGATTTTAGTCTACGCAGCAATTGGGAGTTAACCTTGCAATGGGTCATTGTTGCCTAAATTGTGTGTCGTCATGACATGGCAAGTTCCTCACCATGTTGCACACTCTGATATTCATGTGACACAGTATTACCCTTCGCCTGTAATACTCTACTACAGTGATTGCCACAGTGACACTGATCTGATAAGTCACTCAGGATCGTTTCCCTGCGTCGCTAGGTAATACAAATTCCCTGCGCTTCGCCGCCGACAAGCAGATTGGGTAACCTGAGCTAATGCTGACACCCTCGTGTTTATTCATGTTCGCCGATATAGAAAAGAGCGGCTTTGTTCGCTTCGCCATTATTAAGCTTTGTGTCCCCACTACGAGCTTCTCTTATAGCCTTCAATGGGACCGATCCTTTTCGCCGGAAGTTGTTACGATGAACAGAAGAAATGTTTTGTGACTTGCTTACAATCACCAAAACGCCACCGCTCTGATCAAATAAGTCACAGTCAGTTAGGATGCGCTAAGAGGATGAAGGCAAAAGCCTGCGCGCTCACCAGATATTCATTAAATCATTCTCACTCGAATACCTTGTTACATGGTTACTTCCTATGACTTGTTTTCTCCCGCCGAAGGGCGTGCGTTTACGTACCTTAATTAGGTCTATCTTATTAACTATATATTAATTAACTTCGCTCTAATTCACACCAGAGGTAGTAGGTTGCACTCTCGACCTTCACGATGTCAATTGGAATCCAACTTGGAGATATTGCGGGTCTTCCATAGCTCCAAGTGGGTTCGACTATCACCAAATGTCGTGGGTATGAGCGCCTAAATAACTCTACCTTAATTAACCGTTCATTAATTAACTTCGCTTTAGAGGACAACACAAGGGGGGGATTCGACTCCCACCGAAGGTTGTGGGTGCGAGTGCTCTAATAAGTTCTACCTAAATTAACTGTGCCTTAGTAACTTCGCCTTAATTAACACCAAAGGTTATGGGTTCGACTCCCACCAAAGGTCGTGGGTTAGTGTCTCAATTAACTCTATCTTAATGAGCTGTGCCCGAGTCACTTTTCTGTAATTAACACCAGAGATCATGTGTTCATCCCCCGATAAATGTGGAGGGTCCGACAATTCTGGTGCCATACCGTAGGACGCTCAAATTTTAGTAACGCCGGATGATCGAACTTTCGTCCTTTGAGATGTCTAACGCTTACTCCTTAATAACCATATTCAATACAATAAACGTGCTTCATTATACAGGGTGTCCGAGCTAACTTTTGCCAGAGCTTCAAAATTCACCGATGTACTCCGAGATGATGCGACAAAATGCATGTTGCTGACTATTGTATTTAGTAAGTTCCACTATATTTTGTATTCTGCTTAATTGCATAATTAGTCAAGATTAAGTAACCTACTTCTGAAGCAACGAAGTTAGGCAAAAATTTCCGATTTGAAAGGAGTAAAGCGCTTTGCAAAACGCCGAATTAAACAGCTTCTAACTTTCTTTCAGACATTAGTGCTGTTCCGCTTACTGCATGTGTCTGTGAAATAAAAAAAAAATACCAGGTCACATGCCCGCTAGCGCGTCGTGATTGCAGCGCTCCCAAACTCTTGGCGTACAAACGAGCATGGGAGCTAGCAGGGCTTGCTGCCGCTTAAAAGGTGACATAATAGTGACGCAGGCGTTGGCTGTGCGATTTACGTCATCGATTTGTTTTCCTCGCGGCGGTTAATGATAGCAATGAGCAGGCACAGCGGTAGCACACCCAGCTAAATGCTATGTTCGTTTGGACGCGGAGCGTTTCAGAGCGCTGCAGTCACGGCGCGCAAGCGCACATGTCACGTGGTATTTTTTTTGCTCGGGCATCCACAGTAAGCGGAAATATGCTAATGGTCAGTAAATAGAAAGTTAAACACTGTTTATTCGGACGTTTGCCTAGGCAGTCTACAACATTCTAATTGGGTATTTTGCCTAAGTTCGTTGCTTACGATGTTGGTGAATTACTCTTGACTAATTATGCAGTTAAGTATACAAAAGGTAGCGTGACCTTCCCCATACAAGAACCAGAGACATGCATTTGGTCGCGCCGTCGTAGAGTGCATCGGCATATTTTTTAACTATGGATAAAGGTAGATGGGAAACCTTGTAAACCTTGTATACGTCAGCCTAATTCTGTAGCCTACCTAATTGAAACAACATTTATTGCACAGTTTCTCAGAAGAAGAGAGGCAGGAGATAGAAAATTGAAATTATACGTAATAAATGTTCTGAGAAGTGCTCTATAAACTACCAAAGTAAGGGTACACTCGTGAGCCGTAGTTAGGAGACCATGGCGTCGGCAGGAAATTGAAATGTACTGAAGCGCAGCTCCACGCCCTGGGATTAGTTTAATACATTACAATGGCCAAACAAGCGCATATGGGCGTGCGCTTATGATTTCAGGCGGAATACCCAGGTTCCGAAAGAAAGAAAAATCGGGCAACCTTTCCTCCCCAAACTTTTTCTCGCGTCTGTACATTAGTACAGATTAAATATTACTACATATTACTACACATCATAATATGAAAATAATACGGCACAAGCTGTTTTCTTGTTTTCCACGTGTCATATCAAGAATGAATCTTGCTTTACAAATATTTGCTGCGAAAATCAATTACCTTTAGTATAACTAAACATTTTACTTGAACAGTTTACCATGAAGAATGAAACCATAGTATAATATCTTACCAGGTTCATAGGAGATATTAATGTTGAATATTATCGGACTGTCTGGAATGGTTACGTTTATTGTCAATATCTGGAACTTGAAGAAAAATAAATATTTAATTTTCGTCAAAATGAACCATACCGTTCAAATAGTCGACAATACCCAAAATACTAAAATATTACTTTTAAAGACAGTAAACGCCCGCCAACAATCTTGTTAGCAGCAACAATACTCTGCATGAACATTGGGCTGCCTCAGTCTAGTGATTGTAGTGATGCCTGAATATAGTATGCACATGTGTATATATTTAATATATTTATTTAGCAGAATGCACAATAGATGTAAATGCTCAATAGATGTAACCGAAAAATAGCAGTGGTCAGACGCCGATATTTCTTTTTTTGAGAATTATTTTGACGAGACCATACACTGTGCTCCGCAGCGGTCATAACACAACAGTTACAACACACGCAACACACAACACTACGATAGCCTACTACAACTATTGGTAAAGAATACCAACTGTTGCACGTGTTCATTTATACACTGAACAAAGTTGAGCAAGGTCATGGAATTAGCTGATCTGCGGTGTGTATTACTTCTGAACGACAATAAGTATTTACTACTACGGCCCACATACATGGGACATTCGACGCTCGCAAACTAAGTAGTTACCCACAAGCCCCTCCACATGAGTAGACACGCTTCACAGATTTGTTCGCACTTTGCAAGTAGCGGGTATGTGCTAAAATTGCCAAAGAGAAGACTTAAGAGACGACATCAATTGCGTATTCGAACGAAATTTTAGTCACTATCCTGATCACAAGCAAACATGGAAAAGAAAGAACAGCCACGTCTGGTACAATGCTCACAGGGAGAGAATGTGGAGTTATGCCAGTCCGTGATTGCAGTCAAGAACCTTGTCATATGGTCATTCCTCTTATACTGTTTGGTTTCGCAGAACCTGTCCCTAAGAGAAGCGCTTTGTATTTCTAAAGGTCATATTTCAGTTAAGCAGCCTGTATTACATACATACAATCAGTGAAATGTCGCGTTTCATGTCACACAGGAAATAGGCAGTGTGAACAGGCCTCCCCCAGTGTTCCCGGTGCTCCACGCATTTCCGAACCCTATTGTGAAACTGCGGAATTATTCCGGAAAACAATATTTATTTGGCGTTTCATTTTAATTGTCACTGCAATACCGATTGTGGCAACAAAACACTAAGACACGTTCCTGATAAATAAGTTTGTTGCTCCATTATTAAACCAGGCACGTGTGGCGCTTCCTTTCTTGCTAGTTATTGCACTCGGAGCACTTGTTATCACCGAAACATCAATGAGAAACACTTTTCTGGAAAGCATGGGAAATCGCAATGTAGCGGTTTCTTCTATACTATACAAATACTGGGCACATGATCATCCAAGAAAGGAAGACTTCGCGTAAGCGAAGGCATGATAAACTACAGAGTTCTTCCAGAAAACAACTCTGGCAACAATGCTTGCTGGGTATCTAGAAAGAAAATGAAATTATGAATGTGAACGAAGTGTTAGATTTTTATATTTCAATTGTTTCGATTCCTCATTCTTGATCGACTGGATATGTACTACTGCAACGAGCAGTCTGTGGGCGATTTCGCAGAAAGGGTATTTGTCTAAGTGACGCAGGGGGCTTGAAATCTTAATTTTTATGTGAGTGCGCCTCACGTTCCAATTATTTCCTTAGAAATAATCTAATATGCCTGTCCAGCTCGTGCCACCGAGACGTGCAGTACATGCATGACAAAACCAAGCGCTTGTCTTCCACTACCGTTGTTAGCTTGTTAATTAAAAAATTCAGTGGTGATTTAGCAGTGAAGTTGAGAGAACGGCGGAAGCATTGCCTCCTACTATCTATCTATCTATCTATCTATCTATCTATCTATCTATCTATCTATATATATATATATATATATATATATATATATATATATATATATATATATATATATATATATATATATATATATATATATATATATATATATATATATATAATATGCTCTTCTAGGCTCTCCTATACCCCCTTTGACCGTGACCAGACGTGACCGGCTTCTCACACTTTACACACCTACACTTTTTTCTTCCACTGTGACGCGCCCTAATGCTAACGGATTCAAAAACATGTGTAGATCACTTTAAGTTAGAAGTCTGTTTTGAAAACTAAAATTGCTTTGCCTATTTGCCCGAGGTTTATTGTAAGAACGTCCTTCGCAGAAGTCATGTGGTCAAAGGTCAACGACGATCGCAGTTGTTCTCCTGCGAATACGAGGTAACACATGATCAACGTATGCCCATTGTGAAGGTGGTATAAGGTCACTGAATTTCTACGTAGCATTAGTAGCCACAAGAAAGCGCCTAGAGGTTCTGGGCCAATAACGAAACCAAAGGAAACAAATGCAGCGTCTCAAAGCACGAGCGGCTACGCGATGAGACAACAACGCGAGAAATTGGCACACGCCCAAAAACTCAGAGGTAGTCAGTCTGCTTCATTGAAAGAAGTGTAATCATGAATGGTTTAGGCGTGAACTCCTGTGTTCAAAGGCAGATTTGGATCTGGAATTCGTTCACGCGTCCGCTTTCCGCTTTACATGCAAGCTAACTGGCCAGCTTGTCAAATCGGTGAATATATGTTCGAAGACGTGAAGCAAGCGAACGAGGAAGGCGCCTGGAGGCGAAGAAAATCGCGCACCACTTAAAGAAAATTGTAGGTATTGATGAGCGAAGGTGGGAAGGACAAACTACGCGAAGCACCGGCGAGGACGATGGTAGGCAGAGGCGCGCCGAGTTGACCTCCTGTGGCTCGGAATGGGCAAAACGGCTCACATCAGTGAGCGGCTCGGACCGGCTCAGCTCCCTGAAGTGAACCGGTTCATTGGAAGGCCTCACCGGCCCACTAGAATGTGTAACCTGTGTTATGACGCGCGACGCCTCCGGCCTGTCTCGTTTTCTTTTTACGCCGGCTCGCATCTCCCTCCCTTCTCCACCGCCCGCGCCTTTCGATGTTTTTATTCCTCTGCGCACAGGCGATACTGGCGATCCTGCCATCATGCACCAGCCCGTGCAAAAAAGATGAAGTATTACAACACAACAGGTCATTGGCCTTGTTTCATTGACTTGCCAATGATACACGTTCAGAAAACGCACAGAAGTGAGTGACATGGTGGACATTTTCATGGCTACACTAATTAGCAGAAATCAAGACAAGGACGTAAACTGTACTTTCACCTGTTGTCTTTATAGACGCGGAAAACTTCGTCTTCGAAGTGTCGTTGCACCAGCGCACGATGCGCGATCGGTGAGAGTCATGAGACACGAGTCGTGAGTATGCCCACGCCGGCTACCACTCATCGGCAAGAAAACAAAACCACGAAACCCAGCGGAAGATCTGGCGCTGAAGGAACGGTTCCGCACAGCTCAGTTAACTAGGCAACCGGCTTCCTCATTCAAAAAAAATAAATAAACAGCCGCCCTCTTTTCCTGAACCGCGGCTCACTTGCTTTTTAAGAGCGGATCAAAAGATCGGGCACGCTCCTGAGCGACGATCTCTAAAGGCCCAACCACTGGCATGTGTCGCTGCGCTTTGGCACGCGCCGACAAGCGAACGCGTTGGTTGGAGGAAAAGGGCATGCAACCACTTGACACCAGCTCTGCCTCAGGCTGGCACTCGTTCCTCGGCCTGGCCTCGGAATCTCCGCCGCTTCGGTGGCAGTAAGGTTCCTGAATGAAACTCAGGACGTGAATTCTGCGACCGGGGCACAGCACGCAAAAGGTGCCCAGAAAGTATACGTTCACCTATGACGTCACGTCCGCTATAACCCATGATGTCGTATCCGACCATTTGCACGGCGTCTACCTTTCAAGACCTGTTGCGCGGCGAAGCAGTCCGTATTCCGTGCCCACTTACAGAGTGAGTAATTCATATTTCCATTCTATATGCGTCTAATAAACGGTTGAGGCTGTGAGCTGTTTCATGCGTTACCGTTAGGTATCGAGCGCGCATATTTGGCCTCCTGGCCGCGTCTAATTGCAGCCGGCCTGTGGAATGAGCCGTGGCACCCCATATAGAGTTGCTCATATCAGTGGCATTCAGTAATCTGGTTCAGGGAAGGATGCGCGAAACAACGAGGACATAAGAAAACGCTGGCGCGACAAGCTGTTCCGTCAGATCGTATTACAGTGCGCTCTTTTTTAACACCATCTCACACGAACGAGATCGCCGTAGAACAGGGTTGCTACTGTTCTTTTAAAGCTTTCTTGCATCCCATTTAACCATCACCTGCATTCTTTTTAATACGACAAATTGCATCACAGCGCGGAAATGATCTCTTGAAGTTTCCCAACAGCCAGTTCAGCCGTGCCTGGTGCATATACGCTTACCTATACGCTTTCTTGACGCAGTTAAAACGATTAAGACGCAGCATCAACCCTGCTCTTGCGTGGTGCAGGGTAACTATGATAAAAAAATTAAAACGATCAAAATAAATTATTGCAGTAAGTGTGGAAACGTTGCCAAGCGTGCTAAACAGACCTTCCGCCGAAGTTAAGTTGAATATGTCGGCATTCTGAATTCAGCTTAGACGTAGTAGACTTGCGTTACGCGGTGAAGCACACTATACAGTATTGCAGTGAAGCATATCAAAAGTCGAGAGGGGCCACGGTGGCGGGGCGTATATAGTATGTGTTCATTAATGATGTACGCACGCACCCGCCGTCTCCTGTTGCAGTACGCGCGCCGAGGCGCCTAATAAGTGTACTGACAAGCATTCAGAGCTATTTTCGACGTGGATTTCACGCTTTCAACCGTTGGTTTGTCGATCTCGTAAGCCAATGCTTACACGGTCATTTTGTTCTGAACTATTGATTCCCACAATAATACCTACGTAATTTCTTATTTTCCTCTCCAACTGCTTTGGTCATATACAAGTCAAGATGGTCTTTTTAGCCAGGCGCAGTTTTCGAAAGCGAAACGACGCTTTTGCACCAGTATTGCCATCAATAGTCAATGTCATTTTGTATGTGACTAGGAGACCACCGAACACTGGGTACTCCCTCGCAGCGTGGAACTACATAACTAGCCTTGAGATCAGCGTGCCTCCTGAGAAGCTGCTTTGAATCAAACGCGAGGCACCCTCGCTATCACCATCATCATAATCATCCTGGCTACGCCCACTGCAAGGCAAAGGCCTCTCTCATACTTCTCCAACTACCCCACATATTTGCTATTTCTGACCATGTCGTCCCTGAAAACTTCTTAATCTCATCCGCCCACGTAATTTTCTGCCGCCGCGTGCTACACTTCCCTTCTCTTGGAATCCAGTCGGTAACCCTTAATGACTACAGGTTATCCTCCTTCCTCATTACATGCCCTGCCCATACGCATTCTTCTTCTTCATTTCCACTAAGATGTCATTAACTCGCGTTTGTTCCCTCACCCACCCCGCTCTCTTCTTATCCCCTAATGTTACGCCCATCATTCTTCTTTCCATAGCTCGTGGCGTCGTCTTGAATTTAAGTGGAACCGTTTTCGTAAGCCCCATACTAGGCAAATCCCGAAGAGAGTGCAAAGCCGGGTCAACAAACGATGGAGGTGAAGCAAGCGTTAAGCGCTCCCCATACGTAGGCCAATCCCGAAGATAGTGAAATGCCGGGCTGACAAGCGACGGAGGCGAAGCATGCGTTAGGCACTCCCCATACGGAGGCCGATACCTAAGATAGTGCAATGCAGGGCCGGCAAGCGACGGAGGTGAAGCAAGCGTTAAGCACACGTAGGCCGATCCCGAAGATTGTGCAATGCCAGGCCAAACCGCGACGGAGGTGAACCAAGCTTTAAGCACTCCCCATACGTAGGCCGATCCCGAAGCTTGTGCTATGCCGGGCCGACAAGCGACGGAGGTGAAGCAAGCGTTAAGCACTCCCCATACCAAGGCCGATGCCGAATATAGTGCAGTGCTGGGCCGACCCGCGACGGAGGTGAAGCCAGCGTTCAGCTGCCCCCGTAGGTAGACCGATACCAAGGATGGTGCAATGCCGGGCCGACAAGTGACGGAGGTGAAGCAAGCGTTAAGAACTCCCCATACGTAGGCCCATCCCAAAGATTGCGCAATGGCGGGCCAACAAGCGACGGAGGTGAAGCAAGCGTTAAGCACTCCCCATACGTAGGCCGATCCCGAAGATTGTGCAATGCCTAACCGACAAGCGACGGAGGTGAAGCAAGCGTTAAGCACTCCCCATACGTAGGCCGATCCCGAATATAGTGGAATTCCGGGCCGACCCGCGATGAAGGTGAAGCCAGCGTTGAGCACTCCCCATACGTAGACCGATCCCGAAGATTGTGAAATGCCTAGCCGACAAGCCACGGAGATGAAGCAAGCGTTAAGCACTCCCCATACGTAGGCCGATCCCGAAGATTGTGCAATGCCTAACCGACAAGCGACGGAGGTGAAGCAAGCGTTAAGCACTCCCCATACGTAGGCCGATCCCGAATATAGTGGAATTCCGGGCCGACCCGCGATGAAGGTGAAGCCAGCGTTGAGCACTCCCCATACGTAGACCGATCCCGAAGATTGTGAAATGCCTAGCCGACAAGCCACGGAGATGAAGCAAGCGTTAAGCACTCCCCATACGTAGGCCGATCCCGAAGATTGTGCAATGCCTAGCCGACAAGCCACGGAGGTGGAGCAAGCGTTAAGCACTCCCCATACGTAGGCCGATCCCGTACATAACGCAATGCCGCGCCAACAAGCGACGGGGGTGAAGCAGGCGTTAGGCACTCCCCATACGTAGGCCGATCCCGTAGATGACGCAATGCCGGGCCAACAAGCGACGGAGGTGAAGCCAGCGTTGAGCACTCCCCATACGTAGACTGATCGCAAAGATGGTGCAATGCCAGATTACAACATGCGCTACTCCATCACCAGAGCGCTTCCAACAAGCTGCGCTATACATGTCGCCGATTTTCTTTCACGCGACGTCAATCTGCAGCATGGTGCTGCATACCAACTGCTGACTGACCGTGGTCGGACATTTCTTTTTAAAGTGCTCGCCGACATCCTGCAGTCCTGCTCTACCAAGTACAAGCTGACGGCCTCATACCAGTCACAGAGTAATGGCGTCACGAAGCGTCTGAGTATAATGCAAATGAGCTGCAAACAGGTTATGCAAACAGGTAATTTTCACAATTTATAGATTTCAAGTGACCATACACAATAAATAGCCATTTATTCTTTTCAGCAATAATTGGTGTGTTATATTGTTTTATTACAGAACGATGGATACGGTAGCCAACCGTTATTAAAATTCAGAAGAAATCAATATCACAGTGCATATGATAAGACACGGTTAATTTCATTGCACTTTCTTAATTCATGCTTTTTGCAGCGAAGCTGTATACCTCTACCCTCCACGTAAATTTTCGTGTCGTAAGGAGAAAAACTACCCATCCGTGGCCCGATCCCGGAGGCAGTGCAATGCCGGGCCGAGCCGGCGCGTAGGTGAGGTTCGTCATTAAAGGGGTGGAGACATGAAAATTTTTGTTCATGCGTTCTTCGATTCGACCGTTGCGTACTGCTCCAGGAAGCACGATACACACCGCGCGATTCATATATACGCGATAAATAATTTAATAATAGCATTATTATACCCAGCGATTTCGGTTGCGGTTTATGGGCTTCGCGTGATGCTATGACGTCGTCTTGGTCACGGTCACGGTCACAACACGGCTTGGTCACGTGGTTCTCAAAAATAGTGACGTAGCGCATAGGCGTGCTTTGCCGGCAGAGGTAAACAAATGGCGACTCGAAGTGCGTGTCGCGATTATTATAATTATTGCGAAGAGCGGCTTGTGATAGCTGGTGATTCACTCCGAAGCACAGTCAGCTTTAGCTTTGAAGTGAAACGGAAAAGGCCTAGCGGCGATATCGGCGCCGTCGAACGATCAGCGCCGTAGAGGCTGCTGTCGGTGCCAGAGTGACCACTCCTCGGCCGATGATTGGCCGCTTCGCCGTACGGCTGCCGCACAAATGGGTCCCGGGCCCATCCTCTCTACGGCAAGGAAATCTCGCCGTTCGCGAGAAAAACCACCGTCGCAAGGCGGCGCGCGAATGGCGTGTGGCGAGTTGCCATGCAGTTAACGTGGACGGGCCTTTACACATTGAGAAACGCCAAGACAACGAGAGACGGCTCTGAGCTGCTGAACTATGCGACACGCAGATGCTACGTCAACTGCTCTCCGCTACACCGCTGTGCATGTGTTGGTTAGCGAGGGGCCAGGGTTAGCTCGGTTACAGTGTCCTAGACGCCTGTAGCATAGAGAGAGCATATTTAGAACGTCAGAAAGCTGAGGTAGTTCGTAAAGATTCATAATGCAAAGAAGAGGTAAGGCGTTCAAACACGGACACACGAGGAGAGAACTGGACAACATGAACGCCGAATATCTCGCTGCCTTTCGGAGCCGGCTGGCTAGTGTCGCTGACACTAGCCGGTTCGCTAGTGTCAAAGTGTAAAGGCCCGTCCACGTTACTGCCACGGCAACTCGCCGCACGCCGTTTGTCGTTTGCGGGCCACCATGCAGCGTTCGTCTTGTCCACGTCTCTCCTATTGTGTCTGTATGTGCACGCCTTACCCCTCCTTTGCGTTCAGAAAGGATTTCTATTTTTCTGTAGCTCGGTCATAGTGGAGGCTATGCTCGGTCGCTCTATTCAGCAGGCTCTGTAATCGGCATTTCATCGCTACTCATCATACGTCACGTTTTTGTGCTAGTGTGCTATGATGTCTATATTTTTGTTCCTCCGCTGTCACGTCATAACATCCGCGCTAGCGGTGGGTCTCGACCACGAGAAGGAGCTTTTAATAACTTTTTGGAGCTGAATTAATATTATTTTGAAATGTTTGCAGCGTCTAATACCTGGTTGGGGGTGTCGTCGCATATAGCAGCAGCCTACAAGAGGCTTTTTATAGCCTCAAAATCTGGTGTCTGAACCCCTATAAGGGGCCCAGATACACAGCTTCGCTGGTCATCATTCTTCACAGAGTGGAAGGGCACTGAGTGTTTTTTAATTGTCACACTGTGACAGTATTGCAGAAAAGCTACTGCGCTGAAATAATATGTTAGCACTACGTAAAAACTCGATTTTATACTACAATAATAATTAATCAATGTTTACTATTGCGAAACTCTTGCTTGGGCTAGTTGGTTTATGCTTGAATTAGTAAAGGCAAGGCGCAGAACACAGGATTCAAGAAGAAGAACACAAACGACAGGACATTGGGCGCTTTCTTTCAGGCGCCCGGTCCTGTCATTTGTGTTCTTCTTGAGTCCTGGTCTTCTGTGCCTCGCCTTCACTAATTCAAGTTTACTATAGCGCCCACGAACAGACAGAGAGCCTCCGTACTGGTGCACTTAAAAAGCAATATGCGAGCTAAAATGTAGAGAGCACAAATGTGATAGGCAAAAAAATGTGAGACAGAGAAATAAATATGGAAAAAGAAAAGGAATCGTAAAAGGGAGTTAATCATACAACATGATTACCTGCATGTATACAACACAGAGGAAATGAGCAACAAAATATGTCAAAATGGGCACAGTTCTTTTTTACGGTTTTTGGAGTCGACCCATATATAGGACAGCCTAATGTAACAAGGCCAGACGGAGAATGCGGAATACTGCCTGTGCCTGGTATGTCGTTGCAGCACAAAAAATTGCGTATCGTCAAGAAGCTTTAGGGAATGTATAATGCCATGGACAACATTATACAGGAACGAAAGTTCTGTTTTATTAAGTATTGAGTCAAGAGCGGCGAGTTGAGGTACATTCGAGAAGACTGAACTTTGGTCGCCAGAGTGCCAAACATGGTGTTTGAAGATAGATATAAATTTATTCTAGACGCATTCAATGGGGTCAGAATTAGATTTGCACGTTGCGCGCCCACGCACAGAGGCATACTCTAGTAGTGGAAGGCACACGGCAGAATACTATTTCAGTAACATAAGTCAGAGGGTACCATGCAATAAACGAAATACGTTTCCAAGAGTCTGAGGGGCCCGTTGCGCATATTTTATGTGTGAAGAGAAGCCTAGCGTTTTCACCAAGTACACGCCAAGATCTTTCAGTTCATCGACCCTGGGCAATGGCGCATCCCAACGGTCGTATAACTGCGCATGGTGTATTTTCCGCGTATAACCTAATGGCATAGTACTGGAACCATTTAAGAGTACCTTATTGTTTTTGCAGCAGTCCGAGAGTGGAACATTTCCATTTTGGAGATCGATGCAGTGAACACTGTTGCCAGTCTGAAATAGCTTTAGGTCGTCCGCACACAAATTTATTAAATGTTCATAGCACTAAGAGAAAACAAAGAATGCAATGGCGATTGAAACGCTTTTGATGTTGTGCAGCGGATAGATATAGGCCGGTAGTTAGCAAGTGCACGCCTAGCACCCGATCTGTGCCCGAGCAATGTCCACGTTACCTTCCTAGTGCTGGCAAATGCACTAGACTTTAGGGAAATATGGAAGATGCTTGTGAAAACAGGGGATAAATATGCTTCCATAGTCTTAACCCTTTCAGACACCACTTCATTCAAAACTTGCGTTCACCACATCTCTTCCATCTTCGAAATCATAGAAAGTGTACAGCTGCAGAAAAGATTAAGAAATGTCGATTGTTTATTGAGTTTTGTCAAGTCTACAGATTGTGGACTTCATGCGAAAAATCACTACAGGAACATCAAATATGAGAACATAAACTGTTTCGTGTTATCAAAAGCTTGAAAAGAAAGTTATCCAGCTGCTTTCGTTTCCTCTTCATCTCCTTCCGATGTCGATTCCAGACCTCCTCCTTTTTATTAGAATTGTCGCTGTCGATACTGCCGCCTCAACTGTGGTTGCGGCGCACGCGAGCTCTCCGTTTCAATCATCCGACTTGTTATCAGGCATGCGACGCAGCTGGCGAAGTGAGCGGAGGCGAGCGCAACGACGAGGAACGCGGTCTGACGTCATACCAAACAACGTCATCATCGTCATCATCATCATCATCATCAGCCTGGTTACGCCCACTGCAGGGCAAAGGCCTCTCCCATACTTCTCCAACAACCCCGGTCGTGTACTAATTGTGGCCATGCCGTGCCTGCAAACTTCTTAATCTCATCCGCCCACCTAACTTTCTGCCGCCCCCTGCTACGCTTCCCTTCCCTTGGGATCCAGTCCGTAACCCTTAATGACCATCGGTTATCTTCCCTCCTCATTACATGTCCTGCCCATGCCCATTTCTTTTTCTTGATTTCCACTAAGATGTCGTTAACTCGCGTTTGTTCCCTCACCCAATCTGCTCTTTTCTTATCCCTTAACGTTACCCCTATCATTCTTCTTTCCATAGCTCGTTGCGTCGTCCTCAATTTGAGTAGAACCCTTTTCGTAAGCCTCCAGGTTTCTGCCCCGTAGGTGAGTACTGGTAAGACACAGCTGTTATATACTTTTCTCTTGAGGGATAATGGCAACCTGCTGTTCATGATCTGAGAATGCCTGCCAAACGCACCCCAGCCCATTCTTATTCTTCTGATTATTTCGTCATACTGCTGCTTAATTGGTGCCACAACGTTGGATGAAGGCACAAAAAGCCCGGAACGAGTATTTATATAAAGCAAAATGAATATTTCCTCATTTTACAAAGCGTCCCGTGTGTGCATTATGAAATTGTACGTTCTACATATTCTATGAAGACTTGTAAAAGTTATTCGCAGTCACTTTTAAATAATGATAAAACGATTCTGCACCAATACAGTGCGCAGTTGAGCAGAAGAAGCAAAACAAATGCTGGGCCAATCAACGTAGCCAGCATAACGCGTTCAAGCTAGCGATGAAAACGCGGGCGCCCAAAACCGAAACCGGAAGTGTGGTTCAGGTACTAGTGTCGGCGGCTTAGTGCGCTGCTGTCAATTCGGCCACTGGGCTCTATGGGAGTCTCTGCTTTTGTTGAATCCTTTATCTATGACTCGGCTGTGATGGAACACTTCGGCACGGCTCATTGAACGAGAGAACGGGCGGCTCGCTCTGCAAACAAACCGCCATTCACATTTAGTTAGTGTACTCTACTTCTAGTGAACCACAGCTCGCTCGCTCTTTAAGAACAGCGGCTTAAAAGATGCGACACGCTCCTGAGTGACCCATCTATACCTCTCGCATTTGCTGCAGGTTTTTTTTGCGTTACAAACGTGGTGAGATAACATCGTCTCGCGCGCCGTACGCTGTGTGTGCGAGTGAAACTTGCGACGGTGAGCTGACGACGTCGGCTCAATCACGTGTGCGCAAGGGTGGAATCGCGTCGCATACCATCTCGCGCATGGCATTGGGGGAGGGCATGGAAGCTGGGTGTTGTACTCTAGGGATGATAATAGCGATGAAAGATTAATCCAATCAAAATAAACGGCAAAATGATGAATCGTCAACGATGTCCAGCTTTCATTTAAGCGATTATACCAGTTCGGTTAATCGTTTTCCAGACTAACAAAAGCGACGGCACGGGTGCGATGAGCAAGAGCGACTGTCGACTGCTTTCCTGAGCCCTGCCCAGTCGGCGAAGCGCGTCCGAGCTTAACCCACCCGTCTCACACGCCGCGCGGGGCCCGAGAGATGCCGCCCACTGGATGAGGAAAACTAGCAGTGGGCATTACGTGAAGTAGCAAGGCTTGGCAAGTGAACTCAGGTCAAGCCATTTCCCTCGCTTTTTACCGTGCGCTATAGGGTTAAGATGTGACCCCTGAGAGACCACGTATTGGCCCATAATGTTTGGTTCACAGTAGTTTTAAACAAATGCACACCCGTTCCGATGCGCTGCTGCCCTGCAGAGCTGGAGCACTAAAGCTTACCGCCTGATGTGATGTAGCGATCACGTGCTAGGCAATTACTACATGAAATTAATGATATAACGAATGCTCTCTCCTAATTTTTTCTTCCTCCCACTCTCGCTCTACCGTCTCCTTCTCCAACTGTTGTTTACTAGTTGGCCATTCGTGTAAGCATGTGCACGTATGGGTCGCCCCTTGTGTTGAAGTCGCGACTGATTTTTCATGTGTATTGCTGTGTTACCTCTGTGAGGTCATAATGCCAAGCTATCGGAAGAGAAATGCAGTGTGGACATTGTTCACTGAAGACACGAAGACGGAGAGCCAAGTGAGATAAATGTGTTAAGCAGTATTATAAGCCGCAGACTGAAACACTGAGATACCACCTGCTGCATGCCCACTTCATTAAAGTGCCAAAGGGGCGTCCTACAAGGAAAGGCGACCATGATGACCATTTCGACGATCCTCCTCCTGCTCAGGGTGGCAATCAGCTTCTCATGGTAAGTGTTTATTCATTCGCTGTTTAAGAAGAAGCTTTAGCTCGGAGGCTCCTATCTAGATACATGGGAAAGGAGCAATCGCTCTCCTCGGCAACCAGTGTTCCAAATTTCATGAGATTTGTAGCCTTTAAAAGAAAGAGTGAAGACCTAGTGACTGTTGCTGGTGAAATTTCTATACATGCTGTTCATTTTTGATATAAATTTTTGAAAATCGCAAATTAAAAAACCATTAAACTATGAAGTTCACAACTCTGTAACTCAGCGATGAAAAACGATATCACAATTCTATAAAATGTACCTAATAGTACATCTAAGCAGAAAAAATTGCCGCATTATATATGGATCTCGAATATGCCCCCAATTTGTGAATAGGACTTTAGCGAAATATTTTCAAACAATGTAACAAATTCACGTAAGATGCAAGTGGACAAATGAAATTCGTCCGCTTTGGATGATCTAACGGATTCAGCTTACAGAAAACCGATACCTGTTCTTAATGCAGAGCTACGAATTCGTAAACTTTGTGCTTCCATTTCTTAAAAGACCGTTTTAAAGAAATTCGGGTCCTAAATGAAAATTCCGCATCCAACAATCACAAGAATTCACCATTCTCAAATGCAATAAATTTCTTTGAATTTGTGTTTTAGGTTATCTCAGAAAAGGGTTTCTGCATTTTATGTATATGTGAATAGGCGGCATCGCATTTACGCCCGAGCCAAAGCGTTCATCTACCATTACGTCATTTATGTGTAAAATAAAGTCGCTATTCGATTGCACAATATGTTATTTTGTCATTGCTGCTTTAATTGCATGCTTATTATGAGAATACTAACGGTTTTTGACTGAGTTAGGGAGTCACCTAAAGCTGGTTTCACTGGGACTTTAAATCGGTGTTGAGCCACTGCTGGTGCCCAATTTACCAATGGAGCATTAAGTTAGTGTCTTGCGCTGCCTTAAAATCGTGCTAGAACCAGCCCTTACTCTCTTGAAGCAAAAGTACTTTCCGTCTCAGAGCACAGATCTGTTATTATTTTGCTTTACGAACTCAGTGTCCCTTTCTGGTGAACGATTGCGATTCGATTTTCTTTACATGTTGTATTTCCCCTGTCTGCCATGTCCGCCTACGCAAGCCTTTGCAAATAAATGTAGCATAATTTCACAATGAGCGTTTGGTTTAATTTCACAGGTTTAAGAAAGTGTTACTTGCTCGGCAACAACAACTGTAGGGGCAACTAGAGAACCCGCTAACGCCGTTACTAGCACTCGAAGCTGTTCTTCGCGGGGACCATGGAATAACGCCTTTCCAGCCCTAAGGTGTTTGCCGTGAGTCTTTGTACTCGTGGTCACTGGCTTTCGCATAGCGAGAAGGGGAATTTTTTAAGGGCTACGACGAAGTTTCATAACCTGTTTGCGTTTTTCAGGCGGAGGCGTTCGGAAAAAGCATGCTACAGATGCGCTCGGCTAAATGATCGTGCACGACGACTTGCGTCTGAGTACGCCCGGGATGGATGGCTTCAAATTGTTCGTGAACGCACTGCAGCAATTCTAAAGCTTCCCACTGAGCCTACCGTCATAAAGACCCCCGAGGCGAAGTAGCAGGAGCTCACGGCACATTATGGACGAACAATTGAAAAAAATGATGATCTTTAGCTCACGGCTGATCTTTGGACGCAGGAAAGTACAATGCGGTCGCACCTAGGCCTCGCGGTTCACTTTAGAGACGGTAAATATCTCCTGGGAAATTTGCAAAATAAGAAACGGTTTTCTTTTTCCATGACGTGAACCAGATTTTCTGTGCGTACCCCTAATGAACAATGTTTTACTGTTTTGTACCTAACTAGTGAATGTCGAAACTGGCTAATTATATGGCAGAAAGGAAAGCAAGTTTGAATCGTCGCGTGGCAATGCGCCAATTGTGCGACGACTGGAATACTCACCACAAGAAGGTCCGGGCTGTCTCAACAAATGATAGGAATAACATTAAGGCAACTGTTGGTGCAGAATTTGGCGTGGACAAGGACAGTTCTTTTGTAGCCCATCTTCTAAATCAAGTAGGTCAAGTTGTCGATGGTCTAGCAGTGGCCAAAGTCCCTTCGCATCTTTAGCACGTGAGTTTTGATGGTCCTGGACAATGGACAAGATGTTGAGGCTGTGCTGGAAGACGTCTCTGATGGCGACGCCCCCGACGATGATGGTACACACCTCGTTGACCTTCGGCCTCTGCTAATGAAGGGGAAGAAGATCGTTCGCTTCTTTCACAACCGCGATGTTGCGTCACAAATATTGCTGGAAATACAGCTCGAGGACGGCAAGAGCGAGCATGATGCATTGAAATTCAGGAAGTGGAATTCTCGTTAATACATGTTGGAGCGCTTCTTCAAGATGTCCGAGCCTGTCAGCCGGCCCGGCTACAGCTGCAGAGGGAGAGCGGAACTACTCGGCGAATGCCACCCAATCTAATATATGGTAACCAGCTTGAAGTGCTTGACTACATCAATATGCTACATCCCTTGGCTACATCACACATGCTACAACACTTTAAAAAGTTAAGCCTCTACAATTTGTACAAGTGCTTCTACAAATACGTTCACTGCACAAATCTTATATGCTGGGTAATACACCCCAGAGGTAGCCTAGAGGTAGAGCGCCCGCCTCGTATGTGTGAGGTATTCAGGTCAAATCCCAGTGCCATCGGGCAGCCGCCGGTCTCCTTTAATGGGTAGAGATGTCCCCCGGCCTGGAACTGGGCTACTTGTGGGGCTATGGCATATCTGAAGGGTTGCCATATAGAGACTTGTAAACCCGTCATAACGCTTTGCTTAACAAGGTGGATTTCTCTGAAAAGGCCGATTTCACTGAGCATCCGCGCGGTTGTGGCAGGCAAACGAGAGGTGCCGTCGTATTTTTTTAATTATGGGGTTTTACGCGCCAAAACCACTTGCTGATCATGTTGCACGCCGTAGGGGAGGACTATGGAAATTTTGACCATCTGGGGTTCTTTAACATGCGCCCAAATCTAAATACACGGGTGTTTTAGCATTTCGGCGCCATCAAAATGCGGCCGCCGTGGCCGGGATTCGATCTCGCGACCTCGTGCTCAGCCGCCCAACACCACTGAGCAGCCACGGCGGCTGTGCCACCGTGTACCTGGCGTTAAAAAGGTGCAAGCGTGTCATAAGCTCGCCAGTAGCTTTGCGATTATGGGACCTCAACACTTCGCAAGGATGTGCACCTAATAAAATATTACTTGCATACACAGACATACGTCTTTATTTCTGTGGAAGCCCGCATGCAGATAACCGGCATTGGCCCACAGCTCCCGGCAGCTACTCCGTGCTAGTGCACTATTGCTCCGCAAAGAATGACAATGAGAAGCATAGGGATATGCATACGGCTGGTATGACGAAATGTTCTCCTCTTTTTTCTCGAAAGCATCGAGCGTTAGCGCCACCTGACCTACAAGGACAGCTATTCGGCCACGTCTTACGGGCTCTAGCAAATACTGAACGCGAGACTAAATAGCCAAAGCTGGGAAGCAGCTGCAATACCGTGGCAGTGTATTTATCAACTACATGGCTGTATTGAACTCAACAGTTCTAGCAGGTGTAAAAATATTTGGAAAGGTGTTCTCCGTCTCCGTATTGGTGCGGGTGTGCTTATTTAATGCCAATATGGCAGGCTGTTGTCATTTTCGCTCCCTTCCCTTACATGCGGAGGGGGTGGGTGGGTCCATGAGGCAAATCATATAGCCCATGAGCAAATCATGAAGCATATAGCTTTAAAAATTGTGAGTCCGAGCGTCCGTTTCATTCAACTTGCGAGAGCGTGACTCACTTCAGATGAGGCCTTTCGCGGATCCCATTGCACGTGTTCCCGGTTGATGTGACAAATGCCTTAGTAACCTTATTGTGCTGTAAAATTTCTTAACCAGAGTTGCTCTTTTCATTACTTAGACTCGCGAGTTAGTACTTTTATTTATTCATTTATTTATTCAATACTGTCAATCCCATCAGGGATCGTAACAGAAAGGGCATTCAAAAAAGTACACTGACATACAAACATGACAATAATAACGGTTTGGAAATACACATTAATATATAGAATAAACTTCTACATCAGTAGCAGTAAAAAAAATATACAATCAGGTTCACGCTGCAAGATTTGGGTTGGGCAGATAAATGTGTTAAAATGCAAAACAAAGGTAGTAACCAAGTGATACTGACAGTAAACAAAAATAATTACTGAGATGTAAGTAGATCGTTTTCAACAAGCGTGATAAAAGCAGTTAGTGATGAACTATTAACAGAGCCCACGTTCAAAGCGTTCCAATCGCGTATAGTCTGTGGAAAAAATGAGTACCTGAAAGTGTCAGTGCGGAATGAATACTCGTTTAGTGTGTGTGGGGGGTTATGACGTGTTTTCCTCGTTTGAAATTTCGTTATGTATCGTGAGGTATCCAGATTTAGTTGATTATTTATGAGTTCGTAAATGGTTTTAAGGCGCGCTAGTTTTGCTCTGTTTTGGAGGGTTAGCATCCTGGCTTGTTTGAGTAGTTCTGTCGGTGAGTCTGATAGCCTATGTTTGTTAAAAATGTATCTGAGTGCCTTTCGCTGAACGCCTTCAAGTTTTTTGATCAGCTTGTTAGTGAAAGGAAACCAAACTACGTTTGCATACTCTAGTGCCGGTCTGACAAATGTTTTATATGCTAGTAACTTTATATCAGATTGTGCTAGTCTGAGGCGTCTATTAATGAAAAATAAATGTTTTAGTGCGGTTGCCGTGACTTTGTTAACGTTAGCATTCCATCTGAGGTCAGAGGTTAGTATTATGCCTAAGTATTTGTATTCACAGACAGAAGCGAAAGGGACGTTGTTTAGTGTGTACTGAAAGAGTGATGTATGTTTTTTCCTAGTTACAGATAATACAACAGATTTATTAACGTTAATAGTCATCTGCCAATCTTCACACCATTTGGTTACTGATGCTATGGCGTTATTTAAAGCTATATGGTCGGCGACAGAGTTAATTTTCTGATACAGCACGCAGTCATCGGCAAAAAGTCTAATGTTGTTAAATATGTTAGCAGGAAGGTCGTTTATAAAAATTAGGAATAACACTGGGGCTAAGACGCTTCCTTGTGGTACACCTGATGTGACATCAGCTGTTACGGATTTCTCGTTGTTAATTTCGACAAACTGAGTACGGTTAGTGAGGTAATCAGTAATCCAGTCTAAAATTGGGCCAGTTCCTAAAGTTAGTTCAAGCTTCCTAATAAGTTTTGGGTGTGACACACGGTCGAAGGCTTTCGAAAAGTCTAGGAAAATAAGGTCAATTTGTTTCTGGTGATCAATAGAGGTGGTTACGTCATGCACGAGTTCAATTTGTTGAGTAACAGTAGAAAGTCCCTTTCGAAAGCCATGCTGGAAAGGCGTTAGAATTTGGTTATCTTCTAGATAGGTTGTTATGTGCTTTAAGATGATGTGTTCAAGTAGCTTGCATATTGTGCTGGTTAGTGAGATTGGTTTGAAGTTTGAAGGATCTGATTTGCTTCCTGATTTATGTATTGGTGTTATTTTCGCTGTTTTCCATTCTTTAGGAAGGGTGCAGGATGACAGGGATTTGTTAAAGAGTATTACTAAAAACTTCGCAATCCACTCGGCATATCTGCGCAGGAATGTGTTAGAAATGTTATCAGTCCCCGATCCTTTTTTAGTGTCTAAATTTAGCAGTAGGTTTAAGACTCCAGTTTGAGTCACAGTAAGGGGCCCTAGTTGCTTGCCGGTGCAGGGGCTATTGCGGGGTGCATTTCCATCGTCTATAGTAAAAATGGAACAAAAGTAGTTATTTAGTGTGGTTGCAGTATTTCGATTTTCCTCCGAGGACGGATGACTGTCATTGTTTACTTTACGATTTAAGTAACGCCAGAACTTCTGGGGAGAATCTTTTAGGAATTTTGTTAGCGTATTTGAAAAATAGAAAGCTTTAGCTATTTTGATTTTAGATTTTAAATCGTTAGTGGCTAATGCCAATTTTTCGGCTATTCGTTCTGATTGGTGGCGTCGTTGCGTTTTTTTCAGTCTCCGGACCTTCCGTTTGGCATGAATTACAGTTCGAGTAATCCATGGATTATTCTTTCGCGTTATTTTAGTCTTAGTAGGAACGAAATTAGTAATACAATATGATAGAACATTTTTAAACCTATGCCATAGAATTTCCATATCGGTATTAGTGTCATCTGAGAGTTGATGGAACAATGATAGCTCTTCAGATAATGTGTCAAGTATGCTAGTGTCGTCAGCTCGGCTGTAGTCAGGAAATGTTATTGTTCGGGATGAGGGTGTAGTGTAATGAAACGGGACGGAACACACTAATAGTTTGTGGTCAGACAGACCTTCAAGTATTTCTACATTCGCGACATGATAAGGGAAATTATTGCTCAAAAACACTAAATCTAATATGTTAGAGCTAGTTCCTTGTACACGGGTAGGTTCTGTTACGATCTGCGTGAGGTTGAAAGAAAGCATCATATCGAAAACAATTTCCGCACAAGGTGAATGATGTTGCAGTGCACTGCAGTCGATATCAGGAAGATTGAAGTCCCCTAGGAGTATGAGTACTTGAGACGAACGTTGCGTGAGACACAAATTGTGCTCATGTTTCGGTTAAAATTACGTACTCGCCATATTTCAATACTACCGGGCTGTGAGGTGGGCACTTCCGCCCCGCAATACGTCGATTCCATTTTCCACATCTCTACATGAAATCACCACATAGAACATCGCAATTTTGTCTTTCACATGTGTGCCAAGCCTGGTAAATGCCTGTCACGTCTTTGGTCGCTTTCAGCATGGCCTTCGTTAAGATAAAATTCAGTGGAGATGGAGACGTGTATATATATATATATATATACTGACTTATTCCTGAAATGCCCCTGGAGAGGGGTTTCACACGAGGGGTGGGCAGCTTCAAAGAACGTGTTCAATGGCAGTCTTCAACTCAGTCGCACTGGAGTGGTCCGCCGCTTATTCAGACAGATTATTCCAGTCTCTCACTGTACGTGGGAAAAACGAATGCAGATGGGATGATGTGCGCGCATGTAGGTGGTATACTGACTTCGAATGATTAGTGCGGGATGAATGGCGGTGAGCGGGTGATATCACGCTGTTGCCAATCGGGGCATGATAAAACGTGTGATAGAGAATGAGCCTGGACACTTGACATCTCGTTTCTAGACCAGGAAGATTCGCAATAGATTTTAGCACTGTGACACCAAAAATTTGAGGACGCTTAAGCTTCGCCTTCAAGAGTGGAACGCGATAGCGTTCCCGTCGACCCGCCAAGGGGTATTGGGCTACGGCGCAGCGACTACGCGCCCCGCATCGGACGCGGTGAGCGTCGAGCAACACAGCGTTCGGCGCGACAACGAAATGTGCGCCTCAGCAAGCGAAGCACGCCTGAGCCTTAGAAACAGCTCGTTTCTAAGGTAACACCGCGTTCACTAGAGGCGCTTTTGTACCGCTTTGAAGCATCGAACTCGTGGCTCTCCCTCCCAAGTACTGACCGAGCCCAATGAAGAAAAAAAAAAAACTCGTGGCTCAGTGGTAACGTCTCCGTCTCACACTCCGGAGACCCTGGTTCGATTCCCACCCAGCCCATCTTGGAAGTTGCTTTTTATTTATGAAGTGCCTGCCGTGACTTATCGCTCACGGCCAACGCCGCGGACGCCGACGCCGACGACACCGGCTTTTCTGCGACACGAGCTCCTTAACGCTCTCGCGTTAATATATGAAGAATAGTCATGGAAGATAAACCGGGCTGCGCGGTTTCGGACCAATTCAAGCATGTTAGAAAGATTAGTTTGATGAGGGTGCCAGAGTGAGAATGCGTATTGAAGGTTGGGCCTAAACACAGATCTGTAGGCAAGAGTTTTTACCGAAGGAGGGGCAAATTTCACATTTCGCCGGAGAAAGCCTAAGGTGCAGTTAGCCTCGTTTTTTATTTTAGCGATGTGAGCAGACCATGAGAGATCGTGCGGTAAAGTAAGCCCTAGATATTTATAGCATGTCACAGATGATATTATTGCGTTATCTAAGAGATATGAGGGCGCTACATAAGAATGCCGACGATGGCAATAGATTAATGGGGTTTTATTTACATTTAGTGAAATTGACCATGTCATTGTGTCATCATGCGCCCATATGCAACGCAACGTCCGCGGATACATGCGTGAAAATGTTGCGGCTGTCCAGTTTCTAAAAGTAAGATTTTCAATGGAATATCTCAGCGAGGTCAAGAGAAAACGCCTCTACAAAGACCTAATTGATGTGATGATGCCTGTTCCCTTGTATCGAAGGATGTTCAATCCTGGACCAGGCAGCGATGTGTTAAAAAGGGTTAAAAGTATAACTATCCGATCGTCAGTCAAAACTTTCTTTTTCATGCTCCATAGTGGCACACTTTCTACAATACCGTGGCTAAAGGAAAAAGGGTTGTTGGTACCATGGTCGGTAGACTGTGTAATATGCAAAAGGCCTGAAACAATAGAGCGCATGTTTCTCGATTGTTACGATGCCGTATTCTCATGGGACATCTTGCAAAGAACCCTGAAAAAGGAACTGCCGCTTACACCCTACGGCATTCGATTTCTTCCCGTCGAAAGCGAAGGTGTGCCGTACGATATGCTAATGATTCTAGTAATGCACAGTGTTTGGAAAACCAGAATGTCAGTGCGTAATGGGGACGTCAACGCGAGGTCAGCCCGAGACAACTTCAACGAAAGCATCTCATATTTACGAGATGTGTACAAACAGAAGGAAGAAAAGCCAGATTGGTCTGTTTATCTGGACGAACTCCTGACCGTAAAGCGTTTTTTTACCCACTTATGCTAGCCAGACACAAGCTAGCATTTTAATGTGATGTTATGATGTTGTTTTTTTCACTGTATTGTGCCAATTTGCCAATAAAGAAAAAAAAACTCGTGGCTCAGTGGTAACGTCTCCGTCTCACACTCCGGAGACCCTGGTTCGATTCCCATCCAGCCCATCTTGGAAGTTGCTTTTTATTTATGAAGTGCCTGCCGTGATTTATCGCTCACGGCCAACGCCGCGGACGCCGACGCCGACGACACCGGCTTTTCTGCGACACGAGCTCCTTAACGCTATCGCGTTAATATATGAAGAATAGTCACGGAAGATAAACCGGGCTGCGCGGTTTCGGACCGATTCAAGCATGTTAGAAAGATTAGTTTGATGAGGGTGCCAGAGTGAGAATGCGTATTCAAGGTTGGGCCTAAACACAGATCTGTAGGCAAGAGTTTTTACCGAAGGAGGGGCAAATTTCACATTTCGCCGGAGAAAGCCTAAGGTGCAGTTAGCCTCGTTTTTTATTTTAGCGATGTGAGCAGACCATGAGAGATCGTGCGGTAAAGTAAGCCCTAGATATTTATAGCATGTCACAGATGATATTATTGCGTTATCTAAGAGATATGAGGGTGCTACATAAGAATGCCGACGATGGAAATAGATCAATGGGGTTTTATTTACATTTAGTGAAATTGACCATGTCTTACGCCATTACTCAACTGTTTGTAAGTCACGCTGTAGGACAGGAATATCTGAGCGCTCATTGATGGGGTGGTAAATGACACAGTCGTCCGCAAATAGGCGTATGTTAGAAAATATATCATTAGGAAGATCATTAATGTAGATTAAGAAGAGAAGGGGGCTAAGAACAGAACCTCGGGGAACGCGAGACAGCATAGGAGACAGAGGAGAAGAAATGTTATTTGCAAAAACAAACTGTCACTGGCCGTTCAGAAAACTGCGCAACCGATTATAAATTAGGGGATTGACATTCAGGACTGAAAGGTTCAAGAAAATACGATTGTGGGGTACTTCATCAAAAGCATTGTCGAAGTCTAAAAACAATGAGTCTAGAGGGACATTAAGGTCTAATTGGGAACTGATATCATTTATAGAGAGTGCAAGTTGAATATCGCGAGTTAAGTTCTTAAAGAATCCGTGCTGACTTTGAAGAAAAAAGTTGTTAGTAATTAGAAATCTTATATGTGGGAAAAGATGACATGCTCCATCAGTTGGGAACACACACTGGTAATGGAAATTGGCCGATAGTCAATACGTGACGTTCATGCTATACATACGTACATGCTCTCTTCAACATCTGCATGATCGGCCTCTCTAGGAATCTGGCCCAAGTTGAAGGTATCAAACACACCATCTACGCAGACGGCATCACGATTATGGTGCAGCGGCTTTAGCGAAGGGCAAGTGGAAAGCGCCATGCAAGAGGCGGTAGACGTCACAGAGCAGTACCTGCTAGCCACTGGACTCAGATGCTCCCCGACCAAATCTGAGCTTCTGCTTTGTAGAAAAGAAAAAGGCCGCAGACCCAAGGGCTGGAAACCGGTCTCGGAAAGTGACATTCACCAGTTCAATCGGAGCGGTGACCCGGTGCCTAGGGTCGATACCATCAGGGTCCTGGGTATGTTCATCGAAACACGCGGCGGCAACGGCACTGCGTTACGCAAGATAATTGCGAAAACCGACAATGCTTTTCGCCTCGTCCGAAGGGTCACGAACCGACATGGTGGCCTCAAGGAGGACAACCTGCTTCGGCTCATCGATGTCTTTGTGCTCTGTCACTTCACCTACACGGTCGCCATGCACAACTGGCTCAGAGCCGAGCGGGTAAAGCTTAATGCCCTCATTAGAAAATTTGTCAAGAGAGCCCTCGGGCTCCCGTCAGAACGCATACCGAGGACCTCCTTCGGCTTGCCATACACAATAAAATGGAGGTGATAGCCGAGACTCAGGAACGGGCCCAGCTAACGCGGCTGTCCACCACGCCGGCCGGCAGGCGTATCCTCGAAGAGATCGGACTCGCAGCCACGAAGAACTTGGCTGAAAACACACAAATCCCCAGAGAAATAGGGACGAAGATCATGGTCGCCCCTTTGCCCCGCAACGTTCATCCCGTTCACAACGTAGGTCGTCGCAAGGCAAGAGCATTGAATATACTAAAGAAAATAAACAATGACAAGATCGAAGCAAGCTCCGTGGACGCAGCTGCATACCGAGACGCAAGGCTTTTGCGGTTTCTGTCGTGGACACGCTGGGCAAAGTCATCAACGGTAGTTCCGTCCGGACGACGAACCCACAGGTGGCCGAGCAAGTGGCCATTGCACTCGCCATGCAAGACGGTCGTAGAGACATGGTGTGTAGCGATTCGAAAGCCGCCGTCAGCGCATTCCAGAGAGGCCGGGTAGGCCAGCAGGTAATTCAAATTCTGAAAGGCGCCAAACACGGCAACACCTCCATACACTCGATCCTTTGGTTCCCTGCACACGTCGGGGCGATTGGGGGGTTCCTCTGAACCTCAACGAGTGTGCCCACAAGGCTGCGCGTGGCTTTACCGACCGCGCTGTCCTCGGATCGGGCGACTCTCTCCCCGGACACAGAGACGCTCCTATCACGCACAACGAACTCACTAAATTCTTTTACTTAGAGAGAACGGTTTTCCCGCCGGCTCAGTCCAAGCAAAGCAGGCCGCAGGCGGTCACACTCAGACTCCTGCAAACGAACTCCTACCCAAATCCGGCGTTCCTTAATAGCATATATCCCGAGATTTATCCGAATTGTTCTTGCGTGGCCTGTGGTGAGGTTGCGACTTTGCCTCATATGCTCCGGGAGTGCGGGTCGCCGGGCCCGAAGTTCACCAAGGAAGAGTGGGACGCACTCCTGCGAAGTCCTGTCTTTGAGGACCAAATCCTGGCCGTCCAGCGCGCCCGCGATAGGGCCGGCAGACTAGATCTGTCAGACCCGTCGTGAGATTAGCCGGGTGCGGGTTTTATCTCGTTTCACTGGACCAAATGAAAGTTTATTCACTCACTCATTCAATACATGACGTTGAAGAAGCTTTTCTGGGGGATGGAATTATCTTACCTGCCTTCCAGTCCTGCGGCACCACTCAAGACGAGAGTGACTTTTGAAAAATATCTGATAAGATGACACTAGTGACATCTTTTGCATTTTTAAGCACTTTCGCGTTAATTTCGTCTATACCAACCGATGAACTTAGCTTCAAAGATTCTATTAGACTGCAAATGCCCTCAGGTTCAAATGTGATGGCTGGGATGAGAGGATATTGGGGGTTAGGAAAAAAACGAAGATTGCCTTCAAATTGTTTTGTAAAAACTAAACGGAATGATGAATTAAGTGTTGCTACAAAGTCATTATTAGGGATAGGACGCCATTTTGGTCAGGTATTTCTATCGACTTCGTCGGGCATGGATTGACAAGCTTCGAGAATTGACGAGGGTTATTACGTAGCATATCAGGAAGTGGGGTTGAAAAGAATGATCACTTAGTTTTGTTAGCTTGTGACTAAAACATTTTGTCTATGCAGCGGTACTTTTCACATGCGCGTGGCATGTTAGATACTTGGCATTATAGACACGACAGTTATTGGAGTAAAATGGGCTTGTTTGGCGAACTTGGCGCACAGCTCTATGGAATTGAACGCACCCATAGCCCGCACTTACGTGCACAGCTGTGTGCCGCTGCTCCTTTCGAGATGGCGCACTCCTTTCGGTCTGCCGCTGCCGACACAACTTTTGGCGACGAGGATGGGATCCCCGCTCCAGTTCCGACTGAAGCGGAGACCAAGAGAAGAAGGCACGAAGGGGAAAAGCTAGCCGACTTCAGATCCTGACAATGGCACTGATGCTTCCCCAAGTTCCCCAAATTTTCCAGGGAGACATTGACGACCGCGAGAAGGTATTTAAGGCTGTCCTGCCCCCGCATTAATCAGAACCACTCGAGCCTTGGATAGAGCCACAACCATGTGCCACTGAGGTTAATTAATTCTTTTCTACTTTTATTCGTCATCACGATGCCGCCGTCGTTTCCTGATTCTTGCGCTGAAGATCCACTTCGCGCGGTCAAGATTGTATCAATTGGTCGGCAGCAATGGGATACTCCACCCTTCGTCTTTGCTTCAGCACAATGGTGTGCGCTCCACTTTCTTTG
This sequence comes from Dermacentor variabilis, assembly GCF_050947875.1. Taxonomy (NCBI): domain Eukaryota; kingdom Metazoa; phylum Arthropoda; class Arachnida; order Ixodida; family Ixodidae; genus Dermacentor; species Dermacentor variabilis. The sequence continues at coordinate 94,117,171 of NC_134575.1, forward strand.
AGAATTAGCCAACATTTTGCTTGTGTGTTTTCTAAATGGGAAAATTAGTTTCTGTACAGGGAGGCTAATTTTGAAAGCTTCCTCACGTCACAGCAGAGTAGAAAGCCCTCGTTCGAGATTGACCACGAATTCACGCAGAGCCAGAGTTGTTATTACTATCTGAAGAGCTGGGAATTGAGGTTGCCAAAATTCCGAGAAAGGCGCAGCTTATTTAGGCGACTGAAAAGTTCGGGGTTCTTGCAGACAAAATTTGAGAAGCGTGAGAAGAGATAGAGAAACGAGCTCAGAAAGCTGAACAAACCACTTCAGGAGAAAGGCAAAGAGCTGAGAAAGACAAACAAAAAGCAGAACAAAACGAGGTAAAAGAAAGGCGGAGAGCAGATCAAAAGGAAGCTCCAGAAATAAAAAAAAACGAGAGGAAAAGATAGCTCACGAACTAAAGCTGAAAGAACTAGACTTAGAGTGGGATCTGGCCAGGCTTTTTTTTGCATAGAATGTGTTCTTGCTGTTTAATGAGCAAGGCAAGTCCTCGACTCTGAAACTCCCTTGCCTTTAATGTTCAATTCCCTCGCCTTTGGTGTGCAATTCCCTTGCTTTTTTTACATCCTTCTGCTTGCACCATTAATTGATTTAGATATTGTGTTTTGATCTTTTTCACTAAGTGTTTCTGTGAGCAATATATCATTGTAAAGTCTATATATTTTATGAATCTATACGAACGTATCTTGTATACGTCCTGTACTCAATGTCTGCCCGTCCTGCAAGGACCACGATGTGGTCTGCAGTATGTAATAAATAAATAAATAAATAAATAAATAAATAAATAAATAAATAAATAAATAAATAAGATGCCATCTCAATAAATGAAAGACGTTCAGGTGAAGCAGGAGTAAAGATAAGGGATCTCGATGCTGTCGTGCGAAGTAAACGATGACATGGCGTTGTTTCTCGTTACTTTGGAAGGACCCTGCGAGAAAACCGGGTGGGTACTAGGGAGTTGGCCACAACAGATTCTGAGCGTTCCTTCTGACGAAGCAACCAAAATAATGATGGCAAGGCTAATGAGAGACGAAGAAGATGACTATTGCCAAGGAAATATCGGCGCTGGGCGGAGGCTTTCGCTCGTTGTTTTCGGGAAACAGCTAGAATGCCGTGAGAGCCTTTTAAAGATTTCGCTTATAAGCTGAAATCCAATTTAACTGAGTGGCTAAAACGGTAAGACGCGTTTGGTTGTCACGACAAGGTTGTTGAGTCAATCTCCATGGAGCAGTTCTATGTGTCGTTGAGCGAAGAGATACGCCTTTCGATTCAAGAGATGTCGGGCGAAAAGGACTTCGAACGTGCTGTAGTGCTAGCAGATGAACTCGTTGCACGTTGCGAATTACATTAACTAAACTATGCAAAAAAGAATACAGGCGCCACATTAATCATGAAAAAGCTGGAGGTGGGACCAAAGACGTGCAGCCCGATAATTCTGGTTAGGGCAGCACTGTAATAAAAGACGAAAGAAAAGAGAAAAGCGTTTGAGGCTACAAAACCGATCGTTTGTTTCCGTTGCCAGGAGCCTGGACACCTTGCGATCGGCTGTCGGAAGCCTGAATTTTTTTTTTCCTTTCGTGAATGGAGACGATGAGAACTTGACCCTCTTAGAACCCTACCATCGGGACCTAGTAGTGAATGGAATGTCGTATAAGATACTTAGGGACTCAGCTGCGACAATAAACATTATCCACCCTGCGTTTGTAAAACCTGACGATTACATCGCGCAATGTGCGTGGATCCGGCATGTAGTCGAGGAGAACAGTGTTTACTTGCCCATAGCTAGCATGGAGATTAAAGGGCCGTATGGTCTATTGCTGCAGCAGCCTCGCCAAATCTGTCCAAACACTATCCCTACTTATTTTCAAATTACTCGGAAATACTGTAGAAGAAAAATTGGCAGTGGCTTAGCTCGGCTATGCCAGGATATACGTAGCGAAAGCTAAGGCATAGCCTGGTTAGCCTTGGTTAATTTTGATTGCAAGTCCAGGTTAGTCTGGTTGTCTAGCTATGTTGCGGCGTTTAGCCAGTCGTTCGGCACGTTGTTCGTCTGCTTCCTGGGAGATTCGTTTCCTCTCCATCTCGTTCCGATGTCGATTCTAGGCCTCCTCCTGCTTATCAGAATTGTCGCCGTCGATACTGCCGCTTCAACTGTAGTTGCGGCGCACGCGAGCTCTCCTTTTCAATCCTCCGACATGTTATCTGAACATGCGATGCAGCTGGCGAAGCGAGCGGAGGCCAACGCAAGGACGAGGAACGCGGTGTGACGTCATGTGCCTCCTCGGAGCACGGCCACGGCGAAATCGCAAGTTCGCGGCCAGTAAAGATTTAGTTTTAAAAGGGCCTGAATTTTGGTGACCATACGGTTCAAGCTCTCACGCATTCGAGAGATTGCAGCGGGGATAAATCACGGCAATGAAGCCAAAAAAAATTGGAGGACGCTTAAGCTTCGCCTTCAAGAGTGGAAGGCGATAGCGTTCCCGTCGACCCGCGAAGGGGTATTGGGCTACGGCGCAGCGACTACGCGCCCCGCATCGGACGCGGTGAGCGTCGAGCGTTCGGCACAACAACGAAATGTGCGCCTCAGCAAGCGACGCACGCCTGAGCCTTAGAAACAGCTCGTTTCTAAGGTAACACCGCGTTCACTAGAGGCGCTTTTGTACCGCTTTGAAGCATCGAACTCGTGGCTCAGTATGCAATAAAGAAAAAAAAACTCGTGGCTCAGTGGTAACGTCTCCGTCTCACACTCAGGAGACCCTGGTTCGATTCCCACCCAGCCCATCTTGGAAGTTGCTTTTTATTTATGAAGTGCCTGCCGTGATTTATCGCTCACGGCCAACGCCGCGGACGCCGACGCCGACGACACCGGCTTTTCTGCGACACGAGCTCCTTAACGCTATCGCGTTAATATGCTTCGTGACATAGACACTCAGGAAGCACAGCACATAGCTAGTGAAATCAGTGAAAAAAGCGCTTGCGAGGAGGCATCCTTGTCAGTGAGAATACCGCAGCAAGGGGTGGTAAAAGAATTGGAGACTGATTTGGTACTGACACAATTGGAAAGCTCTTTAGACCTTCTGAAGATTGTTAAAGCTTGATTGTTAAAGATTGTTAATTATGAGACATAATATGATCCGTGAGCCTAAATAAATCCCCGTGTTTTGATAAAATTAGGCTGGGTGATATAGCTGTGAATTTTTAGATTTGCAAAACAACACTGTTTTACATAATAAAAACGATGAAAACTAGCCAGATACATGAGTACGTAAAATTAGGCATTGTAGGATCGCTTTGTTAATAACGACCGTGAAAACTGTTCGAGTATTACGCACCAATTTCATTTCTTTCGCCTTCAGCAAGCATCTTTGGAGAAACGCCCATGGTATTATCATCTGAGTTTGGGAAAATTTTAGCCTTATTAAAACCGCACAGTTAAGCTTTCGCCCAGGACAGAGTATTATAAGCCTATTAGATGACACTAATGGCCACATGCGTAATAAAAATTGATAAAGAAATATCTTATTGACAGTCTTTGTCTGAACTGTTACTATTATAACTAAGCAGTTGTCGTGTCAGAGTCCGGTATTACTAATTTCCTTGTAATTATTTCCGACGCACACAACAATATGACCGTGTAGCGGAGTTTTATAGCAATTTATTATGTGCGCCGCAGTCCAGTGTGCCGCAAGAGTTTGTTTTTTGGAACGATTATTTAAGTCAACAATCTTGTTCCTTAACACTAAAATAAAAGAAAATTATTTATATGCTGATGACACGGCTTTCACTATTACGAACAAGTTCTTGAACGAACCAGCTCGAGTATTGCAGTATGATGGGTCTGTATTACTTGAGTAGTTCAATGAAAATAAAATTTTCATTAGTAAATAAAACACTAACACAATAACTTTTTTGCAGCCGATGCGAAGTAGCGCCATATATTTCACCTGTTTATTTCCACGCCAGTGACTGTGATGGAAGCTTATATCCTTCCATTTTTCAAGTAAAAAACACAAAGTTCCCATCTCTACATTTCGACGACACGCTGTGTTGGAATGTCGACTTTGAAGACTTCGCGAGGCGTTTGCGTGCAGTGTGTGTTCATTTTCCAAGCCATAAAATAGTTGTGAGGTGCAACTGCTCACAAATTTCCCGGCAAATCACTTGGGAAATCAATGATCAGCTACGGAATAACAATTCACCGTCTGCTTTTTTTCTACTAGGCATATGATACTTAACCGCATCCTTAACATTTCCTATAACCTTTCTTACGGAACAGTTCCTTATGGGGAGGATGTCTTGCCGAACATGTAACAGTTCGACGATGATGAAAAGCAAATTCTGTTTGGCGCGTTGAGTAAGAATTGTTCTTCTGGTACATGGAAGAACACGAACGTAAAATCTCGCTGCTCATGTGTACAAAAATATGTTTTTGCCTAATGTGAACAGAAACACTGGCAAGAGCATTCGTGCTTTCCACGTGCCGACTAATCTTAATAGATTAAATATAATGAGATAATAGGGACCTTATTATTCTTCAGCTCATGGATGAGATGTAATATCCAGATTGGTTAAAATGTTTCATAGGGACTTTCTAAGCATGTATACAGATGACGGAGCCCCTTTCAGAGTACGGCTATAAGCTATGTACCTTTTGTAACCTAGCCGAAGAAGGAGAACCGAGATGGATGGATGGAAAACAACTTTATTTTAAATCCGGCAAAGTTTAACGACTTGGGCTCAGGTCTCCCATAAGGGGACTTCGAGGCCTTGCCTCGTCGCCGCCTTTCGGGCCTCCTGGACAGCCCACTCTTGCGTCTTGAAGTTGGAAGTGCGCAGAGCGGCGGCCCACTTCGACTGAAGAGCTTCCGCAGCTACTGCCATTGTAGCTAATATAAGACGACACTCCCACAACATGTGTGAGAGCGTCGCTGTAGTTTCCCGACATAACGTGCAAAGAGCACTCGGGTATTCCTCGGAGAAAATGTGCCGCAGTCGCAACGGAGTGGGGAAGGTTTGTGTCTGATGTTGTCACTAGACGACTACCTGGCAACGTTTCAATTTGGGGTGAGGGGGGGGGCAGTAACTGCCTGCCTAGCTGGTAGTGCTTGGCGATATTGTATCTGAACAAGCGTTCTCGCCTGTTTTGAACCAGAAGTTCCGAACTCGAGGAGGTGGTCTCCGATTCTGCGCGGCGAGTCAGCTCTCGTGCAGAGCGGTGTGCTACCTCGTTCAAGTTAGGGGGGGCCCTCGTGGGTGGCGGTGGCGTCGTGCGCTGGGAACCACATGATCGCGGTGCTATCGAAGTGCTGCCGACCAGCTTTCCGTAGGACCTGGAGAGCTTCGGAGGAAATGCGCCTTTCCGAGGAACTACGGATTGTGAGTCGCTAATAACTAGCTCGCAGAGGGGGGTCGGTAAGCGCAAGCGCAATCGCTACTTCTTCCGCTGTTTCTGGGTATTCCGTTGCGACACTAGACGCGTGTGTAAGTCGAGAGTTAACGTCTACGACTACTATCATGAACCGGTGTTCTGTATTCTTTCGCGTCTACGAAGCGCGTAGTCCTCTTCCCACCCAAGGAGCGCAGCAGTGCCTTGGCATGGGCCTGGCGTCGGCCCCGATTATATTCGGGGTGCATGTTTCGAGGGATAGGGGCGACGATCGGCATGTCGCTGAGGTCGGTTGGAATGACCTGTTTCTAACGATGTTGGACGTGGTATAATTGAAGCAGAGTTTCTGCAGGATGTGCCGGCCCGTGTCTGCCAGGGCTCGAGTTGCGAGGCTCTTTGTGCAGACCATGATTTCCTAAAGTGTGTTGTATACCCCTCCGCTGCAGCAGACGACCAGTGCTTGTGGACTCCGGTAGTCTAAGGGTGCCCCTTGTAAGTCTTGCGTATAAGGGTGTCGATTTTTCTTCCTTTCGGTGACATTCCAGTTCTGGAAGGCAGCCACATAAGTAACGTGACTGATTGCGAAAGAGTTTATGAGGCGCATGACGCTGTCCTCCTTCATGCCCGTGTGCTTGTTTGTAATGCGTTTGATCAGGCGGGTAGCCGCTGTAACCTTGCCTTCGATTTTGCGGATAGTTTCTATGTTTGGCCCGTTGGCTGCTACATGCATGCCGAGGATCCGTATCTTCAGGACTCGGAGAATACAGGAGCCGTCATGCGTATAGTGGATTTTTTTCGTCACACTGGCGCGATTCGCCTGTAGACTTGGGCCGGCGGCGCAGGCGGTAGAGGAGCAGCCCCGATTTGGATGGAGATAGTAATAATAATAATATATGGGGTTTTTACGTGCCAAAACCACTTTCTGATTATGAGGCACGCCGTAGTGGAGGACTCCGGAAATTTAGACCACCTGGGGTTCTTTAACGTGCACCTAAATCTAAGTACACGGGTGTTTTTCGCATTTCGCCCCCCATCGAGTGGAGATAGTCTCAGACCAGTGTCTTGGAGGTGGGTTTCAAAAGCACAGACTGCTGCTTGTAAGGTGCATTCTATCTATGGGTGGGCATCATTTCCACGCCTGGGCGAAGGCCTATGTGAGTCTCGATATTCTCTTTATGGGTTTCAACCATCTGTGTTCGAGCAGGGAGGTTATTGACCGCAACGCCGATGTTGCGGATCCCGGTTTGAATTTCAGAAAGCAGCTTCCTCACTTGTCCTTGCTCTGTCCGCCAGTCATTTATCGTGAGATGTGCTTTGCGCGACTCACTTACTGCTGATGCGAGCTTGTCGAGCTTTTGAGAGTAGGAACTGGCCGCCGCGCGTTTCTTTGCAGGCGGTGCCGCACTGTCCTTACCGTTCGTGACGGGAGCCGGGACTAAAGCAGGCTTAGGTTATGGCTGTACGTGGCTGCGCCATCGGCTGTTTAATCTCGCGAATTTCTAGGGTTAACTGCAGCACGACCGTGCGTAACTCTGCGCGTTCGCGTTGTACTGCTTCTAATGCCACATCATTAGGGTCCCTCTTATTGCTGGGTTCTGAGGCCGTAGCTCCCTGAGCCTCGCGTCTCAGTGAGCCCTTAACCGTATCTGCCTAGCTCACCTTGTCAGGTACGCGCAGCTCTTGGCGGCCGGCTTGCTTCAGACACCTCGAGCTCACACAGCCAGTGCTCGGTCCGGGGGTTTTGCTGCGCTCCCGGCTCCGGGACCTGCTCTGCTGGCGGGATGGAGGCCCCGCTGCCGAGCGAGACTGGGCCCGGCCTCGAGAGCGGGAGCGGGGGGCAGGTGGGAAATGTTCATCGTAGTACTTCTCTTGAAGCTCGAATTCACGGGTGCCCTTGAATCTAGTCCGTTCAACCGCCTCAAAGCTTCTACAATCGCCTGGCGTCTACCGACAACTTAAGCGGGGACCTTTCAAGAAAGGCTGCTGGAATGAAGAGTTGCGGGTTTGACAAAAGCCTCAACCGGGGCTCGCAGATGCCTCCACCTGCGCGCAATGTGGGTTGGCGGCGACATTTTGCATCTCTGCTAGTTGTGAGGAGACGGGGCGTAGTTTCGACGGTCAGACAGCTGCACGAACCGGCCGTACGCGAGCATGTGCGAGCATCAGTGCGCAGCTACCCGATATGGACTTCTCATCATGATAACGAAAGAATCGGTGAACTCTTTCTTTCTAAAGTTTTCATGAGACCCCACTGCGACTCTATTGTTAACTCTGTACATTTGTCCGGATGGTTTTAGATCACGAGTTTCATTTTTTTCAGCTTCTGCAATTCCTTGCGTGCACCCTATCTGTATTTGCGTGCTGTGACCATTTCTTGTCAATCGACGTAGATCATCTGTGAATTCAGAGCATATAAGCTGCTCGCAATACTTGATTTTTGTCTTTTAGAGTGTGCTTTCTGCGTGTCTTAAATTGGCATTTGGCTTTGTTTCTCTGTGGCACCTACCCAACAGCTCGGCTGTTAAGATAATGCAAGAATCAACTTATTTCAAAGGCCGGGAAAGTGGTTGCCTTGTTAGGTGCAGGCAAATGAGGGGGCACAGATCAGCCAGACGTAATAAGGAATCACCCAAGACAGAGAGGAACAAACTGACATATTGCTAGGAGACATGGAAACAGGACAGATAAACTAAAGAGAGATAGTACATTAGAGAGGTTTGCCGCGCCATGGTTACTAATCTCAGTTCAGGTTCTGCCCCACTGACAGTTCCAATGGTAGCACTTGATTCGAGCCGCAGTGGTAGGGTGGCGCTGGCTGAGGCGTAGCTCAGTCACATGTCGCTTTGACAGTAACGGAAGCCGTGGAGCAGCCCGACCTCAGCTGGTGAAGAACAGTGATGAAGGCCGTAGGGCGGCCTATCTCAGCAACCACAGCAGCCGGTGCGCAACTCGGCTTCGACAATCGCAGCACGGTGATGAACACCGCAGCACAGCTTGTCCCGAAAGCGTCAGGAGCCGAGACGAAGCCCAGCCATAGCAGAATGCACCAGGTAGCCTCGGAGGACCCCACTGTAAACCTAGGCGAAGCCCGGTTCAGCAGGGGCAGGTACGATGAGGTCGGGACGCGGCTCACCGCTCGATCCGCAGTGTACGGCGAAAGCTTCTCCTGCTGTCACACTTAAACCAGCTGGTCGGCCCCATCGCTCGAGCCCATATCGTGGGACCTGCGCTGAAATCACGCACGCACTCGCGCTTTTCGGCGCCGCAGAACGACACCAGCAATAGTTCCGATGCCGGCGCACTTCAAATGCCGTGCTCCTACTACACCTTCTCCCCCCCCCCCTTTTTCAAGAGCGACGAGGTGATAAGGTAGGCAGCGGCGAATGACAAACGTAGCACACGACATACAATACTGAGTTCGTCAAACTACGTACAAAAGATCTGCTAGCACAGTCATAGGTAAGTGTTAGGGTACAAAAATACGCTAAAACAACTGCATACGTTGTATATCTGTTGTCGATGTCAGACAGCCGACTTAGGTAGTCTGCACCGACGTAATCTGAACCCAGAATGTATTCCATTGGGATGTCGTAGTCCATTAAAAGTGAACTCCAGCGAGGTATTCGCGTGTGGATGTGCGGAGCAAATATACTTGAGGGGCTGGTGGTCGGATTGTAAACTGAAGCGGGGACCGTACAGGTACACGTGAGAATTCTGTATACCCAAAAGGTTCGCAAGGCATTCCCTTTCGATGGTTGAATACGCCCCTTCACGCGTAAGCAGTTTCCTGCTGGCGTAGGACAGTAGATGCAGCCGTCCATCATGTACTTGTAGAAGAACTGCTCACAAACGCCGCGATGATATGTCTGTGCGCAAAAGAAGGGGTTTGTCTATAGTGCTGGCTTTAAAGTAGGCTGTCCCGGCATATTGTCTTTGAGCTGTTGAAACTCATTCTCGTAATTGTCATGCCACTGGAGTTTGTTCGGGCTTCCTTCTTGTGTGAGCTTTATGAGAGGCTGTGTGACTTCCGCGTATTTAGGGATGAACTTCCAATAACAGCCGGTGAGTCCTAAAACGGTCGAAGTTCATTATTGCTGCCAACTCCTTTCGCTCACATGATTTCGTCCGAGGTATCCTTGAACGGTAGTAAAAGGCCTTGGCCAACAATGTAGCTTAAGAAATTTGTCTTTGGTGACCCTATCTCACTTTCTTATTTGGTGTGATGGTTAGATGCGCCGCACGCACACATTGAAATACGTGCCTTAATATTTCTATAGCTCCTCCCACGTTGTGGTGACTATGAGGACATCATCAAAGTAATAATAAACGTTGGGGATGCCACCAACTACTTTCCTCATTAGTCTAATAAATACGGCAGGTGCTGTTTTTTAAGCCAAAGGGCATGAGTTGGAACTGATGTAGGGCATAGTCGCAGCAAAATGCTGTTGCTTTTTCAACGCGTTAAGCATAGGAACCTGCCAGTGTCCTTTCTTGAAGTCGAACTTTGAAAAGTATTTCCGTCCGGTTACCTGTGCAAATATCACATCGAGACGAGGTATTGGTTCCGCGTCTGAGATTACAGTACTGTACAGCTGGCGGAAGTGCTTGACAGGTGCTTCATAACGATAGATGCTTGATAAGCACAAGTCGACTTTTCTATTATGCCAACGCACAACATCTCCTGCACTTTTTTTTCCACGGCTTCCTTAACAGCGAACCGCATAGGATATTGCCGCCTATAAATGGCGGCGTCCGCCGTTAGTTTCAGCGCGCACTGTAAAACATCCCTATGCCCACCAAACCAGAGAATATGTGTGGATAGGTAGAAAGAATAACCTTGACTAGTCGTTAGTCTTCAGGAAGCCCAGAAAAATTGCTTGCATCAGTCACACGTCTGATTTTGCATGAGCTTAGGGTGGAGTGAATCCTCCGCGTCTTCGAGTTCAAGCTTGTCACACTTTTGTGTGACACAAGTTTGTCACAGTAGCTACGCTTTCTTTATACTTTCTCAGCATGTTTATATAGAAGAGTGCAGTCCTACGGCAGAGATTCACACCATAATCTAGGGGATTCTTCTTATCAACCACCATGAAAGGACCAGGAACTTTCCATGTGAGTATAAGTTTGTTAGATTCCGTGGGCAAAAGCACTAGACGTTAGCCACAAACTGCTAGTTCGCCCTTCTTCGTTCTCCGGTCATAGCAGCTCTTTTGGCGCTTGTGGGTTTAAATAAGCGCTTGAGCTGCGATGCCACAGGTGTGTTTCAATCGTTGGAGTAATTCCACGGTGCACTCATATGTTGACTTTGTAGCATCATCTAACCTAGGATTTATCGACAAGTCTTTCAGGCAGGTCATAGCTCCGCAAACACAACGCCTGTATTAAAACTCGAAACCCGAGTGCCCACCACGCCTTTGCACCATCTCTTGGTAAGCAAACAAAAGTGGTGATCCTAGCTTTAGGGCATTCCTGGCACATGCGGACGAAGATACGCTTCAGTGTGCCATTAAAGCGCTCCACTAGCCCATTTGCGATTGTATGGTCCGGGATTGTCGGTAACTGTTCGAGCGACAGTAGCCGGTTGAACTCTTTCATGACTGACAGCATAAAGTTTCAGCCGGGATCCCTGATAATTTCGCGTGGCAATCCCACTTGGTGAAAGATTTCGAGCTAGCCTTCTGCCACCCGTTCGCTCTCAATAGCAGGCAGCGCGAGAGCGTCCGGGTACTTTGTCGCAAAATCCACCATGGTGCAATATGTCGGCGACGAAGGGCCGACGGTGCTATTGATCAGGCGGGAAAAGGGTGGTTCAATAACAGACATCGTGCCAATTGGGGCACGGCCGACTAGATGACGAGGGAGAGTCCGATGGCAGACATCGCAGGGCTTCGTGAACTGCTTCGTTTCGATTGTATGCCTGGAAACTAAAATTCGGCGAGAATGTGGCCAGTTGTCTGGGATATCGCTTGATGACCTACGAGAATTCCCTCTTGTGCAAACTTTAGAACAGTCTCCTTCAGCTGTCTAGGTACAACAAGCCTTTCCAACTCTTTCTCACAAAACGGCTTGTGTCTTCGATATAAGACTCCTTCGGATAAGTAATAACGAGTCTCGCGATTGTTTTCCACAATTGTCTTATTGACATTCTCGCAACAACGTCGGAGGCACTCTTGATTTATTTGCAAGTCTTTGAGTGTCGCTTTGTCTATAATTGTGGCTGAGGGTTCAGTACCGGCAGATTGGTAGTGAGGCCTGCTGAAGTTCCCTATGCTGCTGCATCGCTATCACCCAGAAAGTCCATTTGGTGTTCGACTTGTCTGGCTAGCAAGCTGGAGTCTTCTTGTGACGCATTTCTCTTGGTGGACCGAAAGCTGAGGGCACTTCCCATGACTTCTATAACGACGCTGAAGGTACTCCGCCGTAGTACGTACTGACGAATTGGCTGGGTTGTCTACGCCTACCGCAGTGCTTTCTGCTTGGCCCAGTCTATGAAGCTGTTGTGGCGGATGTGAGGTATTGGATCTTACCGTTGAGTGCGGGAGTTGGCCGACGTTGAGGAGGATTTTGAAAACTGAAGGTTTATTTACAGTATTTAAAGTAATAACACAAAGTAATGAACAGTCATAAAGTCATTGACGGCCGGCAGCAAATCGGACGCTGCAGCCCGGGCCAAGAAGAAAAACCAAACGAATGAATAAAGGAATGAATCCCTTTATTCACGTAATTTTCGGCCAATCGGCAAGCCCGCTCAATTGTCGGCATTTTCCTCCAATGGTAGGCATCCGTGCAAGTGCCGTCACACTCGGCCCATGGGGTCGTTCCAAGGGCTTCACTGCCCGTTGCCACAGGCGTTGCCTCCTGGGCTGCAAGCGCTCAACTGGAGGAGACGGGTTGTTCTCGAACGACCTTTCAGAGCTGCAAAACAGCTTTGCTTGGGACCAAGATCAACTACCTGGAACCGTGCCAGGCTCCCGTTAAACTTTCCGGAAGAGTCAAGCAGGGGTGGAGACAATAGCTCGACGTGCAGCGCATGAGGTGGAGGTCGCCAACTTGACTGAAAGGCCCGAGAACGCGGTGGTTGCGCCTCTGTGCACCATAATAGGAAGGCCACGGCGAGTGGATGTGGTCGGGGAATTTGAGTGATGCCAGGAAAAGGGTCGGTATCCAACCGAGACCACCGGAGTAGCGGGCTTAACACATGTGACGTTCCCCAACACCGCTTCGTAGAGAGAGTTCTGCAGGCGCTTTGCCCACACAATACTGGTGAAGAACGGCGGCTCTAGGGAGACTGCTGCCTCTGGCAAATAATGTACTGCTGGGTCCAGCAAAAAAAATTTGGGTTTTTGTTCCTGTAATTTTTTTTATTTCAGCACGAGTCCTTGTCGTGCAGCATGTTTGAGCAGAATTACGGCCTTACCTTCAAGACATCCTTTAGTGGCGGGCGAAGCCCCTACTCCAGGAACAGTCGGAGTGCGTGTCCATATCGTATTCACGACTGCAATGGTCTCCCCGCCTTGATGCACGACGTACCCATATTCCGTTATCTTGGCAGGCCTACCAGTCGACAGCAAACAGAATGCTTTTTTTTCATTGCATTCTAGATGTTTCGGCAGACGAACCGTTTTTACCACTGGACAAGCTAGAACCAGATTTATTAGTTCCAGCCCTTGACCAACACTCCTATACACGACGGCCGGTCATATTGCACAAAAAAACATTGATTGTACGCTTTAACTGGTCGCTTCCCACGTTCTATATTGCGAATGCACCGTCATCCTATTTTTCCAAAGGTTGTCCTTGCCCAAACTAGACCTCGGCTTCCAAGAAGCCCCTATTCGGCATTCTGGGACAGAGTACTCAACTTCTTGCAGTTTCTTTCTTTCAAAAATACTGGCTGTCGGCAAAATGGTAAAGCTGAATCTGCAGGCTCGCCGAAATTGCCAGCATATGTGTGGGCACAGGTCAGATAGCCGTACTGAAAGGTTATCCAAGGCAGACAGGAACGAAGTTATAGACGGACAGCAGACATGGTAATAGAAGTATGAACTAAATACAGATAGCACAATAAACACAGGTTTGCCGCGCTATTGTCGCTATTCTCAGTGGAGATTATGCACCCCTCAGAGTTCCAATGGCTGTAGTTGAGTCGAGTCGCAACGATGTGGTCGCCTTAAGTGGCACGTAGCTCTGCCGCAAGTCGCTACGACAGTAACGCTAGCGGCGGCAGGTCAGGAACGTCGTAGTGTGGCCTATCTCGGCAACAACAGACGGCCTATCTCGGCAACAACAAACGAGGCGCAGCCCGTTTTCGACAATCGCAGCACTGCGATGAACAGCTTGTCTCGAAAGCGTCAAGAACCGGGGCGAAGCCCGGCCAAAGCAGGGCCCACCAGCTAGCCGCGGAGAACAGCAATATAAACCGGGGCGAAGCCTAGTTCAGCAGGTGCAGGTACGGTGACGTCAGGACGCGGCTCACCGCTCGATCCGCAGTATCCGGCGATAGCTTCTCCTGCTGTCCCACTTCGATCAGCCTTCGGCCACGTCACTCGAGCCGATTTCGTTGGACCCGCGCAGAACTCACGCGCACACTCGCGCTTTTGCGCCCCGCACATCAACACCAGCGCTAGTTCCGATGCTATCGCACTTGAAATGCAGTCCTCGTACAATAGGATAGGTAATGTACAATCTTCTGACAACTACAGACCGATTTTCGTTACAAGCATAGGGTGCAAATTATCAGAGCAGGTTATCTATAGATACCTAACCATTATCCTCGAATAAAACTTATTGTATACTATCCACTAACACGGCTTCAGGAAAAGTTGTTTTTGCGAAAAATAACTCCCCTCCCTCACCCGCAATATATTTTCTGCATTTCACTTGACCATTCCAGCTTAATCCACTGCGTGTTCGTCGATGTTGGAAAGCCCTCGACTCCATTTTCCATCAGCTAGTACTGATGAAACTCAGCGTAAATATTTTCAATACGAATCTCTCACAATAGATTGAACGATTCCTGTCCTCTCGCGCGTAGTTCGTGCAACCTAACAGCCATAACTCGAACAGCTCTGCTGCAACATGCGGCCTCCCCAAAAAGGTCCGTGCTGGACCACATACACCTCAGCATATAGACAAATGAACTAGGGAACGACATTTCAACTTGTGTAATATTTTTAGCTGCAGATTGCGTAATTTCCCGGGAAATATTTAAACCCCTGCTAACGTCACCTTTCAGTCAGACTTAGACATAGTTTCTGCATGGCCCACACATCGCAGATGGAACTGAATGTAAAAAAATGTAAATAATGATTATTCTAAGATAAAATTTAGACATAAAGACTTAATCTCAAGGCACCGTAGCTGAACCATTGTGTGGCTCGAAAAGACGCCATGACTCGGCAAGAGGGCCACCATATCTACTTATCGCGGCAGCAGTCTCATAGTGTTGACAACGTGCTCAAAGTCATGCATAAGTTTGTAGGCAGTACTTTCCACCTGAAGTAAAGACAGTTTCCTGCTTTTTTTATTGTTAATGTGTTTACTCGGGTGGTTAGGCTCTTACGAGCATCTTTTTTAAATACAGAAGCCATTGAACAGGCTTCATGAGTAGTGAATGTGGATACGTTTGAGGAAGGACAACCCGTATTATTCAAACGTTTAAACTGTACAACCCAATGTTAGTCAGCGAGACTTTCTTTGCCTGTCTCTCTCGGGTTTAATGTGGCGGACAGCTGCTGCTTGCTGTGTACCAAGGGAAACTTAGCCGATGCCGAAGACATGCAAGAAAATGGGGCGACTTAGTGGGCGGACCATAAGACCAGTGGTCGAGAAATGCAATATTCTCAAAGTTTAACGGTTGTTTAACGCCATCTGATTCTGGAAGCAGAAGCAGAACGGTGGGTCTAGAATTGATGTGCAGAAAACTAAAGTAATGTTTAACAGTCTCGGAAGAGAACGGCAGTTCACGATAGCTAGCCAGGCACTGGAAGTGGTAACGTAATACATCTGCTTAGGGCAGGTAGTGGCCGCGAATCCGGATCATGCGACTGAAGTAATCAGAAGAATAATAGTGCATTTGGGGTGCATTTGGGGGTGCATTTGGCAGGCATTCTCACATCATGAGTAGCAGGTTGCCATTATCCCTCAAAAGAAAAGTGATGAATAGCTGTGTATTACCAGTACTCACATACGGGGCAGAAACCTGGAGGCTTACAAGAAAGGTTCTACTTAAATTGAGCATGACGCAACGAGCTATGGAAAGATGAATGATGGGTGTAACGTTAAATGATAAGAAAAGAGCGGATTAGGTGGGGGAACAAACGCGAGTTAATGGCATCTTAGTTGAAATCAAGAAAAAGAAATGGGGGGGGGGGGGGGGGGGCATGGGCAGGACATGTAATGAGTAGGGAAGAAAACCGAAGGCCATTAAGGATTACGGACTGGATTCCTAAGAAGGGAAACGTAGCAGGGGGCGGCAGAAAGTTAGGTGGGTGAACGAGATTAAGAAGTTTGCAGGGACAACATGGCTACAATTAGCACATGACCGTGGCAGTTGGAGAAGTATGGGCGAGGCCTTTTTCCTGCAGTGGGCGTCACCAGGCTGATGATGATGATGCGGATTCTGGAAGTAGTATAATAAAATACGGGGCAGAGCCGGCCCCATATTATTCCCAGACTATCATATGACATTAAACACGCACACCTGTAGTATGTGAACCAAGCTTCACTGTCACTTTTTTTGTATTGCATGCCGTGTCTCGGTGTGTAGACATAGCGGAGAACTCAAAGGTTAGCCACAAAGCATTGTTGTGTCGTTTGCATGGGTGAGATTTCAGATGAGTCACTTGCGCAGCGGCCCTCTTTTACATGTCATAAACTGTTTTCTGATGGCTAAATGGCAACTAACGCACCTATATGAATGTCTTAATTAGAAAATGCAAGTCATCATGTGTTTCAAAGGTACAGTCGCATCATACGACTTATATTCCGCATACCTCAACACACTCACTCCTTATACGCAGTTATACCCTAACCCTGAGGCTAAAGGCTGTCTCACTATGACGGAAGCCGCCGCGGGTATGAATACACGCTCGCATGCCGACCAGCACAACCATTCATTTCGTTCAGAGAATGCAGAAGCCCACAAACATAACCTCTTCTTTTAAACAAAACGATGTGATAGTAACATATCACCCGCCATGGTTGCTTAGTCGCTATGGCTTTGAGCTGCCAAGCATGAGTTCAAGGGATCATAACCCGGCCACGGCAGGCGCATTTCGATGGAGATAAAGTGCGAGAATATCCATGTACTTGGATTTACTCAGTATACCATAAATATGATCGCTTAGCGCCATCATGGCAGGACGGAAGGGGGACAAGGGAAGCTCTAACTTTTGACTGTTCATTCTACATTGTATAACATCCAATACATACACGCAGGCGAACGCGCACGGTTTAGCATGCTTTTTACAACCGTGTTTCTTGCTACCATCAGAAAGGATGCGTAGACCCAGCTGGGTGAGCTTGCATGGCACAGAGAATGCGACTGGCATCCCATATCTGTCTGCGACCTTCCTTAGGCTGCGGGATACACGATGCACACAAGGCAAGACCTCCAGCCTTACCGTTCTCTACGCTTGCTCAGCCCTTCTCGTGTGTTCGTCGCTCTTGAATTTTTGGAGGCGCGACTCGGCAACGGCCGTAATTAGCGCGCGGGAAGACCCAGCGGAAGAGAGCCAACCAAACTGATTCTGAAAGCTTGCCTGCATAGCGTGAGGGCACGACCGTACAAGAGCAGACTCAAAGCAAACTTTAGCAATGGCTCTCTTAAGAGTCTTGGAATGTGCCGACTCATATGGCAGTAATCCTTTCGCCAAGAATTGTTGCAGGTGTTTCACATTAAAGAACGATGTTAGTCCTCTATTAGCAACACATCAGTTTTACTTTTCGATGCATAAGGTTTTCTGATAGCCCGCTGTGATTAAAATGTTGCGGGATTGAAGCTGTTCTATATGTTGCGCATTCGCTTGCGTGTATATATTGAATGTTATACAATATGGAATAATAAACAGTCGAAAGTTGTCGCTCCCTTGTTGCCTTCCGTTCTTCCTCGTTTGTGCCAAGCGATCATCTATTGGCTACTGAGCAATATGAATCGACTAACCCAGCAACATGTACTTCTGAGCTACTTAGATTTAGGTGCAAGTTAAGGAACCCCAGGTAGTCCATATTATTCCGGAGTCTCCAACTAGGGCGTGCCTCATAATCAAATCCTGATTTTGGCACGTAAAACACCATATTTAATTTTATTTCTTAATTTACCATGTTAGATGGCAGCTGCATGATGGAAATAGGCTATTTATAATGTAATAGAGTATTTACCAAACTGTAACATTGCTTTCGACCAAGAGACTAATTATTGGCCCAGTATCTGCATCCGTGTACCTTCGCGCCTGCAGAATAAAAATTTAATTGCGGGGTATTACGTGCTAAAAGCACGATCTGATTATGAGGCACGCCGTAGTCGGGGACTCCGTTAATTTGCAGCTCCTGGGGTTCTTCTTTAACGTGCACCTAAGTCTAAGTACACGGGTGCTTTCGCCCCACCAAAATGCGGCCGCCGTGGCCGGGATTCGATCACGCGACCTTGTGCTCAGCAGACAAACACCATAGCCACTGAGCAACCACGGCGGATTTGCGCCCGCGGATATTTAGAATTCGTAGGGCAGCATGTTAACGTGTGTGCGCTCTCATTATTTTATAAAACTCAGCAAAACCATAACATACGATTGTTATTAAACGGCTCTTTCCTGTTATTGAGAGCCAGTTTTGGTATCACAGATTGGGGTGCAACAGCTACACTTGTATGGGCTGGAAAAAGTGTGATCAATCTAACACAAATAATGTAGTAATAGATACCTGTAGTTTTTGCTTACCTGCTCATAAATCCTCATGAACACATATCGTTTGACGCAATTGCCGGTCCGGCTGGCGAACATTGATCTGACACACCTTATCCCCGAGCGGTTTAACGAGGAGGAGTATCCCACGAGGTAGAGATACTCTGAGCTGTTTGCAGGCTGCCAACCGAATAAAAACAATGTAATAGAGTAAGGAAGCGCACAGGTGCATAAGAACAGGTACGTAAAGGTACAGGTACGTAAAGCAGGTACGTAAGAACAAAGTTATCGTATTGCGTATCGCAAGAGGTACACAGGAATAGGCGGTTACCTGTGGAAATTATTTGATACGAATGGCATTGTAGACTTGTAGACGACCTTCTATTGGTTATGGATGGATGGATGGATGTTATGAGCGCCCCCTTTGGAACGGGGCGGTGGGTTGCGCCACCAAGCTCTTGCTATTATACTTCCTAATATCCTACCTAGGTTAAACAATAAAAAGATAAAGATGAACTATGAACTAGGAGCAGATTGGGTGAGGGAACAAACGCGAGTTAATGACATCTTAGTTGAAATCAAGAAAAAGAAATGGGCATGGGCAGGACATGTAATGAGGAGGGAAGATAACCGATGGTCATTAGGGGTTACGGACTGGATCCCAAGGGAAGGGAAGCGTAGCAGGGGGCGGCAGAAAGTTAGGTGGGCGGATGAGATTAAGAAGTTTGCAGGGACGGCATGGCCACAATTAGTACATGACCGGGGTTGTTGGAGAAGCATGGGAGAGGCATTTGCCCTGCAGTGGGCGTAACCAGGCTGATGATGATGATGAACTACCCCACCCAAATTTTCTGATCCCCTTTTTCGAACTGTGCTTTTGTACGTCTCCGTTTATTGTCGTTTCCCCACTTTTCTTCCACCAATCCCACAATCGCCTGTTACTAATGCCTATTGCGTACATGTTTTTTCCACTGCTCTCGCTGAACCCAAGTGCTTCAAGGAGGCCAATGGCGCCTAAATCGACCGCTGGGTAGACGCCTTCACATTCTAATAAAACATACTCTACAGTCTCCCTAGCTTTACCACACCAAGCACATGTTTCTTCTTCCGTCTTATATCTCGCTTTAAAGGTGTGTGTTCAAGGCCTCCCGATCTCGCTTCGAGAAGTAATGAGCTTCCCTCTGAGTTATTATAAATTGTTTCTTTCCTGATTTTGTTTTTTCTGCTTAAGTAGTTACTTATGGCAGGTTCTTTTTCCATTGCCGCCACCCATGCGATTATTACAGCCTCACTGGCTTTCCTCTTGACGTTCTTTGTTGCTGTGTTGCCCATCCTACAGGTCGCACACTTGCTGGTAAGCTTCATATTTCTTTCGCTCCGCTTTAAATCAATGTTTTTCCTGTACAAATACCTCAGCGCTCTGCCAGCCCATGTACTTTCTTCCATATTCCCCCTTCGTTCTTCATTATGAATTTTAATGCGAGCTTCCCTCACTTCAAAACTAGTCCAGCCCATATCACGCAGCACAGCTTCATTTGTAGTCTTCCCGTGAGCGCCCAATGCGAGGGGACCCACTGTCCTTTGGTTACCGTCGAGTCCGGATTGTATCCCAGATTTAAACAAACAACCGCATTTCCAAAAGGAAGTCCTGGAACCATCACACCTTTCCACATACCTCAGAGGACCTCGTACCTATTGTATCCCCATAGCGATCTGTGCTTCATTATACTGCATTTCTCTTCCCCTTCATTGTTAGTTTTTTCTGTGTTTCCATATATCTATTGGCTTCGTTTATCCATATATCAAGATATTTATATTCTGTTCCCCGAGGTATTTCTGGCCCTGTATCTCCACTGTCTGTTCACTGTTTTAATTGAATACCGTAACACCGGATATTCTAACACTAAATTTCAAACTTAAGTTGTTGCCTTCCTGACCACAGATAATTAGTCAGACGTTGCAAATAAATTTGCTTGTTAGCTAGCAATTGTACGCTCCTGTTTGTATGAGATATTAAACCCGATATTACTTCCATCTAGCACCCTCTCCATCCTCACCATAAACAGCATAAACAGCAGCGTGGATAAAAGGCATCCCTGCCTCTGTCCCTTGTTGAAGTGAACTTTCTCCTCGCTCTTCATCCCTTCCTATGCTACGCAAACGGTATTTTCTAGGTAAACCTCTCTCAAAAGCTGTAGACAATCGTCACCTAAGTCTTCCCCTTCCAGAATATCCCGCAAAATGTTGTGGTGTGCGTTTTCATAGGCTCCTGTAATGTCAAAAAAGGCCACATCTAACGGCCTGCTTTCTGCTTTTGATATATAAATACACTGAGTAAGAACAAATAAGTTATCATCTGAACGCCTACCTATTCTGAAGCCATTCTGAAGTTCTCCCAAAATGCCATTATTCTCTGCCCATGCTTGAAGCTTTAATTTGATTGCCTGAATTGCTAGACTGTATATTACCGATGTAATGTTCAATGGTGTATACGAGTGAATTTTTTCACCCCCTTACCTTTATAAATTAAATTCATTCTACTTTGTCGCCAACTTTCTGGTATTCGTCTAACTTTTAAAGTTTTTTCCTCTGCTTTTGTCAGAGCTTCCTTACTTTTTGGTCCTAGTTCAATAATCAGCCTAACGGGAACCTCGTCTAGCACCGTAGCTGTGCGCTTAGGAATTTTCTCTTCCGCTTTCTTCCAGTTGAAATTTTTCAGCATCAGCTCCTTTTCCACTTAGGTCTCTTTCATGCTCTTTTTTTCTTCAAGTACAACCTCGTCATTAGCTTGGAAAGATTCGGCTGTTATTTTTCGGATGTAATTTATTGCAGATTCTCCTTCCTGTCTGTTTTCATCTTCGTCTAGTATATGTTGTATTGTTGTTGACTTCCTGCCTAATAATTTCATGCGGTTTCAAAATATTCTAGGTGCGGTCTTCTTTTTTTTACGTATTTCTGACAACCAACGTTCATCTTTTATTTTGCGTGCACCAGTATATGAAAAATACAATTCTTCTCCAGATATATTTTCCATTGGCTGGTTACTTCCTACTGTCGCAACTACGCCTTCTTTGCCTCCCTGTGCTCTCGAGATGCTTTCTGTCGTTCGGCGATCGCTTCTCGTACCTCCGTGTTCCACTAGCTTTTCCGTTTCTTTCTTTCTTTCCAACGAACATGTTGTTTCTCTTTCCGATTTCTGTAGTTATTACACTTAGAAGCTCACCATATTCCCACTCTTCACCATTTGCCAAGTTCTTCTCCGACTCTAGTGACCATATTTGCTATTTTGGCCATTTTGCGCTTTTTGCTCGCTTTCCCAACTACATATCCCATTTTCAAAATGATGCCTTTATGGTCACTCCCTACGCTGCTATGCCGTTCCTCATCAATGACCATTTCTCTCAACTTATCATGAATTCCTTCTGTCATCAGACAGTTTTCAATGGTTGATTGCCGGTTTAACACATCCCACATGATCTGTCCTTCACAATTAGGCTCTGTGGTCACGATAATGACGTTATGTTGCTCACAAAGGTCTAGCATTGACTTCCCGTTGTTGTCGGTATAGCCATCTAAGTCCTGTATTTGGGCATTCATGTCACCTAATAGGACAATTTCAGCACCATACCCGAAACCCTTAATATCTGCGCTTATGCACTCCACAAACTCTTTATTCTTCTCTGTGCAAATTATTTCCGGTCCACAAATACGTAACGCCCAGCCAAGTTTTTTCCCACTCATTGTACCTGATAACCAAAGATGTTCTTGACATTTTGAATTTACTCTTTTCCATTTGGCTCCCTTATGGATGAGCATTCCGACCCCCCCTCCCTTTCTTTCTAACTTTGTTCTGTTGCACCCTTACCAAACATAATTCTCAATAACTGGGGGCTTTTCTGAGTCTCTAAGGTGCGGTTCTGTAACCGCGTACACCCCTATTTGTTCTCTATGTAACTGCTCCTTAATCTCTGCCCACCTTTCCTTTATTCTGCCGCCCTGCATGTTTATGTAGTCTATTGCATAGCGAGCTCTTTTTCTTGCTTTCCTAATTTTTCTCTTATCAACGGCGATGCTCTTCTGAAGTTCTCCTAGGGGACCTTCTTCATTGCTATCTACTCTGGCCTCCTGAGCGCCCGCGGGCCCCCTAAAAAGCAACAGCGGACCACCAAGTCACCAGCCCACATCTCGTGCCAGCCTGTTATTGAAGTGGATCCCGTCTCGTTTAAAACCACCACAACTTCTCACTTCTCTGTTTACTTCGACAGCCTCAAAGCATTTCTCTCGGCTCATTTTCCATATTGCCTTATTAGCAGCCACTACGGCTCTTTGTACGTGACTGTCACGTACAGGCACCTCCGGCACCGTCCACATCACCATCTGCACATGAGGGGATAGCTGGCGCAGTCGTCCACCCTCTTCGCCAAGCGCGGGGCTAGTCCAGTCTCTTTCAGGTTTAGGACGTCATTTAGCCTACCTGCTACTATCACAAGGTTGCGCAGTTCGGCATTTTCTGAAAGCTTTTATTTTGTTCGCTCCATGACAGAACTCAATCTCTGCCCTGAAAATGTCCCTACCGCCACTCTTTTGTCGCCTTTCACCCTCTCCACAATTGCTTTTGAGCACCCAGCCAGGTTTGAGTCGCCGGCGATAATCACCCTTTCGCTCTCTCCTCCCTCGCTCGGCTTCCCTTTGTCCTTTTCCGCGTGATTCGGACTCGACAAGGGGCATAGTCCCTTGGTTTGCTGCTTTTTCCGCGTGGCAACCTCAAGGTAGGTGCCGCTCTTTCCAGCTAACCCTTCATCACGCTGCATGCATTGCACGTACTTCGCTTACGGTCTCTCGCCTGTCGCGTAGGGGATCAGAATTCCATTGTCATGCACATTCTCGTTCACAACGGCGGCCCTGTTCAGCTTTTGTTCGGCTGCTTCAAGTCTCTTTTTTACTACCTTCCGTACATCACGCTCCCTGTTTAGCTCATTTCTGAGCCCTTGCACCTGTTTGAGAAGCGATTCCGGAAAACCCTTCATTTTCTGCAGCCTAGTATCGACATCACATTGTGTGCCGGTTGATTCGATGCTCTCTCCATTCTCATCCGTCTTCCCATCTGCCTTGAGGGAGCCCACGCGCACTGCTTGCTTTCCCCTTTTTATCGCCATGCATTGCACGGCTTTTTGCAAATACTACAATACTATAGTAATGCTACTACTGATGCAAATACTATAATACTATATCAATGCAGAGCGCGTGCCTTTTAGCAAAAACCGATACGCACAGGATCCAAATCCTCAAAATGTCGCAAAGCAACTCTCACCACTGTTTCAAAAGCAATCAATGCCGCCGAGGCCGAAGGTATGACACGCTGTCGCACGCGCTCAACCACGTGGCCACGCTCTCTCTTTCCTACAAAAACACGCACAGTAACACCACTAATTGTTATTTCTCTTTTCACTTCCAAGCTACCATTTAAAGACTACAAACACTCAACGTCCCACCTGGCTGCACGTGTTGGAGCACGTGGCACGAAAGAACGCTCTAACCATCCTGCAAAACCAAATGTACACGAAGCCCATCCGCACACCCGAAATGCGAGAGACAAAAAAGGAAAGAAAAAGAAAACCACCCAATTACTATCTAAAGGAAAAAAAACCGCAAATAAAACACACAAGCAAGCTCAAAGCACGCACAAAAACTTATTATTTTGTCGCCGCCACGGAACCCCGAAAAGCACGTCCATTCGCTCACATACATCCCGCTCACACTCCAACTCAATGATCGCCCCCTAGCGGCCGCACCGAGAAAGGTCCCATGCAGGTTCAAGCTTGGGGTGAAAGTCGGCCTCCTATCACGGCGTGCGCTGGATGACTCGTGGTTCTCAATTTGTCGCGATGCCCCAGCGCTCAAGTCCGAAAACAAAGAAAAGAATACGGATGTCGAAAGACTTTTTCTGTCCCATTATCGCGTAGTTGCAATGGGAAGACATCAATCTATGGTTTCATCTTGCGAATGAAGCTGACGATGCGTATCGGAAAGCGACTTGGATAATAAAATTCGCATTGGCAAAAGGGGACGACTGATACACTACGGGTTTGGTGGAAACACTTCCATAGGGACTTCTCTCTTCCCGGCGAGGAGGACATTGTTTTCACTACCTTGCTGGTATTTGAAGTCACGGAGTGGGTTTTGTTTAGGCAAGCGATTTAATAAACTATTTACTGTATTTTAAGCTTCATTTGGTTCCGTTCGTTTATAGCTACATGTCCCAACATTAGTGTTACTAATGCTTTATGCAGGAGCACATTCTCGATATTGTACTTTTGCCTGAAGCTAAGGTAGCAGGAATGATAACTGCCTTGGAAGGTCTCAAGGTGATCTGGACACTAGTTATGCCGTGAGGCGGCGTATCGTTTTTCATCGGATGCTTTATTTTAGTCGTGCAAGCAGAAAATTCTGTTTCCTCATTCAACGTGTCGTATTGTCAGTTTATTTTCTCGCAGAAAAATTTTGAAGCAACAGCAATCAGCGCTCGTCTTAGCTTTGTTGCGTTCGACCTGCGCACATCGCTGCTTGTTTGCTTTTCGACACTGTGCATACATGTAAATTCAATTATAACTGGCTCAGTTCGTTTCCAGGTCATGCATTTACTCTAATAGAAGTGACTTTGCCCACAAGAAAACATTCTCTCCATTTTGGAAACCTGTTGGAAGAAACTCAACTTTGACGGTTTGGTAGTTAATCATTTCTCGCGTTTCACTTAAGGTTTGAGAATTTCCGCGAGCGCCGGGTTTCTGCTGTGTTCGGAAGCACTAGCCCCACCTCGAACCCTGCGTAGTGCAAGCCCGAAGACGCACCCGTCATCGAACGCAGACAACCTTATCACACGTATCAACTAACTGTAAAAAGAAAGGTGTGGCGCCGACTCACAGACGGGACGATCATCTGTTTTTTTATCGCAAGAGACATTGACCAGGTAAAGTGACACATTTAGCCTCTGTGAAGAGTGTCCATAATTAGCTTCTGAAAACAAGGGAGACGTTACTGACTATGTATTGTGAGATGCTATATGTGATATACTACAGCACGAGTCGCCGTACGGAGTTGCCTATGAAGGTCGAGAAGAGTGGAGTCTATTATCTGTACCCGTGCAGCAAAGCCGCGCACAAGTGCTTGCACCTTTCGGAGGCCCGCTGCGAACAAACACCTCCATTTTTTAATTTCTGATTCTCTTGAAATGCTCTTTGACTTGAAAAGAAAATCTGATGTGGCTCGCTGGGCTTGCCCGACGTTGGCACGCACGGCACAACGATCTCCGTGGTTTCATCGCTGAAATCCTTGAGACCAATCAACATAATGTAATCGGCAGCAAGAACCTTTCGTCTCCGACGAAACACCTCGATTCGGCACCACGAACGAGAAACGCGTGAGCGCAGCACCAAGCGAAAGAGGCGCCGTGAACCTGGATGTCATAGCTATCTCTGTCTTTTTGGACAGTGTGGCCAGCACAAGTAACGATTTCACGAATTCTGTAGTTGCCAATACGCCGATGGGAATAACGATAAGATACTATCTTGGTAATTAGGTATTTGTAGCAGGGCAGTCTCAAATTCGTGTAGGATTAGTAGGAAGAGGCAGCGCTCAAACCGAAATTATTTTACAGACCAAAAAGTAGACTGACGCGTATACTGCAGAAATTTCCAAAGCTGCACCAGCAGCTCACCAACAGTCCGCATAATAAAATGTACACTTTGCACATTCCATCAGTTCAAGTGAATTAGCTTGGAAAAAAACGGTGTACAGGCACTATAAGGGAGAACGAAAAATAGTGAGTACAATGTTATAAGACTGGAAGGTGGCTGTATTATCCATTCTCAGAATGTAGCTGGTGTTCTCGTTGGAATTAAAAAGAACTTCGCAGTTACGCCCGAAAGGCGAAGTACCGATTGCGACAGCAAATTAGGAGATAGCTGTAAGAAGTAACGATAGTAGCTTTATCGGCCATATAAACGTGCAAATATTCACTTACTAAGTTACCAGCGATAAAATGCGTAAGCGTGACTCAATGAGGACGTAGAAAGAAACAGACACACAGAAAGCGAGCGCGGTCTTTGTCTAGACACACAACATGCGCAAACTTCAACTGGCTTTTATTGTGACAGCATCAATATATATACGCTTCCACAATCAGAAAAAACAGGATGGCAAGAAAACAAACAAACCACGAGCAAACCGAATAGCCACATGTGCCGGCGAAACCAACCCTTGTCCTTGTTATTTCTTTTCACCGTCCAGAAACCTCACTTCCTTATCACTTAATGCTACCGACAGGGCACTAACTCAACTGATCATGTCGAAGAATTTCTCTGACCTCAACTATCGGCCTGGTTAGCCGATTTACGTGAAAAAATAATATTGTGCATCTGTTAAAGATAGGATAACAACCATTGCATGACTTGCAGTGTTCTGCTATGTGGCGTTCGATGCCTGCTTTGCCTTGCGGCGATGTTCTGCTAGCCTCTCTTTTACGCATCGGCTGGTTTGGTCGATATAACACTTGCCGCACTCTGGAAACATCGCAGATTGCATTGATGATGAGGCCCGCGTGGGCGCGCATTTGGGAAGGTCGCAGATACCTTTCAAGACACATGAGCGCCGACAACGCGTCCCTACGGCTTCCGCGATTCGCGTGGCCAACGCCGCAGTAGACGTCGGGGTTGTTTTCCCTCTGTATCGCGCCGGTGATCTAGGAGGACATCGAGGCACCCTAGCAGCCGACGAAGAAAACAACCCTCCTCCCTTGCCGGATCCCCCACGTTGCGCGGGACAGGAGAAGGCACGCATCCGGGCCGCGTTCCTTGTTCGCGCACGCGAGATTGAACCGCGTTCGCCGGCTCACACTGACGCGCTTTCACTCATACTGAACCTCACGGCGACGGCAGAAGTGCGCCTGGGGTGTCCATAATTGCTATCGTAATAAAAAATTTAGGAGCCATTCCACTTTGTGAAGATGGATGACCATTGAATCTGTTGGTAGAAGGGTACATATATTTATTTTCATCAAATCGTAATGGTAGCGTCGGCAGCTTTGTGATTACTGTCTTATAGACTAATTGGGTCGGCGACAACATTAAACAGAATCTTGGCGAAAGTAGAAGCTATACACGACCGTTCTTGAATACTTGAGTGACTTGTACTGGTGTGGCTCTTCAAACCAAACTCTTATAGCACAAACTGACCGAACCAATTCTTGCCTGCTTTTCAAGTCTCCACATTGAAATCTCGAACGATGATCACTAGGGAGGTGTAATCACGGCTAAACCATGCAAAGTGCGTGGTCATGAACTTCTCTATATCACACGCGGGTGTGCCCGCAGTTATACACAGCTGAATATCACAATTGCACGTTTGCATGTACGGCTCATACATCCCAAAGTTGGTGGCATTGTCCTCTTGCGAGTTAAGGATGTATGGCTATACAAGCATTTCTTCCTTTGCGCATATGGCAATGGCTACCACTTGTGAGTCCATGTGCTGTTGACAAACGATTCCAGTATACTCATCGACATGAAGCAATGCATGTGGATTGACGTATTTCATCTGGTATTATTAATGCGAATGCATTAAATTGCTAATTAGGCGAAAAATCCGGCGTTGAGCGTGGCCGAACGATAGTCCTATAGATCTACTAACACTATACCTTTCGTGGGAGTTGAAGCCGCGACCTTTTGTGTTGACTAAAGCAAAAACAACTGAGGTGCAGGCAATTATCACAGAATTAACCATGGGGATCGCTCCCACGACCTTTGGTGGGAGTGGGACCCTCGAAGTTTCGTGAGACTCAAGCCCACGACCTTTGGTGTTAAGGTAAATTACGGCCCAATTAATTAGGGCAGTGTTCATTCAAGCACTGGAGTACTACCCTTGGTGCTAATTAAGATGATGTTAACTAAGGAGCAAATAAGTAGGATAGAGTTAAGGCGTTGGAGCCCGCAACCTTTGCTGGGAATCGAACCCTTCTCCTTCAGTGTTAAGGCGAATTTCATAAAGGCACAGTTAACTAAGGTAGAGTTAACTCGAACCCTGGACCTTTGATAGGAGTTGAACCGACGACATTGCGTTGTGGCATATTGTCTATGCACACGCGGTGATCGCCATGCTTTTGCAGTCATCCACGTAGGGATAAATGGAAACCTTCAGTGCCCGCGCACACCTTTATTTATTGTCGACGCACCAAGGCGAGAAATACATGAAAATCTTGATTTATTTATTCCCTTTATTATTATTTTCTAAAATTACTATAAGCGGCTGAGTGCTGAGTGTTTAACGCTACCACGTTATCTAGTGAGGTGAGTCTAGCAGTGCTATTGAAGGAATGAGCGGGCAATAAATGGGATATAATAGGGCTCAGTGAGGTTAGGAGGACAAATGAAGAACATACAGTGCTAAAAAGCGGGCAAGTCCTGCGTACCAGGGCTTAGCGGAGAGAAGAGAGCGAGGAGTCGGATTCATGTTTCATAAGGATACAGCTAGTAACATAAAGGAATTCTAGAGCATCAAGGAGAGGGTGGCAGGTGCTGTGAAACTTAATAAGAGGTACAAATTGAAGGTCCTACAGGTCTGCGCCCCTACATCCAGCCGTGATGACCAGGAAATCGAAAGCTTCTATGAAGACGTGGAATCGGTGATTAGTAAAGTCAAAACAATATACACTGTACTGATGGGCGACTTCAATGTCAGGGTAGCCAAGAAGCAGGCTGGAGGCAAGTCAGTCCGGAAATATGGCATAGGTTCTAGGAATAGAAGGGGAGAGTTCTTAGTAGAATTCGCAGAACGGAATAATTTGCGGACAATGAATACCTCCTTCCGCAAGCTAGATAACCGAAAGTGGACGCGGAGGATCCCGAATGGTGAGACTAGAAGTGAAATAGATTTCATACTCTGCTCTCACCCTGGCATCATACAAGATGTGGACGTGCTCGGCAAGTGCGCCGCAGAGACCACATGATGGTAAGATCACGAATTAGCCTAAAGCTGAGGAAGGAACGGGAGGAACTGGTACTTAAATAGCCGATCAATGAGTTAGCGGTAAGAGGGAAAATAGAGGAATTCCGGATCAAGCTACAAAACAGGTATTCGGCTTTAACTCAAAACGATGACCTTAGTGTTGAAGCAATGGACGACAATCTTATGGGCATCATAAAAGAGTGTGCAACAGGAGTCGGTGGTAACTTCGTTACAAAGGATACCGGTAAGCTATCGCAGGCGACGAAAGATCTTATTATGAAACGCCAATGTATGAAAGCCTCTAGCCCTACAGCTGAATAGAGCTGGCAGAACTTTCCAATTTAATAAACAAGCATAAGATAGCTGACATAAGGAAGTGTATCATGGATAGAATTGAGCATGCTCTCAGGAACAGAGGGAGCCTAAGAGCAGGGGGCAAGAAACTAGGAATAGGAAGAATCAGATGGATGCGTTAACAGACAAAGCCGACAATGTCATTACTAATATGGATAACATAGTTCAAGTGGCTGAGGAGTCATTAGAGTACCAGTGGCACCCAAGACGATATTGGAAGAGAGAATGGTTTAGAGGAATTCGAAATCCCACAGGTAACGCCGCAAGGAGTAAAGAAAGCCTTAGGAGCTATCCAAAGGGGGAACGGAGCTGGGGAGGATAAGGTAACAGCAGATTTGTTGAAGGATGGTGGGCAGATTGTTCTAGAGAAACTGGCCACCCTGCATACGCAATGCCTCATGATCTCGAGCGTACGGGAATCTTGGAAGAACAATAACATAATCCTGATCCATAAGAAAGGGGACGCCAAAGACTTGAAAAATTATAGGCCAATCAGCTTACTGTCCATTGCCTACAAAGCATTTACTAAGGTAATCGCAAATAGAATCAGGAACACCTTAGACTTATGTCAACCAAAGGACCAGGCAGGTTTTCTCAAGGGCTACTCAACAATAGACCATGTTCACACTACCAATCAGGAGATAAAGAAATGTGCGGAATATAACCAACCCTTATATATATATAGCTTTCATTGATAACGAGAATGCATATCATTCAGTCGAAATCTCAGCAGTCATGCAGGCATTACAAAATGAGGATGTAGATGAGCCGTACGTAAAGGTACTGAAAGATATCTTTAGGGGCTCTAAGTATAGGCAGGTGGGCTACTTGATTAGCATTATGCAACATCGTTCCAGCGCACAATTGAAAACGGACGAGGAGAGAAAGACAACACGAACGCCGGACTTCAACTGAATTTTATTTATGAAAAACAGGGCTTTATGTACACAGGGGTCCGCTAGTGATCCGCTAGTGCGCAGGACCACCCAAAAATATTTCCTTGGTCCAGGCAACAGTCATCAGAAGCGTCGAAACCAAAAGAAAGGAATAAATGCAAAAAGTGAGAAAAGGTAAAAACGTTCTTTTTCTTTTTTTCCTTTTCTTTTTCACGTCACTCAGTACTATCTTGCTCATCCCCCGCCTTACCTAGCTGATTCGACACACACGTTTGGCCTGAGATAATTAAGTTCTTTTTTCCCGAGTGCAAGAAAATGAGCACTGACACAGTAATCGTTTTCATTAGAGATACAAAAGGCTTCAAAAATTTCCAGGTTTTTGTGATAGCTTAATTTGCGCAACACATATTTTCGTTCGAAAAACGCCTTGCATGCTGGCTTGTGCGAGCAACGGCGAATGTGGTCGGCTAAATAACCTGCGCCACTTAGCGAAGTAGCATTCCGGCGATGCTCTAGCAGGCGTTCATTATGACAGTGCCCGGTTAGGCCAATATACGCTTTCACACAGGCGAGGGGAATACTATACACAACACCGACGTCACATTCTGCGAAAGCTTTGGTGTACTTTATTTTGCAGGCTGGCTTCTTCTGGGATTCGTTTACTAGGCGACGCATTCGTCCCAGCTTTTCCGGTGCTGAAAACACCACACGCACCCCGCACCTGTCGCCAAGCTTCTTGAGGCGGTGAGAAACCTTGTGCCAATAGCGCACTACGACAGGGCGCTGTAGCGGGCGGGTGTCTTTTTTCAGCCTGCGCCTCCAATTAACCCTTACCTCGCGAATCTAGCTCTCTACCACCGAATCCATGATTTCTCCGTGGAACCGAGCCTTCTCCAGACGCCATAGCTGGGCGTCGACGCTATCACGAACTTGATGTTCGTAGGATTTCTCTAGAGCAGATCGGATGCAGTTCTTTACTATAGCTCTTTTTACGAGCTTGGAGTGGGCCGATTGATAATTAAGAATTTGTTTTTTCGACCGTGGCTTGCACCGACAGCACACGCGCGCTCCGTGAAAAATAACATATACGTCGAGGTACTGAATGCGACCATCGTGCGGCAGTTCGTGCGTGAACTTCATTCCAAAGGGGATACTATCAAAAATATCGAGAGAGAGAGAGAGAGAGAGAGAGAGAGAGAGCAAATGATAAAGGAAGGGTAGGGAGGTTAACCAAGACTGAGCCCGGTTGGCTACCCTACACTGGGGAAAGGAAAAAGGGTACGGAAAGATTAAAAGAAGAAAAGAAAGTCTACTGGGTATATCGTTCGGTCACTCAGGCCAGATCACAGACGCTGATTCAATCCAGTAGCCTTCAAATATCGCAGCAGAGCTTTTGTGGCCTTTTGTAGCTGCGATATGCGAGGCCATGGTCCCAATATCTTCTTCAAGGTGAACGGTGTTCTATCTAGCTGATTGAGAGCTGTGCAGAGGTCATGTCTCTCGTTTTGAAAAGATGGGCAGTAGCACAGCAGATGTTCTAGTAGTTTCCTCGGCACCGCAGGCATTACAGTCAGCGCTATCAGTCGTTCCAATCAAAAACGTATATGCATTGGTGAATGCGACGCCCAAGCGTAAGCGGCGCAGCATTGTTTCCTCATTTCTCAGAAGCCCTGGTAACAGCCGCAGTTGCATAGAGGGGTCGAGGGAATGCAATCGTTCTTGGGTGAATTCAGTGTGTGCCACTTCTTTAATGTCATACGGTGTGCTACCTTGCTTAGGTGTTGGGCTGCGTCGGTCCGCGATAAAGGTGCAGAAACAAGGGTTGCTCCTTCGTGTGCTTTCCTAGCAGCTTCGTCAGCGAGGTCGTTGCCGGAGATACCGCAATGGCCAGGCAGCCACTGAAACACGACGTCGTGCCCTTTCGCTATCATACGATGGTGCATTTCTCGTATCTCCGACACTAGTTGTTCACACGACCCGCGACGAAGAGATGACAGAAGACATTGTAATGCCACCTTCGAATCGCAGAATATTGGCCACCGATTAGCGGGTTGGTTGTTAATGTAATCAACGGCACCTCGGAGGGCAACAAGCTCCGATCCGGTCGATGTTGTGATGTGAGAAATCTTGTATCGGACGCTAATTGATCGTGATGGTAGAACCACTGCGCTGGTGGAGCTGGTCTGAGTGGAAGAGCCATACGTATTATGTGGACTCGGTCAAAGTAGAAAGTGTTCAAACAATTCAGAGCTGCTTGCTTCAGGGCCAAGGTAGGCAAGTCGGTCTTCTTTCTTATCCCTGGAACCGTGAGACGCACTTGAGGTTGTTTTAAACACCACAAAGCTGAGGTTGAACGTGCTGAGGGTGTCAAGCCCGATGGTAGACAGGCACGATGGATGCTGACCTCGTTGGAGAAGGACGCCTGTGGTTGTCGTTCTGGCAGGGAGGCAAGAGAGCTTGATTGCATGCGTGAAACGTGACGAACATGGGCCCTAAGCGTGTCGATGCTAATGTAAGTCGTGATCGGATGGTCTCGAGTCATTATAATGGTTCCTGCTGTTGAGGCGCTCCGCGGAAGTCCTAGGCAAACACGCAGTGCCTGTGCTTGCACGCTCTGTAGTTCTCGAAGACTTGACTTGCATGTTTTAGCAAGCACGGGAGAACTATAACGTAGCAATCCGATAAAAAGTGATCGATATAACCGTAGCATGGAGCCCACTGACGATCCCCACGCTTTCCCGGCGATAAACTTGAAGACATGAACGATAGATGTGAGCTTCTTCTTCAAGTGAGCACCATGAGGGCTCCAAGAGAGGTCGCGGTCCACAATGACACCCAAAAACCGATGGTTTCTCTTGTAGGAGATAGGCTGGCCAATAATGCATACTGGATAACGAGACATTGGTTTTCGTGTAAAACCGACTAACGCACATTTTTCTGTTGAGATGGTAAGGCCTTGTGTGTGAAGATAGTGAGATGCCTCTGTTGCTGCTTTCTGCAGCCTTGCGCGAAACTGCAGACGAGTGACCACTGATGACCAGATGCAGATGTCGTCGGCGTAGATTGAGACATTCACTGTTTCCAGTAGGGATTCGGCCAGCCCAAGAAGTGCGAGGTTGAAAAGAATAGGGCTTAGAACCCCACCTTGGGGAACTCTTCGGCAGATGTAGTGGTCGGTAGTCGGACCCTCTTCCGTACGTACGAACAAGGACCTTTGTGCCAAGTAGTTTCTGATCCATCGATATACTCGACCTCCTAGTTCAATTGTCAAAAGTGCGTCTAGAATGGGTTGATGGGAAACGTCGTAAGCGCCTTTCACGTCCAGAAAGAGCGCTACTGATAATCGTTTCCAAGATTTTTGCTGTTGTACAGATGACACTAAATCGATGACACTGTCAATCGATGAACGGCCTTGTCGAAATCCCGCCATAGAATCAGGGTAAATCTTGTGGTGTTCTAGGTACCATTCGTGACGCATGAGGATCATGCGTTCCATGAGTTTCCCGACGCAGCTGGCAAGTGCTATAGGCCGATACGATGCCAGTTCGAGCGGCGACTTTCCTGCTTTTAGTAGCGGTACCAGGCGGCTGCGTTTCCACTCCTGTGGGACGACACCATCTTGCCATGAACTATTAAAAAGGCTGAGGAGTTCTCTTCGTGCTTCTCGGCTTAGGTGGCGCAAAGCAGTATATGTTATGTCATCGGGCCCTGGTGAAGACGAACACCTACAGAGCGCCATAGCAGCTTCTAACTCTTCCATAGAGAATGGAGCCTCCATACGGGTATCTCGTGGACTGGGGATGTCGCTTAAAGCCATGTCAGGGACTAAAACTGTGCCGCCGGCGATTTGCGCGCAAAATTCCTCTGCAACGTCTATCTCACGGCGGTTTTGATAGAGAGCGAGAGCGTTAAAGGGGTGTCGTTGCTGGGGTCTTGAGCAAAGACCTCGTAGGGTACGCCACACACGGGACAATGGCTTGCAGGGGTCTAGTGACTCGCAAAAGCATTTCCATATTTGATCCGCTAGCTTATCCATTCGGCGTCTTATCTTCTTTTGCATGCGCCGAGCTTCTGTGAGATCAAGAATCGACTTTGTGCGCCTGTACCTCCTTTCAGCACGGCGACGTATTGTACGAAGCCTTTCCAATTCAATGTCATTCTCTGTACGCTTTTTCGAATGTGTGAAGCAACGCGTGCAATCTTGCATTGCGTCTGTAATTATGTCTTCTAATCTGCGTGCGATATGTTTCTTGCAGGTGTCTTCTACTCGATCTTGAAAGACTGACCAATCTATTTGGCGAGATACGTCCGGTAATGCGGTGTCTAGACCATTGATTCTCACATAGGCCGGAATATGATCACTTCCATGGGTTTCAATATAAGTGAACCACTGCACGCTCGAAGTCAAGCAACGTGACACCAAAGTCGAGTCAAGGCAGCTACTGTACGTTGTTCCTCACAGAAATGTCGGACTTCCGTCATTTAGAAGACACAGGTTGTGGCCTGATGCAAAGGATATGAATGACCTGCCCCTCGAATTTATGCTGGAGCTTCCCCATATATAGTGGTGAGCGTTGAAGTCGCCTGTTATTATCCAAGGGCCGGGAATAGTAGCCATAATATCTTCTAGTCTTTTGCTGTCAAACTGACTTGTCGGGGATAGGTAGACACCAATAATAGTAAAAGACACCCTCTTTTTTTTCACACTAACACAGACGTATTGGTTACCTTCGTGTGGCGCTACGGGTTGCGAAAAATACGTTGGGTCCTGGCGAATGTAAACCAGAACCTT
Source organism: Dermacentor variabilis (assembly GCF_050947875.1). Classification (NCBI taxonomy): domain Eukaryota; kingdom Metazoa; phylum Arthropoda; class Arachnida; order Ixodida; family Ixodidae; genus Dermacentor; species Dermacentor variabilis. The sequence goes on from NC_134575.1 coordinate 94,152,535, forward strand.
ACTACTACGGACCACGAGGTAATTGTCGACATATCTAAAAACTTCCCGCACGCCTGCGTTGTAAAGGGACGCTTGAATACGCTTGTCAATATTGCTAAGAATATATCGCTAAAAAGTGGTGCTAGGCAAGAGCCGATGCACACTCCTTTTTGGATAACAGCTAGCTGTGATTAAAAGTGATAATGGTGCATGAGAGATAACAGGATGTTAGCTCTAAAAAACTGGCGGTTGATAACCAAGTCATGTTTTGGAAGGCCACTGGTCCCGTGTCTTCATTGTTATTTCTAACCGCGGAAAAGCTCAGGATGAGGCAATGAGTAGAACAAGTCTTCTACATCAATAGAAAAAACGAACGTCTTTTGACACGAGGTTTCACAGCCAGAAAAATATTCGATAATTTCTGCAGAATTTTTTACCATAAAAGGGTCTTCTAACGGAATGGTACTAAGGTGCTTCTGCAGGAACCTTGACAAGATGCCCTGCCAGGAGCCCTCCTCAGTGACAATAGCCCTGAACGGAACATATTCCTTGTGGGTCTTTACAGTAAAGAAAACATTCAAAGACACTATGTCAGCAGCGCTGATGCTCTTTCTTAATTTTTCTAGGTTCAGCTCTTCACATGAAGCAATAACCTTTTTCTTCACCTTAGCTAACAACATATTCACATGGACAAAGTTTTTTGTGATGGCCTCATTTGCCTTCTGTAGGAACAGAACTTTTGGCATCACAACAAAGCCGCCATTTTGGCCCCAACCAATAGGGCAAGATCCTTGCTCTTCAAATAGTTAACAGTGAATCGGACAGGTAATTTTGCACCAAAAGGCGCACCTCTATGTTGCAGTGACTCTACGACTTCAGCTATACATCGCTCGTGTTCATCTGAACTGGCTGCCGCGGCCACATTTCTGACTATAGACAGCATTCGTACCGGTACTTCTTTAGGCTCGATACAAAACTTAGGATCAGGGCTTAGCACTGCTACAACCATTTCAGGCAAGTAACACTCACCGATGCGGGTAGCTTGCTTTGGTACAACTTGCTGTCGCACTTGGGCTTTCTTCGACGGACACAGATTTATAAGACACATTCTCCACAAAAATTCGGAAGTCCCTGTAGCCTCACGGTTCAACGTTAGAAAAAGTGGGTCACTATTCTGTCCAGGCACTAACGAAGCGGAGTATGTGCGCTGGCAGTTCTGCGGGTGTTTGATCTGTCGCCACAGCTCGGAGCGCATAATCTTCATTATCCTTCTTGAATTTCGGGCAGATCCGAAGCACGGCTGGAAAAAAGTACTTGATTATCTCAGGGCAAGCGTGTGTGTCGAATGAGCTAGGTAGGGCGGGAGATGAGCAAGATTGTACTGAGTGATGTGAAAAAGAAAAGGAAAAAAAAAAAGAGAAAAAGGTTTTTCAACTTTTCTCACTTTTTGCTTTTATTCCTTTCTTCTTTTGGTTTCGACTCTTCTGATGACTGTTGCCTGGACCAAGGAAATATTTTTGGGTGGTCCAGTGCACTAGCAGCCCCCCACCTCCCCCTGTGTACATAAAGCCCTGTTTTCCGTGAATAAAATTCAGCTGAAGTCCCGCGTTCGTGTTCTCTTTCTCTTGTCGACCTTTATCAATTGTGCGCTGGAATGATGTTTCATAATGCTATAGCGGCTCCACAGCCGCTGTAGTTCTCCATAAAGAAAGCTACAAAAAATTGGAGGACGCTTAAGCTTCGCCTTCAAGGGTGGATAGCGATACGATAGCGTTATCGCAGCCCGTTCGCACCGCCCACTCATTCGCTCGACATGCTCTTGAGTCACACAAAGACGAAACGTGCGCCTGACCAAGCGGAACAAACCAAAGAAATCGGTGTCTCGGAGGGAGAAACGATCTATGCGAGCCAAACGTCGTGATCGCCATGGACAGCCGGGCCGCGACGCGCCATGAAGGCGGACGCGATCATGGGGCTGACGCCTCGATGGGATTGTCCTCTATATCGCTTGGAAGCACCACTCAGACACATGACTCCTCGCCAGCAGCATGGCACAAATCGCAGGGACGCTTCCCGCCAGACGCGCTACGGCGCAGCGATCACGTCAGCGGCGTCCCGCATCGGACGCTGCACCTAGGAATCGCGCAGTGAACGGAAAGAGGAACGGCGTCGCCTACACACGAGACTTCGAGTGACACACGCTGGAAGTTGGAAGGGGAGAGAGCGAGAAAACTTATTAAACGCAAGGCTATTGGGGCATCCTCGCACCGGTCCTCGCACGGTCCCAATGCGCTCAAACGAGACGAATGGCAGAAGTGGACGAGTGGCGCGCCAGCTGTCGGGGCAGCGCCGCACATTGCGGGGAGGGGGGTCTTCTGGGTTCGCCGCAAGATGGCTCTGTGTGTGCACCAAGCGCTGAAAAATTTTAGCGGAAACGTACTTTGCTACTCGTTTAACTGCGATTTCTGTAATTCACATGCTCATATATACCGATATACACCGCAATATAACTTTCAACGCATTCACTAGAGGCGCTTTTGTCCCGCTTGGAACCATCGAACTCATGGCTGAGTGGTAGCGTCTCTGTCTCACACTCCGCAGACCCTGGTTCTATTCCCACCCAGCCCATCTTGCAAGTTGATTTTATTGATGAATTGCCTTCCTGAATTTTTCGCTCACGGCCAACGCCACCGACACCGGCTTTTCTGCGACACGAGCTCCTTAACGCTGTCCCGTTAAAATCTCAATAAAGGAGAGCGTCAGGCAGGCGGATACGATCTCTCCAACGATCTTCATAGCACGTTTACAGGAGGTATTCAGAGACCTGGATTGGGAAGAATTGAGGATAAGAGTTAATGGATAATACCTGAGTAACTTGCGATTCGCTCATGCTATTGCCTTGCTTAGTCACTCAGGAGACCAATCGCAATCCATGCTCAATGACCTGGACCTAATATTATTATGCAGAAAGCGTCACCTCGTACCTGAGCACACGAAGTTTGGCCCCTCCCGCCTTCTCCTTTCCTCCCTCTTTATATTTTTCTCCCCACACCCCTTTCACCGTGCAGTACTGTTGAGGTGTCCTCCTGTTAGAGACAGTTACGGCACTGCACTTCTCTCTTCCATTCTTTGTAAAGTCGCTTCACACACAGTGTATTGTACTGTAACGTCAAACGTCATGGGGGAAATGGAACATCCAGGAGAAGCTTCGGGATAGGGCGAGGGGCATAGGATATGTAGGAAGGGCAGAGCGGGAAATGTGCAAGTCTGTGATTCCCGAACTGCGACCATGTCCTCTCAAGTGAAAGACGTAGGTGGGTGTTGGTATAGCTGTGGGATGCGGCCCTAAGAGGTAGCCGCCAAGGACATGGTTTAGTTGCGCTGACCAGCCATGGAGCCGCGGGATCTCGAGAGCGACAGCTACCGCGGCAGCTCAGCTCGACCGCGCTAGCTTGTTCTATCGCGCTACCTGCACGCTAGCCACCTTTTTCACCGGCTGAAAGCGATAGTCGTGCTCCTAGAGCGAAGCGCGATTGAAATCAAGTCCAACGGGTGATAAAGGAGTACCAGGTAAATGAATTCAGGTAAAGCGTGCAGATGGTGTCGTCATTCGCATTGTCGGGTTCACGCAATTCATGAAAGATGCACCAGGCAGCACCGGGAGCTTAGGTTGTGAGAGAGGCGCCGCCACAGTGATGCCGTAGGGCGAAATCGCGACATGCCGCGGGTTCTCGTAGACGCCCGTAGATAATCTGTAGAAGTCGGAGCTTCAAATTTGGACCATCTGGCTGCTCGGGACTTGCGTGGAGATAGCACAAGGGTTGGTCACTAATAACGTAGATATAGAAGTGATTCTCGAGCTGAAGAAATCCGATGGCGTAGCTGCTCCTATAAGTATTCGGTAGGCCATGCATCCGCGGGAGGTGTAAGCGCAGAACATAGGAAGGCTGGCCTGGTGCTGATTGAGGTGAAATATCGAATGACGATGGCATGAAGGTTGCCGTGGTCGCTGAAGGCATCTCGAAAGCTGTGCTTGTGGCGTTGCCGTGCCTTCGAGCGCAAAATTTGGGCCTAGTGGCGCCGGTGGCAGAGCCCCTGAATTGGTGAGGAGTGAAGTGCCTTGGAAAGGAAAGCAGACAGCTTGCAATAGCGTCCACGAAAGGAGAGCGGTGGGCCGTAGAACAGCCAAAGGCGCTTACGTTTGGCCGAGTCTATTCCTTGGAAAGAGTCATCACGCAGATCCCTTTGAGCAAGGATCTTAACTAGGGATAGCTCCGGAATATTCTTCCCCGTATGAATATGTCTATGGAGTTTTGCAGATTGTATCCTCTTCTGCACACTCTGAGCACCTCGGATTTCTCAGGGGGAGCATGCAAGTCTGCAGTTGTCAGTGCATGCGTGGACTGTACCTGCTGTACTCTGCAGAAGGTCTTGCTTTTCTCCTAAGGATCTCTTGGTCATCCAGATTGTGATGTCGTCGGCATATTTGGCATGCCTGAGCCCTTCAATTTGTTCGAGCTTCCGTGCTATGCCAATCATAGCCATGTTAAAAAGCATAGGGGATATGAGAGAGCCTTGCGGTGTTCCCTTTTTGGGCATATTGAAGGTGTCACTCCTGATGCGTCCTATACCAATGGTGTCCCTGTTCTGTCACTGGGGAAAGCTTTGACGTAGTTGTATATTCTCTGCCCGCAACCAATTTTGCTGAGACCCTCCAGCACAGCCCTATGACTTACTTTGTCGAAGGGGGCCTTAAGATCGAGTGCAAATAATATATTTTGCTCGTATTTCGGGATGGTAGTGAGTACCTCCTCCTCAATCTGCAGGAGGATATTTTGCGTTGAGAGGCATTTCCTGAATCCAAACATAGCGTGTTGCATGAGCTCGTTATCCTCCATGAAGGTCTCTAACCTCTGAAACACAATTCTCTCGTATATTTTTCCCAAGCAGGACGTTAGTGAAATGGGTCGCAAGTTTTCCAGGCAGGGAGTCTTTCCGTACTTCAGAATCATTACTATTTCCGCATGTCTCTAGTCTTCCGGTATGGTCCCCCGCTCCCAGTGTTTATTTATGAATGCTGCAAATTGTCTGAAGGAGTTTTCGTTTAAGTTCCTTATAATTGGCGTTGGTGATGCTATCCTTACTTGGCGTGGTGTTCTTTGTGGCAGACATCAGAGCGTGTCTGATTTCTTCTGTGGTAATAGGTTCATCTAGAGCGAGATTGGCTTTACCCGTGTATACTAAGCTGCAGTCAACCTGCGTTGTATCACCAGTGTAGCGCTGCTTTATGTTCTCTAGCTTTTCCCTACCTCTGCCTTGGAATCGATGCGCGATCCGTTGGGTCGTTTTACGATTTTCGGACTTGGTCATGGTTGGGTCTATAAGATCCCTTAGGTGTGTCAAGGCCCATGCCTCAAGGCCCATATCTTTTTTTTTCAGCCTAGGGTCCCCTGTAGATTGTTGCATTTTTGGTCCCCGTTGCGCCCTGACAGTTCTGTCGTACACTCATTGGCTTTTCTGGTGACCTCGACGATCTTTAGTCTCAGGTATTTGTTCCGCATCTGCCGCTTCCATCTTCTTAGTAGCCCCCTTCGGGCGTTCCGTACGTGTAAAAGATGCTTATCCACGTCGGGTGTGTTGGTGGTAAGGGCGATCTCTCGAATTAGGCTTTCACAGTCGGCCTTCATTCCTGCGCCCCAGCTCGTAATGTGTGTGATCTCAGTGTGTTCGGATTCCGCCCTAGTTTTTCTATAGGCTACCCAGTCGCTGAGCATAGCCTGGCCAAGTCTTTTCCTGATCGCGAGGGTCTCTATCTTGACGCGCAAATCGAAGTTGTCGCTGCCAAGCGCTTCCCCGTCGTTTTCCCGTCGAACATCCCTTACCCCTCTGACGAATTCCAAGTCTTGGCACGAATCTCGGTTGAAACTAATCCCGACTCGCGTGTGTTCGGTGTGCTTTGTTATGAGACTGAGCCTTCTGCGATCCGCTTCTCTGGCTAGATGCCTGCCTTTTTGAGTTTCCTTAACGTAGCCCCAGCTTTGGTGCCAGGCATTAAAATCCCCCAAGATGGCGAGACCCTTCTTGCCTGCTGCTTGTTCTGCCTTGCGTAGCAGGTAGCCGAAGTTTGCTTTCCTCTGGCTGGGCAAGCTGTAAATGTTGAGGAGACAGGGCTTTCTTCCCCTTTTTTCGGTAATAATTTCAATAAAGACGTGGTCAATGTCCGTTGCGTCGATATCGTGTCTCATTGCGGTGACAGCTTCAGCAACGAGCGCCGCGACCTTACTCTGCCCGAGCCCTTCGTAGACTGAGTAACCCGCAAGAGTGGGTGAGCAGCTGGTTTCCTGTAGGGCGATTATGTCTGATGGAGCTGTGCAGTCGGTGATGTGTTCTTTATGAAAACCCCTCTTTCTGCTCATGCCACGGCAGTTCCACTGCCATATATCTAGGGTTTCCAACTTTACCGAGCATTTACGGTTCCTCGCCGTAAGTACTCAGCCAATGACCTAGTATAGGGTAAAGTTCTGGATTTCATGACCGTAAATTGTACTAGGCGTTTTCTATCCTTGCGCGCCTCCTCTTGGAAGTTAGAAACAAGGTTGCTAAGATTTGCTAGTGCATTGTTCATGGTTATCATGGCAGTTGTGAATTCCTGCCGCCCTATGGTCGCCGACTGAGTTTCCTTTGTTTGCGGGTTTGAGTTTGTCTGCCCTGCTCTCAGTGCCTTAAGTTCATTGATCAGCTCGTTGAGCTTTTGTCTAAGCTAAGCATTTTCTGCCCTGCGAGTTTGAATAGTGTGCAATTTACTTCGTCGTTCTGCGCGTTCGTGTTCTTTGGAGCAGCGGGAGAGGCTAAAAAAAGTTGCGCTTTTCAGCTCACCTTACTGTCTTCTTCCTTCTTGTGTATGGTCTTCTTCTGCTGCTTCTTTTTCATTTCCGGAGCCTGCCTGGTCTTCGACGTGGATGTCGACCTTGATCTAGACCTGGATATCTAACTGGAGTCTCTACTGATCCAGCGTTTCCTGGTCCGGCCACGTCCGCCGGTGTCCCTGGCTTTGGCGTCTGGTTCCTCTTTCTCTCGCCCGTGGGCTCCTCGGTTTCCTGAGGCGTTCCTCGCACTCCTTTGCCCGTGTGGGGTAATTTTTTTAGGTGGCTTTGGTGGGGTGCGCTTCCTTGCATAGAGTACACCTGGGCTCGCAGGTGTGTCCCTCCTCGATGACTGGCTCGGCGTAGTTCCAGCAGACAACGGCGTCAGGTCTCGGCCATACATCCGCCCTATGTCCAGGCTTCAAGCATATATAGCAAACTTGCCGCAATGACCGCTAGAGGTAGAAACGTGTCTCGCCGCCGTAGTAGTGAACATAGCGGAAGACGATCTTGCCCTCGAAGGTAATGGCCGCGGTTTGGGAGTTTCCAAGCATTCTTGCATAAAATATTTTGACTCCTTGGGTACGTACTCGAAGGTGGGCTAGTAATTCGGTCGGCATTGTATCGGCGTACAGTCCATGAATCACACCTTTACACGAATTGTCAGGCACTGCCACGTAAGCCGTCAGTGCATAGTTCTTCGCACCACAACGTAGACTTGGAACGTTCTGCACAACATTGGCAGTCTCCATGCTTGGCGTGATGATTAATGCGATGTTCGATCCGTTGCGCAACCGTATAAGCAAGTTGCCTTCGTTGCACATGTCTGGGTTTCCGCATGCTTTGGTTAAAGCCCGGGCCATCTGATGCATGCTCAGTTGACTGATGTTGAGCCCATTCTTTGGTCTCAGGATGACTTTGAAATCAGTCTTCAGCAGTGGAGAAAGCTTCTCATGGAGAATGGAATTCCCCTTTAGTTTGGGCTGGCTCGGCGCTGATTTGTCCGCCGCTTTGGTCCCGGTATCCAGAACAGCGATCAGCCTTGAATTGTGGTATTTTGCAGTAAACCATCCACCGTTGTCAAGGGTTTTCTTTTGCGAGAGGTCGGTAGCGTTGCCTTCGCGTTGGGGGTTCTTTTTGATCGGTGTTGTGACTCGTATCGCCGCAGACGCGTCGTCGTCAGACATCCTGCCGCGTCCAGCACCAGCTGGAGCAGCGTTCCGTCGGACGACACCGCCTAGGCTTAGAGCAGCGCTCTTCTGCGTGGATCTTCGAATAAGCAAATAATGAGGAAATATCGACTTACGGTTGAAGACCTGTTGTCCACGGGTTTCGCTTGATTTTATCAGGACGATAAAGTGCTGCATTTTTGGCGACTTAGGAGTTTTTCCGGTGAAATGAGGCGTCGAGGCAGGAGCTCATGCGAAGCTCGACCGCTTCATTTAGTCTCCTAGCGTTGTGCCTCACTAAAGCAGATCCCGCTCTCGAACACGCGAGCCGGTCCAGGGAGAAGAAGCAAGGCAGTCGCAACGAGAACCCAGAGAAGCACCGAAGGCGGCCTCTGTTCTAACAAATCCAGAGGTAAGCTGGGCAGAGGTCGCGTCCTCCACAACCATACATATCGCACAAAATGAGGAGTACAAGAAAATAGTTGCTGTCATGGTGCGGCATTATTCGATTCGGCGAAGCACCGACCAATGGGCGTCAACGGCCGCGTCGTGGAAATAGGGACCGGCGCGAACAAGACTGGTATTGCCAGCCACTCAGGCAAGCGGCCGAAAGAAGTCGAAGGGCGGTTTCGAGATTATTGTCTTTTTCTCATTGGCGCGACCGTGACGCCGCAACAGCTTTTTGTAGGAACCTCTCTATATTCTCTGTCCCGCAGGTGTATTGAGAAACTTACTAAGAAGGTGGGGTTGCGAATACTCCGTAATATGTATTTTGCCTGTGCAACTCCGTGTCCACGAATTGCTGATAGTGTATGTGTGCCGACAGCGCCATGTGGTCTGCCTCCGTCGTTTCTCCTGTGCTTGTGAACGAACAATAGAGGCCCGCCACGGACTCAAGGGTGTGCGTGTGTGGTGCGATACGTGTGCGCAACTTCTAAATGCATGCGGAATCACCCGCTTTCTCGCCCCTAATTAAAAGGGGCTCGGCGAAGACCTTGGGAGCAGCCGGGACACAATTGGGTAGACTTGATTGAATCGGCACCAATAGCTGGCGTTCCCCCACACAGGGAACTAGGTAAAGGACAAGTTATTGAAAGGCAGATTTTAGACCAAGCTAAGGAGTCTATAAGCTGAGCCTACACTCTGCAGAATATAATCAAGGAGCTCGTGCCGTCCAGTATCGCCTGGGCCGCCTGGCCGCGTCTGAAGTTCGAGTTACTAGCTGGGAAACCAACGTGTCTGCAAAGAAGCTCACGGTATTTCCGCTCAAGTTAGCTCAACCTGCTACCCAGCCCGGGAATCCCAGCCCAGAAATTGCATCCGCCGCAACAAGATACAGCTTGCCAGCATTATTCGGGGAAGCTGTGCTGTCGACTCCACGATTTATGGACTTGCTGCAGCTGCCCGGCCATACATAGGCCATAATTTTCTTTCTTTTGAACCCTCTTTAATTGACCACCGTTAAGTGTGTTTTGTGTAGTGTTAATTTCTATATTTACTGCTAACTGTTCGTTGTGTTTCTTTTGTATTCATCATTGATCTAGATTAAGTGCATGTATGCTAATGTTCTTGAGTTTTTTATGTTTCTTTTATTCTTCGTGTCATGGTCAGTCGATAAATATATCTTTTCTTCTGTCTTTCTGCCGACTCTGACTCCATGGCTGTGTTCGATTGAGTACAAAACGACCAACCGGCTCGGTATACCCAGTCGACGACTTCGCGCCGACGGCGAACGGGTGACGAGTCGTGACAGTTGCCGAAAAGAGGCAAATTAATGCAAGCTTGGACAGCATGAAAAATAAACTCGAAACGCTTAATCGACAAAAGGAAGGATGATGCGCAGGGAAGAACCCATAAAACAAACGCACCCGCACAACTCTCCATAGACACAGACCAAACCACTACCACAAACGCAGCCTATAGCACAAACGCCTACACCCACCACTCATCTGGAAGGGCAAATAGGCAATATGTGCGCACAAACGCAATGATGTTTCGCAGGGCTTCGCATACTTAAACGGTACGTCGCAGACTCGCTCAAAAGAGTAAAAAACGCGAAAACGCCGAAGAAGGCTTAGCCCGGACAGCCGAGTTCGAAAAGTCGTAACCACAGACAACGAACATTTCGAGAGCCCAAACTCTGGCCAACTTCACACCTACACACGAAGGGAATATCATAGTTTCGCAGTGGAACTGCCGATCACTGCATTACAAACATGCTGCACATACGCAAGACATGAAGGCGGCGCTCGTCCCACCTGACCTTGTTTGTCTTCAGGAAGTGGGGAAAAGGCGGATAACCATTGAGGACTACCGCTTTTACAGCGATCCGGACTATCCTGAAGTGGCAGCATTGGCCTGCAAGGACCTAACAATCCCTGTCACCATAGCACCTGGCTTAGAAATCGACCACTAAATATTAACCATTTATCCAGGTAAGGGTCGCCCCAAGTGCCTGATAACTAACGCATGTAGACTCCCTAGAGATAAGAGGACAAATTTTTCAATAATCCTAAGTTATGTATCTACCTTGTTGCCAACGAAAGGCCGATTAATCTTTCTCGGGGATTTAAATGTCTGGCACTCAGCATGGGTGTATAAAGGAGGCACTGTCAAGGGTTTCAACCTACTACGACAAACTCAGTCCCACAAATTTGCACTCATTATGCTGCCAGGTACTATAGTAATATATATATATATATATATATATATATATATATATATATATATATATATATATATATATATATATACATATATATATATATAAAACCCACCCTTATATGTAGCTTTCATTGATTACGAGACAGCGTTTGATTCAGTCGAAACCTCAGCAGTCATGGAGGCATTACGGAATCAGGGTGTAGATGAGCCGTATGTAAAAATACTGAAAGGTATCTATCGTGGCTCCACAGCCACCGTAGTCCTCCATAAAGAAAGCAACAAAATCCAAATAAAGAAAGGCGTCAGGCAGGGAGATACGATCTCTCCAATGCTATTCACAGCTTGTTTACAGGTGATATTCAGAGACCTGGATTGGGAAGAATTGGGGATAAGAGTTAAGGGAGAATGCCTTAGTAACTTGCGATTCGCTGATGATATTGCCTTGCTTAGTAACTCAGGGGACCAATTGAAATGCATGCTCACTGACCTGGAGAGGCAAAGCAGAAGGGTGGGCCTAAAAATTAATGTGCTGAAACTTAATGTTTAACAGTCTCGGAACAGAACAGCAGTTTACGATAGGTAGCGAGGCACTGGAAGGGGTAAGTGAATACCTCTACGTAGGGCAGGTAGTGACCGCGGATCCGGATCATGAGACTGAAATAATCAGAAGAATAAGAATGACATGGGGTGCGTTTGGCAGGTATTCTCAGATCATAAACAGCACGTTGCCATTATCCCTCGAGAGAAAAGTGTATAACAGCTGTCTTTTACCAGTACTCACGGATGGGGCAGAAACCTGGAGGCATCTGAAAAGGGTTCTACTTAAATTGAGGACGACGCAACGAGCTATGGAAAGAAGAATGATGGGTGGAACGTTAAGGGATAAGAAAAGAGCAGATTGGGGTGAGGGAACAAACGGGAGTTAATGGCACCTTAGTTGAAACCAAGAAAAATCAATGGGCATAGGCAGGACATGTAGTGAGGAGGGAAGATAACCGATAGTCATTAAGGGTTGCGGACTGGATTCCAAGGGAAGGAAAGCGTAGCAGGGGGCGGCAGAAAGTGCGGTGGGCGGATGAGATTAAGAAGTTTGTAGGGACGACATGGCCACAATTAGTACATGACCGGGGTAGTTGGAGAAGTATGTGAGAGGCCTTTGCCCTGCAGTGGGCGTAACCAGACTGATGATGATGATGACTCCTACAAGGATAGCAAACAGCCTTGACCGGGACACTACGCCTAACCTAACGTTTGGCACGAATGAGAGGGGGGTCACCTGCTCTAGATGAGACTCTAGGTAGCGATCACTGTGGTGTATCAGTGTTAACAGTGCTAGAGTTCGACAACTCCAGGCGCAGAGAGTGGAAAAGGGTAGACAACGACAACAAGCTGCTTCCTTATTTCTAGCCACGGAAGGTTGGACAACTTTCCTCAACGAAGTTCATGCTACCACCAGCAGGGAGATCTAGAACACAACGGAAACACCAGCAATAGACAGCCATCTCGCCCACCTCTGGGAAGCTCACACAAACCTCATCAAGGGCTGGAAACGGCAGCGGCGCAGTCGCAAACTTAGGCGCCGAATAACCCTGCTGTCGGACGAAGCGCCTATGCCAAGGAGCTGAATAATCAAAATTGACGTAGCTTCTGCCATTCTCTCAGAGGCGCCCTCAGCAGCGAGAAAACCTGGGCGAATTTTCTATGCATGCTAGATCGAACTAGTACACGCACCGAGACGTCTAACGTCATGCGAAGACTCATAGGAAAATACATGGGCTCAACATCATCTTCATCATCATCATCATCAGACTGGTTACGCCCACTGCAGGGCAAAGGCCTCTCCCATACTTCTCCAACAACCCCACTCATGTACTAATTGTGGCCATGTAGTCCCTGCAAACTTCTTAATCTCATCCACCCACCTAACTTTCTACCGCCCCCTGCTACGCTTCCCGTCCATTGAAATCCAGTCCGTAACCCTTAATGACCATCGGTTATCTTCCCTCCTCATTACATCACCTGCCTGTGCCCCCATTTCTTTTTATTGATTTCAACTAAGATGTCATTAACTCGCGTTTGTTCCCTCACCTAATCTGCTCTCTTCTTATCCCTTAACCTTACACCCATCATTCTTATTTCCATAGCTCGTTGCGTCGTCCTCAATTTAAGGATAATCTTTTCCGTAAGCCTACAGGTTTCTGCCCGTAGGTGAGTACTGGTGAGACACAGCTATTATACACTTTTCCTTTAAGGGATAATGGCGACCTGCTGTTCATGATCTGAGAATGCCTCCCAAACGCACCCCAGCCCGTCCTTATTCTTCTGATTGTTTCCCTCTCATGATCCGGATCCGCCGTCACTACCTGCCCTAAGTAGATGTATGCCCTTACCACTTCCAGTGCCTCGCTACCTATTGTAAAGTGCTGTTCTCTTCCTGGACTGTTAAACATTACTTTCGTTTTCTGCAGATTAATTTTTAGACCCACTCTTCTGCTTTGCCTCTCCAGGTCAGGGAGCATGCATTGCAATTGGTCCCCTGAGTTACTAAGCAAGGCAATACCATTAGCGAATCGCAAGTTACAAAGGTATTCTCCATTAACTTTTATCCCCAATTCTTCCCCAATCCAGGTCTCTGAATACCTCCTGCAAACACACTCTGAATAGCATTGGAGAGATCGTATTTTCCTGCCTGACGCCTTTCTTTATTGGGATTTTGTTGCTTTCTTTATGGAGCACTACGGTGGCTGCGGAGCCGGTATAGATATCTATCATTATTTTTACATACGGCTCGTCTACACCCTAATTCCGGAATGTCTCCATGACTGCTGATGTTTCGACTGAATCAAACGCTTTCTCGTAATCAATGAAAGCTATACATAAGGGTTGGTTATATTTCGTACATTTCTCTATCACCTGATTGATAGTCTGAATGTGGTCTATTGTTGAGTAGCCTTTACGGAATCCTGCGTGGTCCTTTGCTTGACAGAAGTCTAAGGTGTTCCCGATTCTATTTGCGATTACGTTAGTAAATAGTTTGTAGGCAACTGACAGTAAGCTGACCGGTCTATAATTTTTCAAGTCTTTGGCGTCCCTTTCTTATGGATTGGTAATATGTTAGCGTTCTTCCAAGATTCAGGTACGCTCGAGGTCATGCGGCATTGCGTATAACACGCGTGGCCAGTTTCTCTAGAAAAATCTGCCCACCATCCTTCAACAAATCTGCTGTTACCTGATCTTCCCCAGCTGCCTTCCCTCTTTGCATAGCTCGCAAGGCTTTCTTTACTTATTCCGGCGTTACCTGTGGGATTTCGAATTCCTCTAGAATATTCTCTCTTCCATTATCGTCGTGGGTGTCACTGGTACTGTATATATCTCTATAGAACTCCTCAGCCACTTGAACTATCTCATCCATATTAGTAATGATGTATGAAAGCCTCTAATCCTATAGCTAGAATAGAACTGTCAGAACTTTCGAAGTTAATCAACAAGCGTAAGACAGCTGACACAAGGAAGTATAATATGGATAGAATTGAACATGCTCTCAGGAACGGAGGAAGCCTAAATACAGTGCAGAAGAAACTACGAATTGGCAAGAATCAGATGTATGCGTTAAGAGACAAAGCCGGTAATATCATTACTAATAAAGGCTCAACAAGAAGTCTTCGAACACATCGCACGCACCGACCCCGGCGCTGCGCAAACATTCAGACAAAGGAAAGGATAACTCGAGCTTGGACGTCCCCATCACCTTCTCAGAGCTCTACACAGCGGCACAACCATTTGACAAGGCTCCTGCACCAGACCAAAGCACCTACGCAATGCTACGCAACCTTAGGGACGTAACCCTACAGCAGTGAGTCGACTTCTTCAATGAAGAGGTCTGGCGACCGGACGGTAAACTGCCGCTAGAATGGGAGGAGACCGTCATCGTGCTCATACTAAAACCGGGAAAGAAGCCCGTGTTCAACTATCTGAGACCGATATCACTCACGTCTCGCATGGGCAAGCTCTTTGAACGCATAATTCTAACCCGGCTCGAAGCTCACATGGATCGAAACTTGGTTTCTGTAGGGGCGTGTGTGCACAGGACGTCTTTTTTCCTAGTAAGAGATTGGGTCCTCGACCCTCGTTCGGGCAGAATGGACAGAATACTGCTCGCATTTGACATCTTTAAGTTATTTGATAATATCTCACAAAATACAATACTCGAGGGACTAAGAGATATCGGGTGTGGAGAGAGAGAGAGTATTTCATTACGTTCAAGACTTCCTGAGCAGCCTCTCCACGAAGATAGGACTGGGCTGAGCGTGCTCTGCTTTGTATCGCCTTCCACATAAGGGCACCCCTCGAGGATCGATACTGTCGCCACTTCTTTTTAACACCGGCTTGTGTAGAATGGCTCTAGACTTACACAAGTACCGGGACCTTGGATGCGCCATGTAAGCCGACGACATTATGCTCTCGCCGTGCAAAGCTCCTACGGAAACTGGCAGGACATGCTTTAACAGGCCATCAACACCAACGAAATATACATGAGCCGAGCAGGCATGATGTGCGCTCCAGCGAAACTGGAGTACATTTATATTAGACCCACACATACCCAAGCGACCAGGGCTCCGAATCTGCAGCCCACCTTGGAAGGACAGCCCATCAAGACGGCATCCGACCAGCGCCTGCTGGGAATGTACATTCACAAAATGGGCAGCGTAAGCATAGCAGTCTCCAATCTCAGACGAGCAGTTCGCAGAGAAACTCGGCTTATTAGCAGAGTTCAATGGAGCCGAGAAGGCATGACCGAAGCAGAAATCATGCAACTAATACTCGTCTTCTTCATTAGTCGTCTAACGTATGCCCTGCCTTTCCAAACTATGCGGCACAACGACATCAAATATGCGGACAAGCTTATACAAATACCCTGCAAAGCAGCAACCGGCTTTCCTGAAAGCAGAAGCACGACCCGACTGCACGAATTGGCAATCAAGAACACATTCAAGGAATGTGCAACGGCCATACTAAAGGCACAGCGTGAGCGGCTATGCACGACACCTTAGGAGCGCTTGGTTTTAGAGACCTCGCTATCTACTCCCGCCACAATATTGTGGCGACGAGGCAATGCTACCGCCATCTGAAATGCGAGAAAGGATCCACGTGAGACCAATCCCTCGTCACGTGCACCCAGTCCAACATGCTGCACGGAGACGCGCGCGGGCAACCACCTTACTAAGGCGGCGAAGCGATCCGGATACTTACTTTACAGATGTGAGTTCTTATGATAGGAATACAGGCACCTTCAAGAGATTTGCAGCAGCCGCGACTTGTCAAAGACGAACAACCACAGGAGCATCGGTACACACGAAATCATTTGCAACGGCCGAAGCTGTGGCCATAGCACTGGAGATATGCTCCGCGGAAGCCAAGGGCCAATCGCCGTACGTGTTGACGGACTCGCACCGTGCCTGCCGCCTCTTCGTTTGGGGTGGGGAGGGGCTGCTTTACCGGGCTGCGTCTTCCACATCCTGGGAACGGAACTCACCATGGATGATTACGTGACCTGGTGGCCGGCGCACACAGGGATAGCGACGAATTAACGGGCGGACCGCTTAGCTCGAGGCATGATTGGCCGAGCCGCAGGCTACATTGTCCAAGACAACGCCTCTACACCCGGTGCACCAAGAGAAATCCTCGAATTACAACGACTAAGAAGGCGAACCAAAGCTCCCCACCAACCACCCAGACCTAAACAAGAGTCAAGCACGTGACTGGCGCCGTTTCCAAACAAACACTTGGCTACACGGGTTACACATGCTGTGCAAGACAAATACAGCAAGAAATGCCCGTGGTGCGAAGGAACACTGACATCGGAACACATAATATTCCAGTGCACATTACGCCCGGCGGCTGCCATCTCGCCCCAGCTAGACAACACTCATCATAACTAATCTTGGGAGTCGTGACTAGTGGAATTGGAATTGGGAAGCCAACTGGCGGCCCTTCGCCAGGTCCGGCCAGTCGCTGTAACCAGCGGGGCCCTGGGAGTGGGGCTCCGCCCACCATAACCAAACAACCTCCACTACAATAAACGCTTATTCTCTCTCGACTGGCTGCTAGCCGATACTCTTGCCCGTTCCAGTTTTAAAGATGCCTGAATTTAGCGACGGCTTCTTTATTTCTGATTGGTCAATCATGTACGGTCTGGTTTCCGTCACCATGCTGGCGACGGAAAGACAAAGTGCAGAGTGGAGAAAACAACTCAGAAACCCTCTCGCGTGGCGGTAACTGGTGTGTGACGTCGACGGGACGGAAGATTTGACGGCTCTTTGAATAAGGCCTAACAGCTATACTGAATGTGTCGCAGGGTAAGTCTGGTTATGCACTGTTGCCATTGTTGTGCAGATGCCAATCGGCGTTATCGGGTGTCTTCGAGCCGTCCATATTTAGGGACCTCCCCGTGCAGTCTTAAATATGTTGAACCTTGCGGCGAAGGATCCAGTCATGATGGTGTAGTCGGCTCCTATGTCCATTAAAGCGGCGACTGCAAGGCCGTCGAGAAGCACTTCGAGGTCAGTGTCCCATTGTTGCTATCTCTTGCCTTCAGGTCTTTTGTAGGCGGCTTAGTCTTCAAGGTGGCATGTCCTCGCTACGTCGTCGAGTAAGGTATTGAAGCGTCATATTCAGTGGCAGATATGCTTCGGCATTTCGACAAACACCAACCGCACCTCCATCGCTGGCTACTTTTAGTTTTCCACATGTGGGCCAACTGGCCATCCCCGGTTCTGGGCAGTGTACGGCCGGCCCTGTGGTGAAAGGTAGTGGCCAGGTGACAGCGAACAGGAAAGATAGTCGCGGTCTCCACTAAGTTGCAGAAAGGTAGTCGGCGACGTCTCGTGGTCGTTTGCCAAGCTGTGGACATGGCGCGCGTATGGCAAACCCTCGTAGTTACATCTTACGGTATGGGACACCAGCGGTAGACGTGGCCCGCTTTTGCGCCCTGATAGCAGAGCGGACAGTGGTGGGGGACACGCCAACCGTCGTGTTTCTTGTAATGCTGCGCTGGGTGACAGATGAGCAAGCTCGCGGCGACGGCTGTAGACGAAGGAACTGCTACGTTATCAGGCGCTATCGCGGGCGTGGAGGGGCAACGTGACGATGGGCTAAAGGTGTGCAGCTCATCGCTTCCAATAAAGCTCATCGCTTCCAAGCAATAATATTTCTTAGCCTACATTAAATTCAAAACGATTGAAACAATACTTACGATTTGATAAATGTATGATGACGGTTGTGTGTTGCCATGATCACCTGCACAATATGATAAATATATTTTATGGCTTCAACGTAATCTTTAATACGCTCTAACATGCACATACATAAATTTTCATAGTGTTACATGTGGGTCATAGAATAAAAACTTCAAAAAGTCAATGCTCGTATAACGAATATTGAAATAACTAAGGACACAATATTTTAGTGACTCATGAAGAACCCGAATTACGGGTTAAGGTATTCCAACATGTTTCTATTCTATTCCCGCGATGAGCTTTTCCCGAATGACAAAATTTTTTCGGGCCACGACCACGTTACCTGGATGTCAGGCAACATCAGTAAACAGTGAATGTTCCCCACATTAAAAGGATCTCCACAGACTGATTCTGCATCTCGAACCAGAAAACAGAAAATAATTTTTTCAAAGTCTAAGCCTTTGTCACCGCTTCGATTCCGCACTTGCTCAAACTTTCTCTCACGCGTTGCCGGAGTACACAATAACTTAACGTGCGAGCTAAACATGCATTATCATGCGAAGAAAGCTCTTATTTACTAGCCGGAGATGACTCCGAAGATGGCTGCTTGGTGATTGCTCTGGTGCTGCCTGATCACTTTCGCCTGGAGACCGCGGATTTCTTTTTCCGTACGTGAAAACGACATGTGATAGGAAAGATTAATCGAGAATTTTAGTATAAGCTAAACGCCTTGAACTTATTTTCTGTGTCCGCGCAACAAAGATGCGTAAAAGGGTGTTTCAATACATTGCACTATTATTTAATTGTTTCCCGCTTGACTGCAACAAATACACCACTCTCCGATCGAAAGTACCCCTCGGCACCCGAGACATAAATTCATCTCGCAGACGTGCAGGCCAAAGTAAAAGGAAACATGGCTCGCAGAGCCCATCAGGTGCTCTCACAACGGCTGTTACCTTGAGGGGCTCCAAATTACATATATTTTGTGCGGAATCAAATATCAGACCGTGAACGGTGCATAATAATAGCGGCATAGGATTGCACCGAAAGTGTTGCTAACAAAACATGGCCGACGTTAAGTCATTGCAGCCATTCTAAGCCTGTCTTGGCGGTGTACCATTGTGGGTCCTGTATGGTACGTAGAGAACTTTGTTCCGCGAATTATTCTTCCCTTAGGACCTTCTTGGCAGCGTTTTTGATGTCCTGTTTCACGCCGCTGGGATTATTGAGGAGCAAGCCCAAGCTAGGCCGCGGAAAGTGGACCTATCGGGAACGCCGGCAAAACTCTCTCGATATTTACCTCGGCTTTGTATTATCATCGCCTCTCGGATCAGTTGACGGCACTAGCGCCACCCTTTCCGACCGACCACTCATACCCATGTAACACGGGCAGCCCCAAACTCCTTTAAACTCCGTCGTCTTTATCTCGAGAAAAATGCACTCCGTGCGGCTTGGTCGCCTTTCCCCTAAGGGAGCTTAATGGAGCATTTGTTCAAAGGAGATCGGCGATCTCCCTCGGCGGCTGCTGTGAGTGCTCTCGTACTTATACTAGTTGTTCTAAAACTAAGAATTTAGTGATTATCTGGCAATAAAATTAATCAGCTAGAAACAGATGCTATCACCTGTTCAAGCATATTTCAACAACAGTTATGCTTGCGGCTGCACAATACCATCAACCTAGGCCGCTTGAAGCAATATTTTCCTCGTCTTTGAGGGCGTTAACATAAATTCGAAGGAAGCGGGTCGAATCGATTTCTCAGGCCGAAATATGCCTGTCGAGTTGACGTAAACGCTAGCCGGTTGGACTGAACTGGCGTCGAGTCGGGCTCAGTCAGCCCGATTGCACGGTGTACGTTGACCCAGCCCGACCCGTTTGCAGCATGCATGTAAACGCGGACGCGTCCAGCCCCGCGAGCGGCGAGACGTGCACAGGGCCACTGTGACGGCGCGATTTAGGTGCAGGTAGCGGGAATATTATTCGGACAACCCAAGACAAGCGCGCTGTGCAGTGTAACCTTGTCGTAGCGCTAAGAACCATGAAAACTACAGCGGGGACCCGACGTCCAGTTCGAACGCTTTTACCTCTCGGCTCGACGCTAAGTGCCGTTGCTCTCCAGACTCGTCAGAAGCCAGTTCGCCTAAGCGCGGTCACGTTGGGCTCGATCAGCCAGATATTGAACTGAGCCCGCTCGCGTTAGCTTCATGAAACCTAGCCTTTGTCGTGCTAGTCTCGCAGTTGTCTGTGTGGTCACCCGTGATTGCCTCCGGTAAAGCAGAGAAAATAAAACCAATGATCAGGAGGTCACAATGCACAAAATTTTGCGCTTTGAGTACAGTTTGTAGCAGTTCGGTCATAGAACGGAGAGCCTGCTCGCAGCACCGCAAGGAAGTAAGCAGATAATTACAGGGTGGCTAGCGTGGCTCTCAGCACTGGTAAGTTTTGCGAGTGCACTGATTTGTAACGCTTTGAATATTTTCTTGCTTCAAATATATTGAATAATATATGTTTTAATGAAGGATCGGTGTTTCTATGAGCTATGAGCACAATTAGAAGTTCCATTTTTGTACTTGTACAAAAACCGAAGACCGCTGCATGAATATATTTACGTTATCGCGACCTAACTTTCTAGAAAGCTTATACAAGATCCCTAGAGTGAATACTTGGGCTTGTTGGCATTGCATCGCTAAAAACAAGAGCGCAAAAACAAAATTCATAGAGCGACAATAACAGAGCGCTGTGGTTTTCTTCTGTGCCTCTCTGTATGTCTTGTTAAGAAGTATTCATTTTAGCACTGCTTCAAGATGTCTACAGAAATTGCGAAATGTTGTGAATCACACCTAAAAAACATTTGATTCTGATCATTCACTGGGGAGAGGTGTCGCGAAAACACTGATGGTGTATGTTCATGTCTGTCGCAACAATGAATACTGTGGCGGAAAAAACTGCCCTGCACGTTCGTCGCCGAACGCTAAGCATAATTGATGCTCGCGATCACGTTCGCGATTCTCGCGAACCTGATTTCTCGCGAGAGCTACGTGTCTTTCATTTTATCCACATGTAATTTCTGTTCCATACATTTTCACCGAATGTACAGCATGACACATTAAGTAGTTTTTTGTTAGTAGTTGTAAAATGTAAAGATTGGCATCAACAGAACGTTGTTTTATTCTCCTTCATTTTTTGACCTTCTTAGTAAAATCAGTTCTTCGTCTCCTTTGGTTCTTTAGGTCACTACACTCTCCCTTACTATGTTTACCCCTGTGTTCTATGGAAGGGATATGAGGTCCATTAATGTAAAACTATTCTGATCTGTTTCTATTAAATCTTCTGACGTCAAATTATGTAACCCGCCGAGGCAAGCTTCGTGCGGCGATTCGCAGCGTTGTTTTAACAGGCCAATGGAACGCTCTCTTTGTTGATAAGAGGTGACTTTTGTTTGCTTTCAAAGCGAATAGCGTTGCCTTACTTGACAGGTTCTTCTAATCTAGTTGGCTGAGCAGTGGCGAGGAACATTGAGGAATGGAGAGGGTTTCGGTGGGATGGGTTTAGCACAGTGAAACCAAATACGCAGGTGAGGACATTGGTGCAAGCATTTGTGATTGGCCTGCTTCTTCTTCCTTACCTTTTGGTGTGTGGCAGAAAATCGCAGCCTAGTGCAACGGAAGCTTAAAAATGCCGCTAAATCAGATCCTCAGCGAAGAAAATTTGGCAACATGCTGAAAGGGCTCATACACTTCATGATGTCATGCAAAAATTTTTATTATTACATGCATATAAATCCGTTATCCTCGGCAGCTCAGAGTAACCAGTGCCAGAGCGATCGGCGGCCAGCCATTGCCTACTCATATCGAAACGGGGCAGTCTCCGGCTATTAAGCAAAAAATTCAGTTTTTTTCGCCACAATAACGCATCTCTTATTTGTACACGTAGGTCACTTTGACGCTTAGTTTTCGTGATCTTGTGAGGTGGCATGAAAGATAGACGAAATGGGCACCGCCCACATACATTGCACCAATTGCGGAATAAATATGGCCAAAAAGGCATAGAGTTGCCAATAAATATTTTTAATTTGATCAGTCTAACAATGCATAATGAGTGTGTAGATGTCAAATCAGATGAAGAGTTCTGGCGTCACGGGACAGACAAGCAAAGTTCAGGTGGCCTGCAAAACATTTCACGAATAGAGAAACGCTGATTGCAGAAGTGCAATAGGAAAGTTTGGAACAGCTGTAATTTATAGAGCGCACATTGCTGATAGCTGCTATTTCCATGACGCCATCTTGCGTCACGTCGCCGATAGTCTCGCGTATCCCGTTCGCTGCTGCAGTGGTTTTCATCACTTTAAATGGTCCAACAAGTTTTGTGCTGGCCCCACCATAGCCTTTCCGTACTAGAATCAGATCGTCTAAAGTAATTTCGGGAATATCGTTCATATGGCACTTGTCAAGCGCTGGCTTAAGCGCCTGGCTTTGTTTTGTTTGCTTATCTACGGTTTTCTTGGTCGCTTCAATGAGAATTTTTTTTGCGAGGCCGAGTATTACCGTTTGCAAGAAGACACGCTGGCTCACCGAAGCAGGCATATGGAGCACTGCACCTCAAAACGCTTGCATGAGACCGGTTGTGACGCGACAGTGCTGCTTGTACACGGTACTTTCACTCTCCTGGTAATGCCGGGTAAATGCTTATATATCATTTTATATCGCGTATAACCTGTTTTGCCAGCCCGTTGGTTCATGTATGGCATGGAGCTGCAAACTTTAGAGTCATGTAATTTTTTTCGTGTGCGCCCTGTGCAAGTGGCAGGTTCTTGAATGTAGACCCATTATCAGACACTACGCATTTGAATCCCTGGAAGGCGTCTTTATTCAGTAGCGCTATGACAGTTCGTGCATTCTTCCTTCCTGGCTTGGCACCTATGATCCATAAACGTAACTAGAAAAAAGTGAGTTTTCTTCACACCTTCGCTTTTTTTTCTTTAGCTTAGCGAAGTCAATATTGACTCTCAAACTGCGCATATGCATGAATTGGAAATATCTTACTGTCTGTTTTCTGGTCATACTCGGCCTTGTCAAGTCGGCACTCATGGTAGTAGCTTACAGTATGTTACGTCTCAACATGTCAAAGAGAATTCCTTAGCTGTTATCCGCAAGGCACCCACCCCCCTTTCATCAACGCCCGTCCAGACGTCGACGCAGCCCCGACGCTGACCGTTGACGGGCCAACAAAGCTCTTCTGTAGGTGCGATGGACCACCGTATTCTGTAGACGTGGGAACAACCATGAAGGGTCGCTGGAAGCTGACCGTCACTAAGAGCCCACATACAGATGAAAGGGGCCACGTCGAGGACTATCGTAGGAACAGCGTCGACTTGAGTTTCCCAGATTTTGACTTGGTTGGCTCGTATGCGGGGACGATGGGACAGTGCAGCAGTCCGAGTCAGGCGGAATGGTGCGTGAACATGGGCGGCACATTGCGACTGATTTGACTGTCATGATTGGCCGACATACAGTCATCAGATTTCCTAGTTTACTTTCCAAGGGAAGATGACTGTTTCAAAGTGAACTCCTTTGGAGCAGGAAAGGTGGTGGCTGTCGTGTCGTGATGTGAGCTCAAACAGTCAATGTGCTTCTACGTAGAGTGGGATTCCATATCTGGAGCCAGATTAAAATATCCAAAATAAACCGTTTTTCCTTCATTCCCACTATCCGATGTACTCATCACTGAGCATGGAGGATACTTCGCATAAGGGCTACCCCGAGCCACAGAAAACTGATTGGCAGCGGTGAGATGAAGAAGGTAGTCCTCACGATCTGAGATGTCACCTGAGGACGTGGGTCAGGGAGACACAACCTTCGCAAGCTCGAGGTAAACTGCGGATGGAAGAGCCGCTTCTGTGGATCCGGTATCAGCAGAGCATCCCTTCGTGGAAAGCTTAGTCAGTCGAGGAAACTTGAAGGAGGAGCAGCATGGGAACTTGGCTCCGGGAGACACAATCTTCGCAGGCTCGAGGTTGGGTGAGTGCTGTAGCGACTAGGTTTTGCCTCACAATAAGGACAGGGTTCCGTCGGGCAATTAGCTGTGACTGATTGCCATCGGGTGTGCGGTCCGTACAGGGGAAGTGCGACGCGAATTATGCAGTGCTTTCGGGAAGCCACACGATTAGTCTAGTCACGTATAAACGCCGATGCCCTTGACCCGCAGATCACATTTTCTTCGATACAAAATAGTGTCAGCCAGTTCTTCCTGAACAATGAGCGACACAACTGGTGGAGGCGCTTGGTCTGCCACGCTCCTAAACGAACTGCCCGAGTAGAGGCTCAGCGGCGCCGACATCAGAATCCAGAGGTGCGCGTCGCCGAAGCACAAGCTAAGCGCCGTCAGCTGTGCTCAAATTTCGCATTAGGAAATATCGTAATGCATAATAGATATCGTGAAGCATAATGACCAGCGAAACTCTGTATGTGGGCCCTTTAATGGCGTACTGCACGTCCGTCGCGGATCGGCTCGGCATTGCACTATTTTCGGGATCGGCGCACGTATGGTAACTGCTTAACGCCTGCTTCACCTCCGCGGCGGGTCGACCCGGCACTGCACTATTGGGGGCGAGCTCCACCACTGGAAAAGTTGGCGCCACTGTCAGCGTGACGTGGCATGAGGGATCACGAAGCGCCGAAGCGAGCTGAAAACGAAAGTTTAAAGTCGCACCTGCGCCGCGGTTCTTATTCAGTGGCGAGGCTTTACCGCCTTGCGCGTCTGCTTGACCAGATTTGAAAGTATTATAATAGGTATTAAAAGTATTAAAAGCGTGCAGCATGGTAGGCTACTGGTGGGTGCCGCAGTGCCGGACGTACGCAACGGAGCCAACTGCAGCCTTATTCACACATAGCCGCACGGCAAGGAGCTGCATGAAGCTTGGCTGGCGAAACTTCGAACTGGTAGGCAGGCATCGGCTACAACTAGGGTATGCAGCAAGCACAGACGCGAGGAAGATTTCTGCTACGGCGCCGGGACTGCGCGATGATCGGTTAGTATCAAAAAACGCGCACGGAGACGCTCGCACGCACCCGCTGCCAGGCTAATGTCATGACGGTTTGGTCTATGAACTTGTTGGTGCTAGATATTGGCGAGTTCACTGGAACGAAGAGGGAGCGGTAATACGCACATGAAGTATGCTAAGAAACATGATCGTAATAAAAATGAAGGCTTCTTTACCTACATGCCATCGTACGAACACTGCAAGCTTCGGCAGTGCTCTCAGGCACCCTGTACTCAAACCGTCTCAGAAGTGAGCACTTTACTTACTTTTAAAAAAAACCATACAGGTATTACATGTCTTTTCGTCGTTGTGTAGATCAGTGACAGATTCATAATTGCTACATCACGAAGGTACGAGCAGAAGCAGCGTCTCAGCGATATCAAGTAGTTGGCGAATGAATATAATAGCGTTTTTGAACGTCAGTGTTTGTAGACCGGCTTCTTTAAACTATACTACAGCTCTCTAAACCGCACTTCGATAACATGCCACTGTGCTTGGTCAGCAGTCTCCCCGTATATTCATGAATGTCCTAAAAATAGGTTACGGTGCTTAGCAGACGAGGACGGAGTGAGACACAAATGACATATACGGGCTCCTAGATCCCTTTCGCGCAAATAAATAAATGTGTTAATTGCGTCTGCCTCCTTCGCTCTCCTGACTGTATAAACCTCCGGTGACACTTTTTTTTAATGCCAAGTGAGTGGCTAAACCTGCATTGCGAAGCTAATGTGGCTTGCCAATGCATTTTTAGCATACGCTGTTATTTCTTGCACACTGATGCGTCCAACACTTACCTGCCATGGCGAACACAAATATATATATAGCGAGAAGACTAAAGCAGCGGAGCGCCATTTCATTCCCCGACTGGATATTCACTCCCGCAATGACTTTAGCTAAGTATGGCGAGGTGGCTCTTTCCGCAGCCTTTATGTAGTCTGGAATGAAGCTCTACGATCGTAGGTACATTATGAACAAAGTAATCACAATTTTAAAAGAGAGAAAAGCCGTAAGCTCATTCTTCATCTGTTTGGTCATTAACCTTTGATGGCAGCTTCACAGAGTCATCTATCTTTTGAAAATGCTAATTCCAACTTCAAGTTCAAAGGACCGTGTCTTACTGTTTAAGGACAATGCAAAGTGCCTCATACCGAGCTTTCTAGAATATATACAGGGACTGTATTCAGTAACCGTTTTCTTCAGAAATTGTTTGCCGTTGACTGGCCACGCTCGCTAACACTATGTCCCTGATCAGAATTGTATGACTTTTTAAATAGCAATTTGAACGTGATAGGCTGGAAATATGGGCTCCAATGTAAATTATTCGCGCATAGCCTGGTAAAATGGCGCCAAAAACACAGTGCTTGCTTTGACAAAGAGCATGAATGCACTATGGAGAACGTAAATAAATCTGTGGTAAGGACTAACAGAAGCCGCTGCAAGATCAATAGCCGAAAGAAAGGAAGAACACCTAGTGAAGCACGTTTTCGATTCCGAAATAGTCAACACAGTCTTCAAACTTGTAGACAAACCCGCCAGGTAAGGTGGATCGGCTCGGAGGCCTATGCACAAATAACATTTCAAAGATGTCTCTACTGCAGAACACAGATAATTTCACTGGAAGCTAAAAGACGTTTTTTAAGTCACAGTGGTCACTTCGTGCTCACATGGGATGCTCAAGCATAAACTAACGCCACTTTCTATAATGATCGGCACGATAATACGATTAGCACTGAATTTACAGCGATCGCACCACGAACTTAATGAACCTGCAGTAGTTGTTGCTTACAAGCATTATTTGCCATTTTTCAAGGGCCTCCTGTTTTATAGAGCAAGGACAAGCTTACAGTTCGAAATATCGAAGCGTGGAGGATTTTGGTTTCGAAAGCAAGCAGAAATTCTCAAAACAACATTTTAACTCAAATATAATGATTTATTAACATGGTGGCTTGTCCGGGGATATCAAACCTTTTCTAAGGCTAACTTGGTTATTGGATTTTTACCACTAGATATTGACTGCGCTTAATAAATCACTTTCACTCCAACATGGTTGACTGGGAATATACCACTAAATAGGCGCCGCTCTGTAATAGCAAAAAGAAATCATTAAAATTTCTGCAATGCTTGGAGGTATCGAACCCGCTTTATATATGTTAAGACAATCTTTCCTTAATTCACATTCGCACACTGGCCACGCGTGGTATCCACGGTGGTGCCTCTAGATGATGCAGCGCGTCCAGAGGGAAGCTTGTGGGATGACACTGGGGGCAGTACACATCTTATACGTGACGCATTTTGGCATTGTCAATAACGTGTCTCGCTACAATGTCCTAGCTTTAGTGCTTCTGGCTATATTGGCGACAGCGATCCTGCGAATGTTTCTGCCAGACAGTTTTGTGCCAGCGTAGCTTGTTCTTAACACTGTAAGTGGACGCTCACAACACTGATTTCTGCACGTGATGAATGTCGCACAGGAACTGAATAGTCAGAAACTAGAAGTGCACAGGATATTGACTGGAACAGTTGTTTTGTCTTGATCGTTGAAATTGCGACTGGAATAACAATCGCCATGGTGTAACCTGTTCCGCAATTAATTCTTTTTTCTTATTCATACATGTACTCACGTGTTTCTTACAAGCGCCGCCAGTGTAGTATGTGTCTTGATGTTCACCGTGCTGCCCATATGAAAGCTTTTTGTGCTATGGCCTAACATGCACACTGTCGTATCTAATGCCTAAACTAGTGTTAGAGAATGCAGGAATGGCTGAATGGGGCAACGCATTTGCGGCACCCTGAATATCGCCCGCACCGCTTCCACAACTCTACTCGCCTTTATGCGCGTCACCTTGATGAGAGGGCACACTTCAACCATTGACGCGTCATTCTGTTGGTCTGCAGGGAACCAGCGCCTTTTGCCGACATGCTCTAGCTTTTATTATAAGAGATATTGCTTTATCAAGCAAAACAAGTTTATATTTCTAGATAATGCGTCAATGCATCCAAGCAAAATACAGCCCTCTGCGCGGGCTTTAGATCACACGAAAGCATGCATTTTGGTTCAAAATGTTGGTTGACAAGAAGAACATTTATGAGAAATATATCAATAATAATAACACCACTGACATTGTCGAGGCTCCTTTGGCTATCTCCCTAGATTTAACCGACATTAGAAAAACGTTCTCACAAGCTCTATCACCGTTTGGTAGCTTCATTATCAAAGCCTCATGGACGTTAGTGTGCCAATTAGGAAAAAGCTACAAAGTACGGTAGGGTGCTCTACTGAGGCGCGCATCCTTATCACAGGTCGACCTGTCGGCCCTCTTTATGGCTGCTGGCCAATCCTGCAGAATGTGTATGTGCCACTCTAATACAAGGGGTGCAGGAGCCCTGAATAATATTTGATACGCGTCGTACTATTCAGTGCTTTCAGTGGTAATCGTCTATAGCTTCTCAATAAGCTACATCGATTTCCTTCACCCTTTTGACATCCCTGCATTTACCTCTCAAAGTTTACATTCGCCTGATGGGGACTTAAACTCTCACTTGTGAGCGATGCAGTACATGACATTAAGGTTCCACGAAATTACAGGTTGCATGACATAAACATGAGAACGATTATCCTACCGGCAACAAGTGGATAACCGTTACGGTAGACCACTTAACACTTTATGCGGAGGCTGCTGCTCTACCAAATGCTACAGCGCAGGAGGTCGCCAATTTCATACTACGCCGTTTTCTCGTTTGTCATGAAGGTCTACGCGAAATTTCAAGCGACAGAGGCCGTGCATTCTTATCTGAAGTCATCGAACAACTGCTTGCTGAATGCGCTATTGTTCATCGTAAATGCACTGGTTATCACCCACAGACTACTGGTACCACGAAATGCTTTAATCGAACTCTTGGTGACATGTTTGTCATGTATCTCTCAACCGATGACTAATTCAACCAATTGGGACCTAGTTCTTCCGTTTGTCACCTACGCCTACAACACCGCGACTCAGGCCACTACCGGATTCTCACCCTTTTACCTTCTTTACGGCCATCATCCTTCGCACACAATCGACACCATCCTGCACCACCGCCCGGACCGATCCGAATGTCTGCCGCCCTCGGAAGGCACCAGACACGCCGCAAAATGTCTCCAGCTGGCCCGCCAATTCACCTCGGACAACCAGAACCGTCAAAAAGCCGTTCACGACGCCCAGAACTTGACTCCTACTTTTCTCCCTGGCGCCGTCGTCTGGTTGTTAGTGCCACACCGCACGCCGGGGCTCGCTTCAAAACTCCTTCCTAAGTACGATGGGCCATACCGCGTTCTCGAGAGAACATCACCTGTTAATTACATGGTTGAGGCGCTAACGCAGCCGTCCGACATGCGACGTCGTAACCGCGAAGTCGTTCACGTCAAGCGTCTCAAGCCGTATCACTATTCTACCCTCCTTCCAGAAAATTAAGTCGCCGGATGGCTCCTTTGTTTCCACGGGGCCATTGCAAGGGAGATAACGAACGTGAGCGCAGAGTCGGCAGCATCGGCAGCATCAAGCGCGTGGCAGAGGCTCGAGCTAGGGACTGTGCTCGGTGCATCCTATAACCGGCTGTTGTTGCAAACCTCAATAAATCTGCTTTATAATAGCATCCCTAGGAGTGTGATTAGGTTTTAGCAGTCTCATTATCCGCTTCACTAACATGCGGGTCTGTGGTTCACAGAAAATCTGTGGGTCACAGATTTTCTAACATGCTCGTTAGATGAGCATTTCTTGATTGCACAGAATGGTAACGGCACATGTGAAGAAAATTTAACTCCGAAGGACACTCGTACCAGCTGGTGTTCTATCCCGATGATGGCTGTTAAATTAATGATGACGATAATGTGCACTGGCATCTTGTTTGAAATATAATCACCTGGCAACCACACAGTCACCTAGCCTTCTTGAGCTTTCCATGTGGGGGTCTCTAAAATTGCGTATTTCTCCTTGATATTTTATTGCCGCATTAAGACCGCTGTCTGTGTTAGGCAGTATTTTCTGCTTGTGACGATGGCGGTTCTTTGCAAGTTCCTTGCCTTTCTTTAGTTATTGTAAGCGTCTGCTGCTTATCTAGACACCTGACCAGTTAATTGTTTATGCCCTTTGAATCTCGACGTTTCTCTGAATCTATACTTTTGAATCCCCAAGTATGACCAAGGGATCATGCTCGGCGATTATCCTGGCATTACATTACGATGTGCTGAGTCGTTTGCGGACGTTTGCTACAGGAGACACATGCCTCATCATGGTGTGAGTATTTTGTGCAGTATGTTTTCAATTTTTACGTCACGCAGTTAGCTCGGGCGTAAAATATCAAGGTTCTGCCTCCGTGTTATCATACAACTTTTACTACTGATTTCTTTCTGCCATATTTGCATATTTCCATCGTCTTATCTTTTTCCCAAACACTGCATCCAATTTACTGTCCATTTAGGTCAACTTTTACTTCCTTCTGTTCTGGTTTTCCAATTACAAATCCCATTACCATGTACGTGCGCTCCAACTTTCTAAAGCTCGTCCTCGATTCAGTACCCATGCTATTGAAGAAAACATATCTGTGTGACTCTTCAAAATAATTTCTCCGTCGTTCATCAAAACTAATTTTGCTCTGCGCCTCTCTGACTCCAAAACAAGCCAAACCAATGCCACTCCGCACTGGCTCCTTCTTGAAATTAGTGTGGACCCACTATTCCAAACATCAAACCTGCCTTTGGTTAACACCCAACCCCAACAAGAAGTCTGACTTTATGCCCAGAATTACCTTTAAGAGCGTAAGCGCTGGCCTGATATTAATTCTCATATTTGTCACAACACCGGATACTTATTGCGGCCACAAAGTTCTCTATGTTTAATTGTCATATCCGATTATCTCGCTGCATGCTCGAGTAAACGTTTCCTTCCTTTACGTATACCCCGAAGTATTGATATTTTTGGCTATAAAATCACTTGCTGTTGAATTAGTACCACTTCCTTACTCGCCTATTGCCGGCCCTGAGTTATCACTCGCCCTTTAGCGATGGGGCCTAAAGCCAGCCGATCTACGTTCAGGGTCGAATTTACTCAGGTTGTCCTATCACTGCATGCTCTCAAAACTTGCGCCGTAGGTCTCAAATTGTCGTGATGTCGTCACGCACAAGCCTGAAAAAATAACGGATAGCAAAAGACTTCTTCTATATACCCCATGCCGCGTCATCGCGGTGGAAATGCACGAATTTTTCATTTCATCATTTTTACGAAAGAAGGAGACGACCTGCATCGGACAGCGACGTAGTAAGGAACTTTAAAGGATTCTGCACATCCCCCACACTGTGGCAATCAACGTGATGCAAAGCATTTTGTTGGCAGTTGGTGTTGACAGGTAGCTCGGGGTTCTGCAGAGCATTACCAGGATGGCCAATGTGTTTGCGCGTATCCAGCATTTGTATGTGTGATGCGAGTACAGTGAACTATAATTAACACGAGAGTACGTGTGTGTGACGACAGAAGCAAGACGACGGTAATGACAACGACGATTCCACAATTTCTATGAACGATGACTTTCATATGAATGAACGGCAGGGAAGTTCGAGATGCTCACCGACGTAGCAAGCGGTATCACTTGGAGGACGAAAACGTGCAGCTTACGTGCGACATTACGGCAATACTGTCGCAATACCTCAATCCCGTGTTCTTTTATAGTCATTCGGACGAGTGGCGTGGCGCAAATGCTCGCTTTGGCCAAGCCGTAATTACACTGACATAGTGGAATTCGATACCGTGTTGTTGTACCTGGACGCTATCTGCACCAGACGTGAAAAGCCTCGATGTTTGATTAAGCGGCCTCGTAAGGGTGGAAAGCGCCATTGAAGTCTGTTCCGAGCACCGGACGTTCCTGTCTGGCACTCGGTAATCCACGCTCGTGGGAAATTTGCTTTTCAATTGCTGCTTGAAAGGCTGCAAGCGCCACCGGGCGTGCTGCTGACGACATGCAGGGATCTCCTTACGCGTGCCTTCTGGCTAGAGTGCGGATGGCACGCAAGAATAAGTGGCAAGAGGCAGATTAAGGAGCTGGAATGGCGATGCAATGATCATCACGCCACCACAAATAAGATAACACTTGTATAGTTATGCACCAAAAGTTACTGGACAGCATGGTCCAATGAGCCGGCATCAGTTCTTGTCATGGTAATGTCTTGCAGCACATAAATTCATGACGTTGTAATGAAGTGGAAGCTGGAGCTCGGTAACACGGACAATTGTAAAGAGGACAAAGGAGTGAAGGAGAACAGGTCTTGTGTTCAGTGTCTTTCTTTTACAATGGCGAAGTCAACCTATACTGAAATTTCGGAAGCCCTGGCCCCAATCATCGCACTTCTAAGCCGAAGGACACTACCTGGACCGCATGCGTCGCCGTAAGTATTCACCACATCATTGGTGGACGACGTCCAGGCCTCCTCAGTGGCTTTCGAGGACGGCAGCGCTAGTGAGTTCGCAGAAGCCACTTTTTCTGTTTCACAACTTCACCGAATGACCGGCGCGTGTGTTTTAGTCGTTGGACAGCCCGCGGATCGACCGCAAGCGGCGACAACTCTTCCTGATTCCTATGCTTTCCAGAGGACTCCGCAAGGTGGGCGCGTACCTTCGAGTGTGTAGCTATTTGCTACGTGTGGACATGCATCGAGAAGAAGTCCATTGCAGAAGCGTGCCTCCGAGAAGCAGCTCCTTAGAGCTTAGAGCCACCTTAGAGCCAAGGAGGAATGCGTACTCCAGAGGGACACCGAACACTACATTTCATCCAGGATACAGTTTACATAACCAACGAGAAGAAAGGGTGTAAACCGAGGGGCCCGATTTTTATTAGTCATATCATCAGAAGCCAACAAACACTGACACCAAGGACAACATAGGGGGAATTCATTATGTTTAATAAACGAAATAAATAGACGGTAAATTAATGGAAATAAAAGTGGATGAGCAAAACAACATGTCGCAGGTGGAGAACGATCCCACAACTTTCGCATTTCGATCCCACAACCTTCGCGAAATACGAAAGTTGCGTGATCGTTCGCCACCTGCGGCATGTAGTCTTTTCATCCACTTCTATTTCCACTAATTTATCGTTTCTTTATTTCGTTTCCTAAATTCAAGTAATTTCCCCTATGTTGTCCTTGGTGTCAGTGTTTGTAGGTTTCTAATGATAATGATATCTAATAATAATAATAAAAATCGCGCCCCTCGGTTAACCCCCTTTCTTCTCGTTTATTACATGACGAGGGTCTCGTATTCGGCAACATTGATGCCTTCAGGTAGCATGTGTGGTTTTATTGACCGGATGCCTCCACCCAAAAAAGATCATATTCTCGTGACGCCTGCGGCAGAAAGGATGTTCCACATCCGCCACCGAGGTCTGTGAGTGGTGGCGATAGCTAACGCTCCCGGGGTTCTATTAGAAAACATAAATACCCAAGAAAGTGGATGGGGAAACGGCGTCGCCTTAGCTCAATTGGCAGAGCATCGCACGCGAAATTAGAAAGTTGTGGGATCGTTCCGCCGCTGCGGCATAGTGTTTTTCCATCCTCTCATTCCCAATCATTTATCGTTTCTTTATTTTGTTTATTAAACATGAGTAACTTCCTCTATGTTGTCCTTAGTGTTACTGTTTGTTGGCTCCTTATGATAAGGCTACATAACAGGAGCACGACTCTCGTCGTCTACAAACACTGTGGCCAAGGTGTCCTGCTCGACATGACGCTCAAAGAAGTCACTGTTCCGATGCACCCAGTGGGTGAGAGACAGGCTTTCATTCAAAAGCGTCAACCGCTTGGACGAGCAACACCAGTAGAGGTACTACAGGTTTCTGCTAGGAGCTCCATTTTGTATGAAACTGAGCAGGGAAGGAAAATTATGAAAAAGGTGCCTGCGCTAACTGAACGACAACTGATATGGAACTGTGAAGTGAACGTTAGACCCTCTCTGACAGAGTCCCCAGGCAGCGCAACAGCAATGGTCCAAGCACAGCGCAGTGCTGGCAGAAATTTGTACCAATCTTAGGCCAAAGTTGGCATATTGGCAAAGTTCAACCCAATCCAATGCTGGCCCAGTGTTAAAGCCAAGATTGGACCAATGTTATGCCAATGCACCAGCCATTGCGCTGCCAGCGTAGGATCAGCGTTGAGCCATATTGTTGCCATTATTAATGCCAGCTTTGAGCAAATGCAGCAGCCATCGTGCTGCCAGCATAGGACCAGTGTTGAGCCATATCATTGCCAGTATTAATACCAGCTTTGAGCCAACGCAGCAGCCATTGTGCTGCCAGTGTGGGACCAGTGTTGAGCCATATCGTTGCCATTATTAATGCCAGCTTTGAGCCAATGCCCTTTGCATGACGAATATTTTAGATACACTCGTTCTAAGCACGCAGTCATTCTTAGCGCAAGCCTTCTTCTAGCGGATAATAGCAATTGTCCCCATACTGACTTAGTAATATAGTAATAAAAGAATACTGAAATTGACTTTTATGACAGTTTATTTGCGAATAAATTTGCACAAACAGGCCTTTTCCTGGACCTAGATAGGTGATGCTCGGTTACCTCCAAACAGTTTAATTACCGGCACCGCCCTCAGGATAGGAATTGGCCCAGGTGCCGAAGACGGTGGGCTGGCCAGGGGTTTCAGGGCAAGGAGCTGACGTCGGTAGGCAGGTTGGTCAGTGCTTGGATGACGGCGGTCTGGTCAGGCCCCTGAGGACCATGATAACGCGGTGGTTTCGTTGAATTTGCGAGCACTTCCCACAGCAACTCCACCAATACTTGGAAGCACTGTAAAATAGAAATAAATATTATCAGAGATGTTGGTATGACAAATCTATGTGGTAGTGTTTTCATTTGAAAAATCGCCATACCGCTAGAATAAGTTTGAGCAGAGAGTTCGAAGGGGTAAATCAAGAAACTTTCTTGCAAGAGATTTGTCACGTAACACTTTTTAATATTTTGACATATATGGCCTATTTCGTAGAAGTGTAACAGAGAATATTTAGAACACAAACATAAAATGCGCAGGATCCGTCCTGCGCATTTCTTTAGACCCCACACCTAGTCAGCATAGCACTCTATAATTAAAAAAATGCAGCAAAACCTGCTACAGCACGAAAAGCCTAGTTTTAGAGTGTGTACACACAATGCGGCTTTCGTGCATAATTTTTAATGTGGAATCCGAGAAGTTCGGTCAGGAAACACTAGCAAAATAGACATTTGTTATGCGAAAAGAAAGAAATACTGCCGGCTGGAAATTATGCTTGACCTAGAAAAGTGAGAAGAAGCGCGGTGTCTCGGTGTGACTAGCAGGATAAGGAAGTGCACATGGTTTGATAAAATCAGAATCCTGGAATTTGGGTGAAATTCAGAAACAGAGATTTACACGTGTTCTACTCCGGGCATTATTCAAAGGCTGCGAATAAAAGGGGCTATGTAATTACAGGCACTCTGCAATAGCCAGGGCTGTTTCAGTAATATATGTATACCGCGTGATATTGCTTGGGTTGGCAGCAGTTTATAAAATTCGTCCTAAAACATCACAAATGAATTGTCGATTCGGCTCACAGCGTTTCTGCTCAGTAAAAGTTGATAGCTCTACACGCGCAATTTATCAGCACCTAAACATCCGCAGGCAAGAAATGAATAAAATAAGAAAGCATATTTCAGTGATTCTTCCGGCTGTGCGCTAACTTGCTGCGATAGCAGCATTCTGCAGCTGTGAAGACCACCATTTCATTTTACATTGCCTGCTTATTTCTGAAATAATTGCGTTCCGCCACTACAGGGAACTCGACAACGATCTAGTGGTTATATGAAAATGTATTCATTTAAAGTGTACTCGAAAATATGTATTATCACATTTGACATATAACCACTACACATAAAAACTTTTAAAAATTTGTAGTCAACCTAAATTTATAATGCCCACATCAATGCCTGAAGCTTATAGCAGGCAAACGCATAATAACGTTGCAATCGCCACCGCTCATTGTTCTTTAGGCCGTCCAAAATTGATGCAGTGCTGGGAAAGAATAGAAAAAAATTCATCGTAAAGGAAGCAGCGAAACCACGAGGAAAGTTAGAACTTCAACAGTAATATACACACAAATCGTGGAATTAAAGAGCGAAAAGAAACAGCGTTGAGCAGCTAGACATCATATTGTTACGTAGGATGACGCAGACGAAAAGCTATATACAAGTATACTTACTAAGAAATACGCCGCAATTTTCCAAGAGGCAGCAGCCCGCGCTAGCTTCCAATCGTCGTCTTCTTCACACTGCTCGCCTCTTCGTCATCGCAAATAATGCTTCGCAGCACTACCCCCGGCGGCAAAAGCGCCATCCCGGAGTGATTAAAGGCCGGGCTCGGAAGCAGTGTAGTAGGCCTTGAGCCTACTGATGTGCACGACATCACTAGATGCCAGATTAGAGGGCGAGCTTGAGCTCGCAGGAGCAATTTCGTACGTCACAGGCGTCACATGGCGCATCATGCGGTAGGGCCCTCTGTATCGCGAAAGGAGCTATTCTGAAAGTGTGACGTGACGAGAGAGTGACCACAGGAGCACGAACGCACCGGGCGAAAACTGTACGTCACGGTGACGGGCGTTATACTGAGGCTTCTGAGTGGTTTGCGAGGCCGTCACTCCAGTATGGGCAAGCTGGCGTGCATGGTCGGCGAGGGCGATGGCGTCGCGCGTACACTCGCTTGTTGAGATCGTAGCAGGAGGAAGTGCCGTGTCTAGGGGCAAGGTAGGTTCGCGACTGTACAGTAGATGAAATGGAGAAAATCCGGCGATGTCGTGCCGGGAAGCATTATACGTAAATGTGACGTAAGGAAGGGCAATGCCCCAGTCGTGGTGGTCCTTGTAAACGTACTTCGACAGCATATCGCTAAGAGTATGGTTTAACCGCTCTGTCAGGCCATTGCTTTGAGGATGGTATGAGGTAGTCAGCTTGTGTTGAGTAGAGCAGGAACGCACAATGTCGGCGATAACCTTCGAGAGGAAGTTACGACCACGGTCAGTAAGAAGCTGTCGCGGGGCGTCATGAATCAAGATAATGTCACGCAAGAGAAAGTCCGCGAGGTCAGTGGCGTAGCTTGTAGGGAGAGCCCGCGTGATAGCGTATCGGGTGTTGTTATCAGTAGCGACGGCTACCCATTTGTTCCCAGAGGATGACGTGGGAGAGGGACCGAGGAGGTCTAATGCAACACGAAAGAACGGTTCCAAAGAGACGGTGAAGCACAGTGATTGAATAGTTGCGCTCCGAGGGTGAGAGGGGCCTGCTGACATAAGCGATAACACAGTCGTTCCGCGCTGGCGCTGTGCGAGTACTGCGCCAATTTCGTGACCGCTGGCATCAGCACAGACTTCGGTAGGCGCAGAAAGATCGAAATGGGGCACAACGGGAGGCGTTGTGAGAAGGTCGATTAGATGCAAGAATGCAGAGGTCTCGTTATCGCTCCACTGGAAAGGGGTGTCTTTTTTCAAAAGCTTGGTTAGTGGTCGTGCTATGGCCGCGAAATTTTTCAGGAAATGGCGGAAGTACCAACAAAGGCCGATGAAGCTGCGCACATGCTTGACACACTGTGGAACCGAGAAGTGCGTAACAGCATGGATCTTGCCTGGGTCCGGTTGCATTCCGTTCGTGTCAACAAGATGTCCAAGGACGGTAATCTAGCGACGGCCGAATCGGCACGGCGATGCGTTGAGTTGCAGACCGGCTCGATGAAAAACGTCCAAGACTGCCAAGAGACGCTCGAGGTGCGTAGCGAACGTTGGGGAGAATACTATAACGTCGTCCAAGTAGCACACGCACGTGGACCATTTGAAACCGTGAAGAAGGGAATCCATGATGCGTTCGAAAGTGGCAGGAGCTTTACATAGGCTGAATGGCATCACTTTGAATTGATAAAGACTGTCGGGTGTGAAAGAAGCAGTCTTCTCGCGGTCGAGATCGTCCACGGTAATCTGCCAGTAGCCGGAGCGAAGGTCAATAGAGAAGAAATAGCGAGCGCTGGGGAGGCAGTCAAGGACGTCATCAATCCGAGGTAGGGGATACGCGTCCTTTTTGGTAACCCTGTCAAGGTGCCGATCATCCAAGGAAAAGCGCCACGAACCATCCTTCTTTTTTACCAGTACAACAGATGAAGCCCATGGACTACATGACGGTTCAATAATGTTCTTGGCAAGCCTTTTGCGAACTTCTGCGTGAATAAGTTGACGCTCAGCCGGTGACACTCGATACGGGCGGCGATGAATAGGAGACGCAATGCCGGTATCAATGCGACGTTTAACAGCTGTAGTTTGAGCGAAAGGACGATCATTAAAGTAAAAAATATCGTGGTAGGAAAACAGAACGCGGTCGAGCTTACAAACGTTTTCGGACGGCATGTCGGTCACAATCATTTTCTGCAAGTCGGCGATGGTACAACTTGCCGACTGCGATGATAGAGGAGGATCGGCTGAATTGTCTGCTGCTATAGATGCTACTGACTGATACTCTAATGAGCAAAGCTGGGCCAGAGACATCCCGCGTGGCAGCACTTGTGTCGTCAAACCGAAAATTGAGCACTAGCAGGCAGACGCAATTCGCCGTAGTAGATAAAACTATATGAGGTACGGTGATACCGTGTGTAAGGAGGACGTGTTGCATAGGAGCGGCGATGTAGTCACCATCGGGGACTGGTGGGGATGACACTAAGTCAACGTAAGTCAGTGCCGAAGGTGGCAAGCGAACCAAGTCGACGGAGCTGAGGCGACTACGGTGGGGTTCAGCGGGATCCAGAACGGGTAGGTCAAGGCGGAGAGTACTGGCGGAGCAATCGATGAGAGCAGAATGTGCGGAGAGGAAGTGTAAGCCGAGGATGATGTCGTGGGGACCGTGGGTGATGACTGTAAATAGCACGATAGTGGAGCGATCGGCCAAGGAGACGCAGGCGGCACACATACCAATTACAGGGGCTGTTCCGCCATCGGCGACACGGAAAACATGCGTCGCGCGCGCGTGATTATTTTCCTCAGCCGGTTACGAAGGTCAGTGCTCATTACCGACAAATGCGCCCCTGTGTCTGTAAGAGCAGACACAGAAACACCGTGGACTTGCACGTCAAGAAGGTTCAGATGAATGGGAAACGTCAGCAAAGGATTTAGCGGCGTAGGGAGCCATACAGCGTCACCTCGAGGCGCTTCTCGTCTAGTTTTCCCGCTGGGAGCAGCATCCCAAGGGAGTCAGCGAACAGGAGTGACGGGGCTGGATAGAGCGAGATTGTCGTCGTTGGGGCGAAGGCGAACGAGAATAAGGGCGGTTCGGCGCAGGAGAATCAGTGGCGGCATTCTCGGAGCGTGCGGCATAGATACGAGAAGGGCCAGAGTGGGCAGTATAAGTAGACCGGGTCGGGGAACTCCAGCGACTGCGACAGTGCCGAGAAATATGCCCGATTCGACGGGTGTGAAAACAAATGGGCTTGTCGTCAGCAGTGCGCCATTCAGATGGGTTGCGGAAACGTGATGGGCAATAAAATGCGGGACGGGACGGAATCGAAGAATCCGCATGGGTATTACGGCGATGGGCCGAACAGATGGTGTGAAGGCCCATGTTTGCGAACTCTAGGTGGACAACTGCCTGTATCAGGGAAACCGTGACTGCAGGTGCGTTGGAGGAGCTGGAGTCGAAGGCAGCCGGATAGGCGGCCTCGATCTCACACCGAGCGATCCTGGTACCTTCGCCACTGTTGTTGGGACGTGGAGCGTCGGCACAGGAGGATGTCGCTGGGGTGTTGGGCAGACGGGCAAATTGCTGGTCGATACGTCGGCTTTTAGCGAGTTCCGGGCGGCGGCACTCTTCTATAGCTACAACCACCGTCACCATGTTGTTGAAAACGAGCAAGTTGAAGGCGTCATCGGCAATGCCTTTGAGGATGTGGGAAAGCTTGTCTGACTCAGTCATGTGTGCGTCAACTTTGCGGCACATAGCCAAGACTAGAGCCGACAGAGCCAGAATGTACGTGGCGTAGGACTCTGTTGACGTCTGCACACGGCCGGATAACACCTTCTGCGCGCCAAGTTGGTGACCGCAGGGTTTGCCGAACAAGTCTCGGAGCTTTTGCTTAAGCGGGTCGCAACTGGTGAACTCATCTTCGTGCGTTCGAAACCGAACTCGAGGTGCGCCACCGAGGTAAAAGACTACGTTGACGAGGATCATAGTAGGGTCCCACCGGTTATTGCGGCTGACGTGTTCGTACAGGCTGGTCCAGTCCTCGAGGTCTTCCCTATGTTTGCCCGAGAATACGCCATGATCACGGGGAGCGGGTTGAGCGATGTAGGTCGTCGAAGTGGCAGCAGGTGTCGGAGCCGGCTGAGTCGAGTTGTCATCGCCGGGAGCCATCCCATCCCGACCTACCCTCCACTGCGAAGCTCCGAGATGAGGTAAAGAGAAGGTCCATCTCCACCAGATATGCTATGCAGGAAGACGCAGACGAAAAGCTATATACAGGCATCTGTACAAGGAAATACGCCGCACTTGGACAAGGGGGATTGTAGTGGGGCGCCGACTAGTGCGGACGTGCAAACATCGGCTCCCGATATCATCAACGATTTCACGAGATTATTCACCCTAAATCGAAGTGCATTGCATACCAACGAAAGCAGCAAGTTACACGGATTCCGTGGATACCGGATTTATTTCGGTGGGTGGACTCTTTCTCAACATTTTCTGCTGTCGAGTTCTCAACCTCGGTGTTCTAAGGCGGGTAGGCCTAGGCCTAACACCGCAAGTCCGTCATTGCGGCCACGGAAATCGTCACCGGTGAGACAATATCGCCGGAAGACGCGAATGACCCGGGCTGGATTGTGGCATATAACCGCAAATCGCTCAAGGGAAAGGCCAGTCAACCACAAGGAGCAAGTTCAAGTACTCGTGGCAGACGAAGGGACGGCGATCGCACCGCCGGACCGAACAGCGCATACCAGCGCCTCGTCGCTACCTCGAGACTCCCTCAGCTACCGTGGGACACGTTCCGTATTATCGTGAGACCCCGAGACGGTCTTAACGTGGCCAAATCTACACCAGTGCAGGTTGAGCAAGCCCTGGCAATGGCGGCAGCCCTGGCTCCTCAAGACCTCATGGAAGACTCCATCTGCCCCAACGTAACTCAGAATATCTTCCTCATCTGCACCCCCAGCGAACGTAATGCGAGAGCATACGCCACGGTGCAACAAATTCGCATAAAAGATACTACGTATCGTGTCGCAGTATACCCGGCGCCACCCGATGATAGGTGTAGTCCGAGGCATTGACCTCGAACTCACCGACTCCCAACTCCGAGAACTGATCGTCCCGAAGCGCAACCCCAACGCCTTGGAGGTGAAGCGAATCAAGAACACCACAGCCGTGACAATCCTTTTCCAAGGAATGCAAGTACCAAATTACATCTATTGCGGAGCAAGCATTGTTCGATGCACACTCTTTCGCGGACACACGGAAGTTTGCTACAACTGTGGCAACGTCGGTCACCGCGCAGATGTCTGCCCTAACCCCAGTACCACGTGGTGCCGGAAGTGTGGCCTCAAAACTCCAGCGGAAGATCACCAGTGTTCCCCTCACTGCACCCTGTGCGGCGGACCGCACCCCACCGCCGACAAGGACTGCAAGCGCAAGTTTCAAGTCCCTTACATCGTGCGTCAGAGACGCCGCCGCAGACGCAACCGACGTGGCCGTAGCCGCTCCCAAGGACCGAGCGGCGCCAGTCACAGTGACTCGAGCGCTACCTCGGGTATTCCCGTAGCGACCACAAGGAGTCGCTCGGTCACGCCGACACCCGAGCGCCGCAGCGCCCTCCGCAGCAGCCGCTCCCGCTCCAGACGACGCAACAGCCGGTCCTGCTCTAGGGGGCGCCCTACATCCGGCCACACCGAACTGACGTGGGCCGACAGAGTACGAGGGAGACAACACCAGCAGCAGCAACGGGACGCTTCATCTACCAGACAGGTAACGCGGTCTTCATTGCCCGAGCATGAGAGCGAGATAGTCACAGCACTACGACAGGAACTAGCGGGTCTCCGGGCCACCATACAAGTGCTTACAGCGCAGCCTAATGACGCAAAACAGCAGATTCAAAACCTTAAAGCTCCCAAACAAGCACCACCCCAGGAGACAAACGTAAAAGTTAGCACAGCCAAACGCAAACCCCCTCCACTCCCAGAGACGGAAGAAGAGCGTAACGCACCGCAAGACACCCTAGGCGAAATTCTACGCCTCACGCGAGAGAACCTAGAAAGTATTCGTATCCTAACGAATCGTGTAGAGGTGGTCCAAAATAAAGTCGTCATAAAAATTAAAAATAAAGCTAGTCAGCCACAACAGATGGACACGACGACGCACCTTTCGTCACCATCAAATCCCCCGCAAAACCATCATGGCTAACACGACACGGGACACCTTAGAAATATGGCAGTGGAATTGCGCTAGCTACGCGAAACGCAAATCCTCGCTGCAACAGTACCTCAAAATTCAACCCAAAAAGCCGCACGTAATACTATTACAAGAAACCCTATGCGAAACCCTCACGCTCTCAGGGTACAGCCCCGTCTCCCAAAGAGGAGGGGACGCCAGGAGAGGCATCGCCACGCTCGTTAATAGAAAATTCGCGCATATCATTCATAACGTCCTGCCGAAAAACAGTCGCATCGAGGCGATCCTAATCGAGCTCGTACCTAACCAACTCTTAAAACAAAGCGTATTTCTACTAAACGTCTACAGCTCCCCCGCGCACTACAAACAATCTTTCCACGCGATCCTTACTAAAGCCAGATCATTGGCACGAAACTCACCGCTCATTATCGCAGGGGACTTCAACGCCCCCCACCCGTCGTGGCGTTACCCCACAATGAAGCCTAGCGGCAACAACCTCTCGCGCGCGATCGACGACCTGTCCCTCACCCTGGTGACGGGCCACAGGTTCCCCACCAGATTGGGTACGTCGACTCGACGCGATACCACGCCGGACCTCACGTTACTCCGAAATGTAGCAAACTACACATGGACGAATACGCAAGAGAACCTGGGCAGCGATCACTTCGTCATACGCACAGAAATACCAAACACGACGGCCCCACCCCGGTCTTTCACCCTCACAGACTGGGATAGCTTCCGCCAGTTACGGAAGGAAGACACGAACACGTACGATTCCTTCGCAGAGCTGCTCTCTGCGATAAAGGGCGACGTAACTAGAGACACGAAAACCATACAAACGGAAATGGAGGTCCCAAGGGTTGACCCTCACCTCGCACACTTACTCGAGGCCAAGGCCTCGATACTTGCGCGATGGAGAAAGCAACGTCTCAACAGACGCCTGCGCAAACGCATCGCGATACTCAACCGAGCCATCGAACAATACTGTACGGAGCTCATAAGACTCCAATGGCACGAACTATGTTCGGCGGTCGACGGCCGCATGCGCACCGGAGCTAAGTGGGACATCCTGAAACGCATGTTAGACGACAGCCAAACAAAGGATAATCAAAGCCACGCGCTAGACCGACTTTTACACTCACATAAGGAGAAAGGGGGAACGGAAGAGTCCTTCCTGGAAGAAATCGCCAAACGTTACCTTCCGCTAGGCGACGCTCACCCCAACGATTACCCGAGCATAAAGTGCGAAACCTCTCCCGAACTAGACGCTGCCTTCACGGAAGCAGAAGTCCGAGAGGCGCTACACAACCTAAACAGCAGGTCGGCCTCAGGACCCGACAGGGTAACCAACCCAATGTTACGTAACTTAGACGACCAGGCCATTACATTACTCACTAAAGACATCAACCACGTGTGGGAAACAGGAGAGGTACCAACGCAATGGCGCACGGCCACGGTGGTCCTTATCTCCAAACCCGGCAAGCCACTTAACCTCGACAATTTACGCCCTATCTCTCTTACTTCATGTGTGGGTAAAGTAGCCGAGCATGTCATTCAAAACCGAGCGTCACGCTACATTGAGGAACACGAACTCCTACCACATAACATGGTAGGGTTTCGACCCCACCTTTCCACGCAAGATGTCATGTTGCTCCTAAAGAGACAGGTCTTTGACGTTAAAACAAGAGACGTTCGAGGCATCCTCGCCC
This sequence comes from Dermacentor variabilis, assembly GCF_050947875.1. Lineage (NCBI taxonomy): Eukaryota > Metazoa > Arthropoda > Arachnida > Ixodida > Ixodidae > Dermacentor > Dermacentor variabilis. The sequence goes on from NC_134575.1 coordinate 94,196,637, forward strand.
TCGATCTCACGAAGGCATTCGACACCGTCTCGCACCGCTTCATATTGGAGTCTGTGGCAGGCCTCGGCCTCGGGCAGAGATTTCAGGAGTACGTGCGCTCCTTCCTAAAAGACAGAGAAGCCCGACTGCGAGTCTCACAACTTAAGTCGGACCGCTATACGGTGGGCTCTGTCGGAACACCGCAAGGCTCCGTCATCTCTCCATTACTATTTAACATAGTGATGAAGGGACTCGCCGACAAACTGCGAGACATCCCAAACGTTAATTGCGCTCTATATGCAGATGACATCACCATCTGGGGCCCGGGAGGCTCCCTTCCAGACATGGAGCAGGCATTACAGTCTGCCTTAGATACCACGGAGGAGTACCTACTAGACACAGGGATGAAACTATCCTCCAAGAAATCGGAACTCTTACTATATCGCAAGTCTTGCCAAGGAGCCCGATACCTAACTCCTCTAGACGAACTTCCGATCGCGCTACACACAAGAAACGGACAACAGATTCCGCGAGTCGACCACATACGCATTCTTGGGCTCCTAATCGAAGCCACCGGATGCCACGGACACACAATGAAACACTTAACCGCGAAAACCTAAAACATGATCAGACTCCACCACAGAGTCTCAGGGCGCCTAAAGGGTCTCTGCGAAGATAACCTTCTGCGCGTATACCACGCGTTCCTTATGAGCCATATTAATTACGTCGCCTCTGCCCACAATTGGACGAAAACAGAAAAGACGAAACTAAACACACTCATGCGCAAGAGCATCAAACAGGTCTTGGGCATTCCGCAGAGAGCAAGTACAGCAAAGGTTGATCAGCTAGGCATGCACAACAACATCGACGAAGTGATCGAGGCTCAGGCTATGGCGCAAATACTCCGCCTATCCTCGTCCAAAGCCGGTAGACTAATTCTAAGCGCAGCTAATGTCTCCCCATCTCCCTATCTCGAGCACGCTATTACCCTACCGAGTGAAATTAGAGACAACTACAGAGTCTCACCGTTTCCCAGGAACGTCCACCCACTATACAACGTGGGTAGGCGCCGGGCCCGCGCCCGCGCGATCCTCGACCGCTCCGACGCGGATCGTGAAGCCACCGCATTTGTGGATGCGGGCCAGTACGACAATACATCAACTTTCGCGATAGCAGTTGTGGACGGCAACGGAACTTTACGATCATCGGCATCGGTTAAATCGACCACCAGCGCTAAAGCAGAACAGATAGCCGTAGCCATCGCCATGGCAGACCCCACATTTACCCATGTCCTCACTGATTCGCGTGCTGCAATTCGGGCTTATGAAAGCGGCAACGTAACGAAAGAGGTAGCGCATATACTACTAGCAAGCTCAAAAGAGTGCAAACGATGCCTCTCCTGGTTCCCCGCTCACATGGGGAAAGACATTCACCCGCAAAAACCCAACCTCAACGAAACGGCCGACGACCGTGCGCGAGAACTTGCCTGCTTGATGGTCCCACGGCCTCCCAGGGGCTGGACATTCAGTTGAATGGCCCGCTACTCAATTACCAAGAAATCACCTCACACTATCGGAAAGGCAGAATGAAATACCCGATCCCGCACGCCAAACTCGAGCGCGCGCAGGCGGCCGCGTTTCGAATGCTGCAAACGGACTCGTATCCGTCACGAGGCCTATTAAGCCACTACAATTCAGAAATCCCGGCAAATTGCCCAGACTGCCCAGAACTCTATTGCTCACTCGCGCACATGCTTTGGCAATGTACCGCTTTACCAGACGGCCCTCTCTCCAGTGAGCCCGAATGGGAAGAAGCCCTCAAAAGCCCGGACCTCACACTCCAACTCAAGGCCGTCCAGAGGGCCCAAGAACTGGCGGAGCGTCGCCACGTTCCCATCCCGACTTGGGCGTCGCCTACCGTTTCGGCCCAAGGAGCTCCCCGCGTGCGATCTCCAACGGCTTAAACCCCCTCAGGACCTCAATAAAGTTCTTGACTGACTTGGACAAGAGGCAACAGCCCGCGCTAGCCTCTAATTGCCGTCGTCGTCTTCACACTGCTCGCCTCTTCGTCATCGCAAATACTGTTCCGTAGCAATATTAAAGGCAAGAGTATCCTGAAGTTTAGCCCTTTGAAACAACCTTACTTGTAAACATACAACTTAATAGGTCGTTTCCTAATTCACTCCGTCTGGCTGCTCATAAATCTGATAACATACGCAAAACAAATGCACTCACCATTGTAAGATCCATGCTTCTGTGTATCCGAGGTCATCCGACATCGAAGACGGTGGTCACCAGCAGCGACTTTTTCTTGTTGTTGTTTTAATATTAATTCTAACACTCAAAAAATTCGTGGTCACTTTGCTGCGTATTTCAAGATGTAGGTTTCTCAGTAGGAATGACGACTACAAGCGAGCATAGTTCACGGTAGGAGTGCTTTGACAAGAACGGACAAGTCTGCAAGCATTCAGGTCATGTTGCACCCAGTCGGTGGGCTAGCGATGCATAGAAGGAAAGGGTAAAACGTAAGGGTGAATGAAGAAAACGGCGTAGACGCCACACTTTCCCCCGCTGCACCTAGTCCGACTGCGTTCTGTGGGCGGCAGCGACCGATGGAGACAAGGAGGACAATAGTGACCTCGCCGCGCTCCCCCGTGCCTGCGAGAGCAGCCAATTCGACACAGAAGCTTGTAGATGTCTGAGCGCTTGACTGATAGCATTGACCAGACTCACGTGGGTGCGTGGGGAAGAGGCAAGTGGGGCTGAAGGCCGGAAATTAAGGCCGAAAAGAAAAATCCGGAATGCGCCGTGCCAAATTCAGGCAAAGACGAGAGGTTGTTGACACGGAAAAGCCCAATCGTGCAAATTACTTTTTTCTTTCCATCAGGGACATTCATACAAGGAACTTACTACACATGCACGAACAAGCAAATATAATGCAATAGGAGCATGATGAATATGCCACCGCAACATGGCATGCATGCTAAACAAACAAACAAAAGTTTCACTAATACATATGCGCTCCATCTTGATGCAATATCAAATGGTTCCATGAGCTCTCTGGCACTTTAATTCTCGATTATCCTCAGAATCCTCATCTTCTAAAGCCGGGAAGCGTATATGCAACATATACAATGGGCAGGCAAATGCGCAATACCGTTGCTTCTTATGGAAAGCTCATGTTCCCAATCACGATCAATAAAGCAGTGGCTAGTTTGCCCGTTATGCGACTTTCCCTGCTTGCTACGTTGTGCATAGGCTTTTCTCTTTAGGGCACGCATTTCGATGAAGGCGAAGTGCAAAAATGGCCGTGTACCATGCATGGAGTTACGTGGGAGAACCACAGGTGGTTATTACACATCCCCCACAACCACCACCCCCCTGAAAATTGACAAAGAATGCTGACAATTCGTGCAGGTCAAAATCGTACGCGTCCTGCACACATTCGGCACACTTTCCGATATTGGCGCAACGTCGACGTGTGCAGGTCAAAGCGCACAGCAGCAGGCGTCGCCATCAGAGGACGCGGTGCGAATCGTTCGACGTGAACTGGTTGCGGTGACGCCGGCCCCTACTTTTTTTTCGCCGCAGCTCTGATACTACCCCTTTTTTCAGTTTCCCTCGTACAAGCCATCGTTCGCCAGGAACTTGATTACATTGGTGTGCATTCCGTCTGTGCTGTCGCCAACCCCAGAGCCAAAGAACGCCCTTCTACTATTCTCACTCCACCCAGATGCTTCTCTCGGCGTTATCGCAACCCGAATGAGTGCAGAACTGCGGCCGACCAGCCGATATGTTTCACCTGTCGCCGAATCGATCATGTCGCCCGATTCTGTCGCAACTCATGACCTTCAACACCTCGCACACCAACAACCCAGCGCCGTTTTGATGAAAATGCCAGCTATTTTTCGCCCACCACCGAGTCTAACAGCGCCGAAAACTCTGCTAAGAACACGTGGTACAGTCGCTCACCATTGCCGCCCGGGCACCATTCTGTTCACCACAAACACGTCGCCCAACCACAGAATGGTGCCGAGTGCGTGGTAGCTGACGCCAACCGTCTGCTGTCCCCTCCGGAGAGAAATTACTCCATCACCTAGCGGGAGTGCTTGGCTTTAGTTTGGGCTGTCGCCAAGTTCCGGCCATATTTGTACAACCACACGTCTTCGGTCGTTACAGACCACCACGACCTCTACTGGCTGTCTTCCTTCCGACACCCGACGGGACGGCTTGATCGCTGGGCTTGGTCGCTGGGCTTTGCGGCTGCAGGAATTTTCATTTATTGTCAAATACAAGTCTTGACGTCTGCACAAGGACGCTGACTGCCTCTTTCGTCACCCCGTGGATCTTCTTGATCCAGCTGCGCATGATCCGGTGACCTGCGTCCTGGCTTTTACTGATATGACCGACATGGTGCGCTGATCACCAGCACGACGAATCCTTACAGTCCGTCATCGCCGAAGTGTAGTCTGGCCTTACCGACGGCACGTGCCGCATATTCGTGCTGCACGACGGCATCCTCTGCCGCCGCAATATAACCCTCACGACCCTGAGTTGGTGCTTCTCCTTTTTCGTCATCTGGCAATCCGTCATTGCCGAACAACTTCGCGATGCACCGACGGCGGGACACCTTGGAGTTTTGCGTACATATGACCGTGTACGACGCCGATTCTTCTGTCCAGGTCCCTACCGATTTGTGCTCCGTTATGACGCAACTTGCGAATTGTTTCAGCGCCGGAGGAAAGCTCCCCTGCCGCCTATCGGACGACTCAATACAACTGAAGCTCCTTCTGAGCCTTTCTTTCGCGTAGGCCTTAACCTGCTTGGCACGTTTCCGACGGCCATTCGAGGGAAAAGGTGGATCGCGGTCCCTACTGATTACGCGACACGCTACGCGGTAACAAAGGTGTTGCCCAGTAGTCGCGCAAATGAGGTCACCGATTTTGTCCTCCACGACGTCATTCTCCACCACAGTGCACCTCGACAGTTACTTGCAGACCACGGCCGTTCGTTCTTATGTCGAGTTCTCGACGGCCTCCTCCGCTCTTGTGCCACTGAGTACAAGCTGTCCATCGCCTATCACCCACAAACGAAAAGTCTTACGGGACGTCCAAACCAAACACTCACAGATATGCTGTCGATGTACGTCTGCAACGATCACCGAGACTGGGACGCCACGCTGGCCTACGTGACATTCGTGTATAACTCATCCCGACGTGACACCGCAGGATATTCACTCCAAATTGGCGTCTGACACCATCCTCCCTTCTGTGCCACGTGTTGCAACTGAGTACGCTTGTGAGGTTGTCGATCGCGTTCAGTGGGCGTGTCAAATCGCCCGAACTCGTTTACTAACCTCGCAGCATATACAAAAAATAATGTTATGAGCGGTGCCATCGCGATGTTAAGTCCACCTCAGGTGCTTGGGTGCTCCTTTCGTCACCATGTCGGCGGGTTGGTATCTCCCAGAAGCTTCTCTCTCGCTACACACGGTCCTTTGAGTCTTACGCAACCCAACAACTTCAATTACGAGATCTTGCCGTTACAGTTTGATCCCGGCCAGAGCAGCAGTGTAAAATGTTTTTTAATCGCATCAACGATTACGCAATATAATGCGCAATATAAAAAGAAATGTGTGTATATCATGAGCACTTGTGTCGCCCGGAAACCTACACCGCTTCTGGATTGAAACGTTCGCGTCATTATGGCACACTTGCCTCGCCATGTAACCTTTGGTTAAAAACTGACTTGCACTTGCGTCGTTAACGATTGAGCTACGTATTTTTTGTCAGTCTGGTCAACAGCGCTACGTTTCCATAAGACTTGCTTTGCATTGCTGCAAACATATAAGAAAGATTCGCTACACGCCGACTCGCACGTATGCTTAGCGACCCGCGCGTCTTTTTAGCGCGGGTTTGTAAGACAACACCATGGGTTATTTCTGAAATGCATTATAAATTAAACGTCTCTAAAGCTACGTTGGACATAGGTGCAAACAATAAAGTTTCTCGCCTTATAGATACGTCGAAATGGCGGATGCGTCAGGAGAACGCTCTTTCGCAACCTTTTTCGGCGAAGCTTGGCACTGCTTTCGTAATAAAGAGGTGAATATACATAAAGACCTGCTTACTATGTCTCTATAATTTCCCAGCACCAACTTTGCTACCTAGACCCATCAAGAAAGAAGAGGGAAGAGTAATGCAGGTGGCGCATTTCTACAGCAATACATTCTAGCGCGGCTGGGGGCTCGGTATTTTACCGAAAGAGGCGTTTACAAGTGACTCAGCGTGGTAGGGACGTTATAAAACAAAATGCCACAGCAAAATGAACGCAAATTGCACAATAGTTGGCTACCGCAACAAAAAAATGCGGCAAAGACTATAACATGTTGAACGCATTTGTTGGCATTTCTCCATGTGTTTTAAACGACCAATAATTTCTGTATTGCTTTTCTTGCAGTGTTTTTCTACCATGTGAAAAAGAAAAAAAAATGCTTCAGAGGAGGCGTTAAGATAACGTGTCTGCATGTCACACTCTGGTGCAGGGTTCGATTTCCCGTCGCAGCGCACTTTTTTCTTTTGATGTATTGTTCTGTTATTTTCTCTCTTTATTTTGTTTTACCGCAGTGTCTGTGACTTCGAGGAAACATTTACCCATTAAATTGCTCACTCAGAACTGAGAATAGCAAATGAGAGCAAGCAACACGTCCTCGAGGTCGTTCTACACCCACGTATTATGCACCTTCAGGTCGCATGTGGTGGGTCAAAGCCAAAGCTCTACTACTGGAGGTAGAACTGCTAAAGTCAATCTCGGCGCCCGTTTGACCTTTAGCCACCGGCTCGCACGTACGAAGGCGTGACGTCACGTCACCTGATCCGCTGCAGGAGAGGCGTCGGAGCTGTGCTCGCTATAGCATCGCCGCTGTATACCACGTGGCTAGGCGAGGATTTCGAGGGCTAAAATTAGTCCGACGGCGCGTGAACGCGCGCACACGTTATGTCACGTTGGCGAGAACAGCGTCTATAGTTTGACTAATGATTCACGAATACTCAAAACTTTCTAGTAACGAATCGAGTAGTGTCTTATTCGATTCGGTCTTCGAAACGAATAGTCACTATATGTAAATGCGAATATCTTTAGAATAGTTTTCTGTGGTGAAGAGGAAGACGAAGAAGGCGCTCTTGTGTCGGCTGTGTGCGCGATCAGCGTTCGCCTACTGTCAGTGCGACTAGACTGTGCCTAGTGTGTTATAATAAATAATCTTATTACATTTGGTGGAAGGTGCTGCGCTCCCCGACCTCACCCTGGAGCTTCGCAGCCGAACTTTAACATCTGCTCCAGCCTCTACTATGAACGCCGCTCCCTCCAATCCGCTTGGCGCATCTGCCGCTCCTGTCATGTGCGGCGCCGTGCAACGGCAGCGGGACCCTCCTGTTTTTAGCGGATCAGGTGAGACTGACGTAGAAGATTGGCTCTCTACCTACGAGCGCGTCAGTGAACACAACAAGTGGGATGACCCGACGAAGCTCCGTAGCGTCATCTTCTATCTTGCTGACGTTGCGAACCTCTGGTTCCACAATCACGAACGGGAACTGCAAACCTGGTCCGCTTTCAAAACTGCATTCGCGGAAGTCTTCGGTCGCCCAGCCTTGCGGAAACTCCGTGCTGAACAGCGCCTCCGCCAGCGCGCTCAACAGCCCGGCGAGACTTATACTAGTTACATAGAGGATGTCGTTGATATTTGCGCCCGTGTCGATTCCACCATGACTGAAGAGGACAAGGTGAAGCACATCCTCAAGGGCATCGAGGACGACGCATTTCAAATGCTCCTGGCGCGGAACCCTACTTCTGTCGCCGCTGTCGTCACTCTTTGCCAGAGCTTCGATGAGCTGCGTCGACAAAGGGTCCTTGCGCGCAGCGCTCTCGCACCTGGCGACTATCTCGCGGGCCTCACGCTTCGCTCAAACACCACGCCAGCAGCATCGCTCACTGTTGCGATTAAGGACTTCATTCGTGAGGAGGTGGCACGCCAATTGTCTATGCTGCCTCTCAACGATGGACCTCCCCAGCCTGACACATCTCTGGCTGCTCCCATTAGGCGGGCCATTCGCGAGGAACTTGCTGCGTCTTTACCTTTCGCCCAACCCTGCCCTCCCGTGGCTGCACCTCTGACCTATGCAGAAGTCGCCGCGCGACCTGCGCCGCCGACGTTCTCGTTTCCGGCGCCAATGCGACTTCAAGCTGCACCTCCTGCCGCGTCGCCTCCCATTCCATCTCGACGCCCAGTTCAATCCCCTTGGCGCACACGCGACAACCGACCCATATGCTTCGCTTGCGGTGTCGCCGGCCACGTTGCGCGTTTCTGCCATCGTCGCATGCCACCTGCTAACGCTACTGTCGCACCGCCTGGATATGCCTATTCCCACGATACCACCGGGCATGCGATGCTTCCCGACCCCGAGTTTTCGCCGCCTCCTCGAAGCCCCGTCGGCACCCATCGTTCCCCATCACCACGTCGTCGCTCACTTTCCCCCTTACGTAGCCGCCAGTCACCTATCGAGGGAAACTAGTTGCTGCAGTTCCGCAGGCACGAACTGCAAGCTTCGCGACTTCTACAAGGCCTGCACAGTCACCTCGCAATTTATTGGACGTTTTGGTCGAAGGAACCGCCGCAATTGCGCTTATTGATACTGGGGCTGCAGTTTCTGTTATCGGCGAAAAGCTTTGTCGCAGCCTCCATAAGGTCACAACGCCGTTAGCTGGTATGCTTATAAGCACCGCGACTGCGCAGCACATAGCCCCGATTGCTCAATGTACTGCAAGGGTGGTCATCGACGGCATTGTCTATGTTGTTGAATTTCTCGTGTTGTCATCATGTTCACATGACATTATTCTCGGCTGGGACTTCTTGTCTCACCATCGTGCCATCATCGACTGTGCCCGGGCCGAAGTGGCGCTCTTCCCGCTTGCCGATGCCCCGCTGCCTGACCCCTCTGAACAAAAAGCCTCCAAGCTCACTATTGTGTCCGATACGGACATACCACCCGACATGTGTGTGCTTGTGCCCGTCTCTTGCTCTACCGCGCCAGACGCTACAGTACTTTTTACACCGTCGCCGATTTTCCTACGTTGCAAGGCCCTACCTCTCCCATTTGCCGTCCTCACCACTGTGTCTGGATTATCCTCCATGCTTGTGTGTAACCCGTCTCACTACCATGTGACGTTACTGCGCGGCGAATCACTCGGTCGTGTTCAGCCCCTTGACCCGCTTCACATTCTCGATGTTTCCGACGACACGGCCTGTTATGAACTCGACGCCCTCACTTCTCCCGTGCAGTGCACATCATCATCATCATTGTCGTCGTCGTCAGACGTTCTTGAATCTGTCGTAGACGCCGATCTGCTGCCTCCATATCGCCAGCAAGCCCTCGCGCTTCTTCACACTTTTCGCTCGTCGTTTGACTGTGACCAACTATCTCTGGGGCGTACGGCAACCGTCACTCACAGCGTACACACTGGTTCCCATCCTCCGTTACGCCAGCGACCATACCGCGTGTCGGCAGCCGAGCGACAAATCATTAACGAGCAGGTCGACGACATGCTGCACCGTGGCGTCATTCGCCCTTCCCACAGTCCTTGGGCGTCTCCTGTAGTATTAGTACGCAAGAAGGACGGGTCGATACGCTTCTGTGTGGATTACCGTCGACTCAATCAGATCACTCGTAAAGATGTCTATCCGCTGCCTCGGATAGATGACGCCCTCGACTCCTTGCATTGGATCTTCGCTCCGGCTATTGGCAAGTGCCGATGGCAGATGATGACTGTGAGAAGACAGCTTTCATTACGCCCGATGGCTTGTACGAATTTACCGTCATGCCATTCGGGCTCTGCAACGCGCCCGCTACTTTCGAACGTATGATGGACACCATCCTTCGCAACTACAAGTGGAAAACATGTCTGTGCTACCTTGATGATATCGTGGTGTTTTCGCCAGATTTCCCGACGCACATCGTTCGCTTGCGTGAGATACTGACCTGCATTACCTCTGCTGGCCTCCAACTTAACATCAAAAAGTGCCGTTTTGCTGCTCGCAAGTTAACTATATTGGGTCACGTTGTATCGAAGGACGGTGTGCTTCCTGACCCAGCCAAGCTTCGCGCGGTCGCAGAGTTTCCGACGCCCACTACTCTTAAGGCGCTCCGCAGCTTTATAGGGCTCTGCTCTTACTTTCGGCGTTTTGTGCGCAATTTTGCGACTATCATCGCACCACTGACCAATTTGCTTACCGCTACCAACGGCATCTCCGCGTGGTCAACTTCCTGTGACGAAGCCTTCCAGCAACTACGTCGCCTACTTACTTCGCCACCGATTCTTCGACACTACGATCCCACAGCGCCTACAGAGGTACATACGGACGCCAGCGGTATCGGACTTGGTGCAGTCCTCGCACAACGGAAAGACGGCTATGACGAGTACCTCGTCGCATATGCGAGCCGCACTTTAAAGAAGGCAGAAGCCAACTACTCAGTAACTGAAAAGGAGTGCTTGGCCATTATTTGGGCGCTCGTCAAATTTCGTCCATACCTATATGGTCGCCCTTTTGACATTGTCACCGACCACCATTCACTTTGCTGGCTGTCCTCGTTGAAGGATCCGTCAGGTCGCCTAGGCCGATGGGCACTCCGCTTACAAGAATGTGATATCCGCGTTGTCTACCGATCGGGCAGAAAGCACTCTGACGCTGATGCGCTTTCCCGATCGCCGCTACCTTGTGATGTGGCTTCAGTGTCTCCGCTCTTCGCATCCATGTCAGCCTTCAGCGTCGCTGATATGCCGGACGAGCAGCGTAAGGATCCCCTGCTTTCAACTATGCTGAATTTCCTCCACGACCCATCCGCCACACCCTCTTCTCGAACACTTCGTCGCCAAGCCGCTCACTTCACTGTCCGCGACAACGTTCTTTACCGCAGAAATTATTTGCCTGATGGTCGCAAATGGCTACTGGTGATACCACGACACATGCGTTCTGACATATGCGCTTATTTTCATGCTGCTCCTCATAATGGTCACGCCGGTGTTCTGAAAACGTATACTCGGCTAAGGCAGCGTTTCTACTAGCACGGCATGTATGATTTCGTGCGCCAGTACGTACGCGCTTGCACGGCATGCCAACGGCGTAAAATCCCTCAGCGCCCTCCTGGTGAGCTACAGCCGCTGCCCTGCCCGGCTCGGCCCTTCGATCGCGTCGGCATAGACCTATATGGGCCACTTCCCTGCAGCTCCTCGGGTAACCGATGGATAATTGTAGGTGTCGACCACTTGACGCGCTACGCCGAGACTGCCGCACTCCCGGCGGCCTCTGCGCGCGAAGTTGCGTTCTTAATCTTGCGGAACTTCGTTCTTCGACATGGCGCACCACGCGAACTGCTCAGCGACAGGGACGTGTCTTCTTGTCCGAAGTCATCCAAGCCCTTCTCGCTGCATGCAGCGTCGTTCACCGCAAGTCTACAGCCTACCACCCGCAAACGAACGGCTTGACAGAGAGGTTTAACCGCACACTCGGTGACCTGTTGACTATGTACGTCGCCTCGGATCACAGTAACTGGGACACTGTTTTGCCGTTCGTCACGTATGCCTATAATACGGCCACACAAGCTACCACTGGCTTTTCGCCTTTTTTTCTGCTGTATGGACGAGAGCCCTCGTGTACTATGGACACGATGCTCCCATACCGACCCGACGCTTCCGAATGCACGCCTGTGTCTGAAGCCGCCAAATACGCCCAGGACTGTAGACAGCTCGCGCGAACCCTTACGACCGCTGCTCAAGGTCGTCAAAAGCTGCGGCCTGACAGTGGCGCGCTTTCACCAGTTTTCCCGACTGGTTCCCTTGTTTGGTTGTGGGTCCCGCCTCACAGCCCTGGCCTTTCGACCAAACTCCTTGCACGCTATGATGGCCCCTACCGCGTCATAGACCGTACTTCCGCTGTCACCTATGTTGTAGAACCTGTGACACCTTCACCCGACCATAGGCATCGCGGGCGTGACACGGTTCATGTCAACCGACTTAAGCCGTACTATGACCCTCTCATCCTACCTACGCCGTAAGTCGCCAGGATGGCTCCTCTTCTTTCCCGGGGGCCATTGTGGTGAAGAGGAAGACGAAGAAGGCGCTCTTGTGTCGGCTGTGCGCGCGATCAGCGTTCGCCTACTGTCAGTGCGACTAGACTGTGCCTAGTGTGCTATAATAAATAATCTTATTACATTTCGAATATTTCCAAACGTAAACTGCGCCTAATTAAACATAAAACTGGAGCAAATGTACGGTCAGTTTTAACCCCGCTGGGACAGTATGGACGTAAAACACGAGAACTTGCGTAGTGGAGAAGGGTGCATCGCTTGGCTAGACTGCTCCACTAAGCAAGTTCTTGTGCTCGCCGAGAACAAGCACTGAAGAACCGTGTATAACCATGCTTAACAGTGCTTTCGCTCCTATAACCAGGTTCATGCTACGTTGAATCCAACACACTTTCTTGTGTTTCGTCTACAATACGTTTACACCGCTGTTTTATATATATACTCCGCAGTACATGTAAAGTGCAGCGCAAGATTTAAGCTTACTTAAAATATGACATGATGATTCGATGCCCGTGACAGTAGGGCAGCAATGATGACGCAATCTTTCGTGTCGTTCTCCCTGTTCAGGTGTAAGTGACGGAAAAGCTTCCACGACGTACCCAATCTAGAGCAAGCAAACAGAAAGAAATACTATAAGAGAAAGTTAGGAAATTGGTATCCATTGTAGCAATCGGCGATCTAACTCAACGTTAACTAAACGACCGACTGACGAGTGTTTGCGTACTAGTCACTTTAACCCTTGGGTGACAACTGTTCAGATTATAGCAGCATACCTTTTGCTAATTTTGGCATTTCTAAAAACTAATTCTCACATAGTTTACATACGTTGCTTATACCGTATTGAACACAAAAAACAAACACTGCACGTTTGCTAGAGATACAATCTCTCTGCCGCGTTGACACCGACTACCGTCATAACTACTGTACCTGTATTCCCGATCGCATATTTTCGAAGTCACTTTAGAAGATATTGCCTTTCATTGACGTCAATTAGAGGTTCAACCAGCTTCCAACGTCTTTTATACATTCTTGAATACTTTCGAACGGGCATTCAAGAACGTCGTGCATATTTACGTTAGGTGGCTGCCTTCCGTACTCCCCCGCTGTTAGCTTCTTTTGAATGTTCACGATGTCAGACAGCCGATGCCAGACAGCCCTGATATAGTTGACGGTTGAAAAACCTTCTTTGCGTTTCAGGTAACAATTGCTAACGATCATCTATTATTTTCTAAGTCTGCTATACCTGTTTTGTATATATTCATCAGGAAGTTCAACTATGCATTTCAGACACCGCGACAGCACTTTCTTTGAGGGAGCAGCTGGTTTGATATCGACATCACAAAAATGCAAGTAATTCTTTTCTTTCAACTAGCATAAACGCCCATACGGGCATTATAAAAAGGTGTGATTATCAATCAATGAAAAATATAGTACACGCATTCAAACAAATAAGACATCTTAAAATAACAAGAAAGAACACAAGCAAATATGTTTAATTTGCAACAGCGCTGCACCGTAAACGCTAAAGAAACCTGTAGCCATTAAAATGCGTTATTCAATAAGCACTTACAATGCGCAGTTCAAATGAAAATTCTTGTTAATATAGGTACACATACCAGCAGATACTGCGAGTAACCATAAAAGAAGAACACTACCAGGAAAAATCTTAAGCAGCGCAAGAAACTTGGTGCTAAACCAAAACAAAGCCATTTGCACATCAGATATGAACATCATTGAACATCAAAATATGGTGAGGAAAAAAACTAAAAACAAGAAAGAAATCAAAAGCACACACTGACGTCTTGATCGATTGAGCAAGCAAATCCTACGTGTGCATGTTGAAATACTGTTTTAGTTTTGCTAGTGAAATCATCATGACTTAGAGCAGATACGATTTCAATTGATAACTTATTCCAGTGTTCTATCGCGAGAAAGTGAGGCGAGCAATACCTGGCAGACTAAGCCAATACTTAGCCGACTAAATGCGCCGATATGGCGTCGCAATGCGCTAGAAGAGTTGTAGAGGCAGCATTGCACTTGTTAGTCCACAAGAAGCTAGGAGCACAAATGACCTGCACAATATGGGCCAGGTCCTGGTAAAAAAATAAAACTATGGGGTTTTGCGTACGAAAACCACGATCTGATATGAGAACCGTCGTAATGGGGGACTCCAGAAGTTTGCACCACCTGGGGTTCTTCAACGTGCGCCTAAATCTAAATGCGCGGGTGCTTTCGCATTTTGCTCCTATCGAAATGCGGCCGCTGTGGCTGGGATTCGATCCCGCAGCCTCGCGCTTAGCAGCCGAACACCAGAGCCACTAAGCAACTACGGCGGGTCCGGGGTCCTGTCCAACGCCAGGGACAAGACACCCTCGTGCCGACGTAAGATGAACTCCTGAGTGATTGTCTTTATGTTGGCTAGAGTACAGATGTAAGACCCTGGCAAAACAGGCCGGATAGATTCGGAAAGATACCTTCTCTTTCACCAGTTCGCAACACACAAGGATAGGAAGCAAACCAATAAAATTTCTGTATATACTTACATACACAATTTAATTATATGCAGCATGCGATCCTATAGAAGCGAGGGCAAGGAAAAGAAAACCACGGCAAAGTTTTCAAGTGTCTTCAATATATGCTCTCAGCATCGTCTTCGGAAACGTAAACGTTCTTCTACAATAAATTTACACCGCTGTTTAGTATGTATTCCACAGCACTGATGAGTGACGCGCAACATTTAAGCTTACACAAAGATGACACCCGACGACTCGATGCCCGTGTCAGTCCGGCAGAAGTGATGACGCAATCTTTCGTGTCGTTTTCCCTTTTCAGGTCTAAGTGACGGAAAAGCTACCACGGCGTGCGTAATCAAACGCAAGCAAAAAGAAAGTAACATTATAAGAAAAAGTTTGCAAATTAGTATCCACTGTAGTAATCTGAGATTTTACACCAACGTTAACAAAACGACCAACTGACGAGTGTTTGTGCACCTGTTACTTTAGCAACGGGGTGCCAACTGTTCGGATTATATCTGCAGAATTTTTAATAATTTTGGCATTTCTAAAAAACTAATTCTTTCACGATTTACATGGGTTACTTATACCGTATTGAGCGCATAAAGAAAAACACCACGCGTTTCGCTAAAGAAACGATCTCTCTGCCGCGTTGGCACCGACTATACCTTCGTAGCTACTGTACGTGTCTTCCCGATCGCATATTTTCGTAGTCACTCGGGAAGATATTGCCTTTCATTGACGTCAACTGGAGGTTCAACCACCTGCCAACTTTGTTTATACATTGTTGAATCCGTCCAAATAGGCATTCAAGCACGTCATGCATTTTTACGTTAGGTGGCTGACTTCGGTACTCCCCCACTGTTAGCTTCTTTAGAAAGGTCATGATGTCAGACAGCCAATGTCAGACAGCCCTCATATTGATGACGGTTGAAAAAGCTCTTTTGTGCTTGGGTTAACAATCGCTGACGATCATCTATTATTTTGTTAGTCTTTTGTACGCGTTTTGAATATATTCATCAGCAAGATCAACTATGCATTCCAGAGACTGCTACAGTACTTCCTCTGAGGAAGCAACTGGTTTGAAATCGACATCACAAAAATACAAACAATTATTTTTTCTTCAACTAGCATAAAGGCCCATGCGGCCATTATAAAAGGGAGTTAATATAAATCGATGACAAATATAGTACACGCATTGAAACAGATAAGACATCTTAAGATAACAAAAGAGGACACAAGCAAAAATGCTAAAAGCACAACAACGCTGCACCCTAAACCTTAAAGGCACCTGTAGCCATTAAAATGCGTTATTCAATAAGCATTTACAACGCGCAGTTCAAATGGAAAATGCTTGTTAAAATAGGTACACATACCCCCAGGTACAGCATGTAACCATAAAAGAAGAACACGACCGGGAAAAATTATAATCAGTGCCAGAAAATCACTGATAACCTAGAGCAAAGCCATTTGCGCAAGCAAACTCTACGTGTGTATGTTGAAATTGTGTTTTAGTTTTGCTAAGAAATCATCATGACTTAGACCAGATATGAATTCATTTGGTAACTTATTCCAATGTTAAATCGCGAGACGCAGGGGCGACTAATATCTGGCAGACGAAATATATCTGCCTGACTAAGAGAATATTTATCAGACTAAATGCGCTGATATGGCGTTGCGATTCAAGAGAGTCGTTGTAGGGCCACAATTGCACTTAGGGTACTGCTGAAGATACTACCAGCACGTTTCGCACCTATCGAAATGCGGCTGCCGCTGCGGGGATTCGGTCCCGCAAAGTCGGGCTTAGCAGCCCAACACCATAGCTACTAAGCAACCGCGGTGGCTCGGAGGTCCTGTCCAACGACACGGACAAGACGCCCTCGTGCCGACAGAAAATGCACGCCTAAGTGGCTTTCTTTATCTTGGCTAGAGTACAAATGTAAGACCTTGGGAAAACAGGCCGGATCGATTCGGAAAGAAACGTTCTCTTTCACCACTTTGGAACACACAAGAATCGGAAGCAAACGAATAAAATTTGTATATACAGTTATACATAATATCTAATGATATGCAGCATGCGATCCTAGAGAAGCGACGCCAAGGACAAGAAAAACACGGAACAGTTTTAAAGTGTCTTAAGTATATGCTCTCATCATCGTTTTCGAAATGTATCGTAGCTTTCCACCACAGCGGTGTACAGAACCTCTGGGTTTTGGTCCATGACTGTTACCTGGGACTCCGCGAACCATATAAAGCTTTGAACCTGACGGCAAAGCATGTGCACTGATAAACCGCTGACACCCTTAACTTCGACGTTGCTCCAGATGCATTCGCGTTCAACAAGTTCCGAATGAAAGTGGTTTTCGTTTGGAAATGTTGATAAAAAGTTTCAATACAGATTGAGATATACACATGTTCGAAAAGTCGTCTACGCGCAATCGAATTCCAATGTTGAAGAGGGCCCCATAATTCTAAAGCGAATGTGTCCAGCGAGAGGGACACGAACCCTGAGTTGCCTTTTTCTGAGTTATCTGATCAGTAATCTTTGTAGAAGAGAACCCAAGTTTTATGTCATTCTATCCCTGCTCTGTGCGTGCGTAAGCACCGCATTTATTTCATATCAGTTATCTTTTATGGCTCCAATAATAAATATAACCCATGCTTACTGGAGCTTTAGGTTGTTTGAAAATTTTTAGGCAAAGCACACAGAAAAGCACCTGTTCTATCTTTCCGGAAATTTAACAACGCTAGGTAAGAGAGGAAAACATCGATCTAGGATGGTCAAATGCTGTTAGTTGTAATCCCATAAAAGCAGCTCTTGGAAAAATCAGACTTGATATTCCCTCAGTGACCTGCTAATATGTACTACAGCAAAGCTCGTCATGTGTTTGCGAGTGTCCTATTACTGGTAAACCACCGAAGCTTAGAAAGGCTTGCAGTATATAGAACAAGGTCCTGGTTTGAGGTCCTGGTTTGAAACTTAACCATACGTAATGCGCCATATAGAAAGAAATATTTCCGCAGCCGTGTCAATCGTCCAGCGCTCTCATTATAACTTGTGCCCGCCGACTCCTAATAGCGAAGATTCATACAAAACTGCATATCAAAGTAGCCATCGCAGAATTCGTGCATCCATGCAGGTGCAAACATTGCCTGAATCTAACCTGAACTTGATTTCGAGCTCGCGCATCGTCTTCGACGTGGAAGCTGTAGCCGTAACAATACCATGATTACAGTGCCAATACTGCCACTTTAAGACCTGTCTTTATTAAGTAGCTTTATTTCCCGTTTAGGCCGTTTATAGAAAATGCCCATTCGCATGTTTGACAAAAGGAAATACACCGGGGATACATCAGTGGTACATGATTTATTTGAAATGAAGCCTGCATATCCGCATTGTTCACAAGGATCTTCATCGTTTCATTCTGGGAAAGCTTTTTTCCAGAAAATTTACTGGGATCAAAGATCTTCATACACCCGCCGCTGCCACTATAAAACAAAATGAATGACATTTATGCGAACTTGAATGTTTTTCTCACCATAGAAAACTTTTATACAGCTGCAATAGGCACAACAGATCATTGCAGGACACGGCAAGAGACAGCAAGAGACGCAGAAAAGAACAGAAGGGCAACAAACCACCGGTTTTGCCGAGGGCCCCACTGTCACCTCTCTCGAAGCTTCAAAACCTGCGACTGTCTTCGACTGTCTTCAACTTTCTACTTCTTCTACTATTAGCTATGCTCGAAATGCACATGGAAGGCTGGTCCTCCAAGGCGAATGGTACGGCTTCTTACCAGGATTACCGTCTCCACGCGGCGTGTTCTCCAGAATGGTCAGGTTGAGCAATTGGGACAGCTTCGGACTCACAACTGCAACAAAGCGAAGGCGCAAGTCGCGCTGCTCACTAACAAAAAAAGTCACCCCATTGTTTTCCGTAAGGCCTCCGAAACCAAACCCACGTGCAATGACATATCGCGGTCCGTGCAACCGACATCCTTCAGTGAGACAGACGCGGTTCATTGCCCGAGATTGCCCGCCCCGTTTTAGCAACTGCGACGAGATAACCATCGGCGAGAGTTTCCACAAGAGCGCAGCACTAATTACCCAACTTCACACAAGGTGGTTGCGCATTGGAAGACGTTAACGGCCTATTTGTAACAATATAAGGTACTTGGGAGTGAAAAAAAAGAACGCGAAACAAATTATGACCGTTCGCCATGCGGTGGCGAAGAGGAAACAGATTTGTGAGTGGTGGCAGTGGCGCCTCGGGAAACGTGGCTAGAGAGCACGGTGCTAGAGAGAGCATGCCCCGTGTCGCGCATAGCGTACGATATTCGGCGTTCGAAGGCAGAGCTTCCTCGCTGGGTGTGCGGCCCATAGGAGCAACCGCCACCAACGTCACTACGCCAACACTCAAACCAACGCTCTCACAAGCTGAGCGACCACCTCGGTCGCTTTTCTCGCTGACGAACTGGTCCAGGAGCGCTGGCACTCCTGAGCCTTGCTGAACGAGCGTTCGGGAGAACGGAACCAGAGCTAGATCGCTAGCTCTGGGCCTGACACGATGGGCTGCTGTTGCGTGCTCGCAAGCATAACTCCGCCCTCAGAAAACCGGGTACGTAGAGGCTCCCATTCATCGACCACAGTGCAGGGCCAGAGCTCTACCCGGCAAAACAATGCCTCCCATATGGCCCTCCACTCCGACGCCAGTTCCGCGACGTCTTCGACACAGTGACACCTGCTTCTACAGGAACTGTAGGTTGCATGCTCCCCTTTGACTAATTCGCATATATCAGGGCAGTTTCTGGAATGTACTTCAGGAACTGCGTGTGTGTACATTCTCTATGTGCTAATTATTAGGAGCGTTAATAGAAGTCTGACGTGTGTTTGTACTTCTGCGTACTGCCTTTATCCTTTTTTGGGGTTACCTGAACCTAATGTCCATCACACCATTATCTTTCCCAAGTCTTGTCATTTATGATTTTCGATCATGAGCGTGGCCTCACAATCGGCAGGCTATATCCCCTGCAGTCATTTCATGAGGCCAGAACAGCAGTGTAAAATGGTTATTTTTAATCGCATCGATGATTACGCAACATATTGCGCAATATAAAAAGAAATGTGTGTTTATCCTGAGAATGTGTGTCGCTCGGAAATAGAGACCGCTTCTGGATTGAATATCGACATATTTGCACAGCTCAAAAGACGAGGACTGAAGGAAGAACACAACACAGGAGCTGACTTCAACTGGTCTTTATTTGCGAAATCTCCAGAACTATATACATGAGCAAAAGTAATGAAAAATAACTTTTGCATTAAGTCACACGTGAACCCCTATTAAATTACAGTCAGGTACTTGATTTCGTTTTTTGTGAGGGCAATAGACGACATGCTGATGCAAAGGTCGCCCAGCCGCTGTATCTTGTCAGCCTCCAATTTCACCAGTAAGGTGTTGTAGGTGTTTTTAAAATTATGACGTTTTTATATTCAGGGTTGCAATGGCAGTCTCTGTATGTGACCTTGCACGGCGGTATAAACATTGCGAAAATTCTCTTTCATTCGCTCATTTAACCATCTGCCTGTTTGGCCAACGTATTTCTTTCCGCAAGTCAAGGGAATTATGTAAACCGCACCTAGGACGCATGCTCCAAACCGCTTCCTATGGTTAGTATGGCAAATATTTCGTTGTTTGGCATGAGCATTCACATGCCCACAGAGCACTGATAGTTTTTCCGGGGCACAAAAAAACAACTTTAACATCTACTTTACTGCCCATCTTCCTCAATCAGTGCGAAATCTTGTGCAGTAACACAGCACAAGTGATCTGTAGAGATACTAAGTCGCAATCTAAAAACCTTAACGAGTCATCAACCGGTAGTTGATGCGTCAGGACAAGTGGCCACAAACACTCGTTGAATAGCCAAAGTGCATCTGAACAGCAGGCTAAAGACCTCGACCTTCACACACAAAAAGTAACAGAAGTCATCCACAACAGGGAAAACTTTTACAACCAGGGTGTTATCAATGCGGCTAGCAATAAGTCCGTCATAGTAAGCGAGAAAAATGTCGCTTAAAATTGATGCTATGCATGAACCAATGCACACACCGGTTTTCTTAATGTAAATGTGTTCATTTCTACAATATTTATACCGCCGTGCAAGGTCACCTTAGCATTCATTGCAGAGACTGCCATCGTGACCCTGAATTTGAAAACTGCGTCATAATTTCCAAACACCGAGAACAGCTTACACGTGAAATCCTAGAGGATGACGAGATACAGCGGTTGGGCGACCTTTGCATCAACATGCCATCTATTGCCCTCACAAAAAAAACGAAATCAAGTATCTCTTTGTGACGGAATAGGGGTTCACATGGGACTTAATGCAAAAGTTGTTTTTTATTACGTTTTCTCGTGTATGTAGTTCTGGCGATTTCGAAAATAAACATCAGCTCAAGTCAGCGCCTGTATCGTGTTGTTCCTTCAGTCCTCGTGTTTTGCGCTGTGCAAACATGTCGATAGTGAAGCACCAACTCGCCTAAGCTTCCGCATTCTTGGCTGAAACGTTTCCGCCATTATGGCATACTTGCTTCGCCGTATAAACTTTGGTTAAACAATGAATTGCACTTGCGTCGTTAACAATTCGGCTACGTATATTTTGTCGGTCTTGTAAAGAGCGCTACGTTTCCATTACTTGCTTGGCATTACAGCAAACATTAAGAAAGATTTGATTGACACTGACTCGCACGTAGGTTCAGCTTCCCCCGTGTCTTTTTAGCGCGGAATTTTAAGACAACACCATGGGTTATTTCTAAAATGCATCATAGATTGAATGTATCTAAATCTACGTTGGACATCGGTGCAAACAATCTAGTTTCTCGCCTTGTAGATACGGCGGAAAAGCGGACGCGTCAGTAGAGCACTCTTTCGCAACCTTATTCAGCGAAGCTTGGCGCTGCTTTCGTAATACAGTGGTGAAAATACATGCAGACCTGCTTATTATATACGTATAATTTCCTAGCACCAGCTCTGCTAGCTGGAAAGCTGAAGAAAGGAGAGGGACGAATAATGCGGGTGGCGCATTTCTGCAGCAATACATTCAAGCGCAGCGAGTGCTCGGTATTCTACCGAAAGAGGCGTTTAAAAGTGACTCAACATGGTAGCTACGTTACCGGACCAAAGGTTTCAGCAAAGTGAACGCAACTTGCAGAAGCATTGGCTATCAAAATGACAAAAAAATTCGGCAAAGACTATAATATGTTTGAGGCAGCGCTTACCACATTGTCATGTGTTTTCCGTGACCTTAAATTTCTGTATTGCTTTGTTTTTCTCAATGCTTTTCTCCCATGTAATCAAGAAAAAGAAATACTTCAGTGGCAGCGCTGAGATAACGTGTCTGCATGCCATGCTGTGGTCCATTGCTCGATTTCCCGTCGCAAAGTACATTTTTCCCTGATGTATTCTGTTATTTTATCTCCTTATTTTGTTTTTCCGCAGTGTCGGTGAATTCGAGAATACATTTACCCCACTTAGATTCCTCACTGGGAACTTAGAATAGCAAATGAGAGCAAGCAACACGTCCTCAAGGCCGCTCGGCACCCAGGTCTAATGCATCTTCAGGTCATATGTATAACTACTTTTCAAGCGAAAGCTCTGATCCTGGAGGTGCAAATCTCAAGGTCAATCTCTGCGCGCGTTTGGCCTTCAGCCGCCTGCTCGCACCTGTGAAGGTGTGACGTCACATCACGTGATCCGCTTCGGAGAGGCTTCACAGCTGTGCTGGCTCCAGCATCGCCGCTGTGTACCACGGGACCAGGCGAGCGTTTAAAAGGCTAAATATCGTCCGACGGAGAGTAAACACACGCACACGGCATGTCACGTTAGGGAGAACAACAGCTTCTATACTTTGACTCAGCGTGCACGAATACTCAAAACTTTCGAGTAAGGAATCGAATGGTGTCCTATTCGATTCGGTCTTCGAAACGAATAGTCAGTATATGTATATGCGAATATTTTTCTAATAGTTCTCGAATATTTCAAAACGTCAACTGCGCCTAATTAAACATAAAACTGGAGCGAAAATGCGGTCACTTCTACGCCCGTTGGCATGGTATGGACGTAAAACATAAGAACTTGCGTAGTGGAACAGGGTACGTAACTTACGTAGACTGCTCCACTACGCAAGTTCTCGTGCTCGCCGAGAAGCACTGAAGAAGCGTGTATAACCATGCTCAACACTGCTTTCGCTTGCCTAACTAGGTTCAAGCAACGTTGAATCTCACACACATTTTTTTCTTTTTTCTCTACAATACTATTACACCGCTGTTCTGTATATACTCCGCAGCACTTTTGAGCGCACGATTTAAGTTTACACAAACATAGGACCCAACGATTCGATGCCCGTGTCAGTCCGGCAGAAGTGATGACGCAATCTTTCGTGTCGTCTTGCCTTTTTAGATCTAAGTGACGGAAAAGCTTCCACGACATACGCAATCAAACGCAAGCAAAAAGAAATAAATATTATAAGAAAAAATTTGCAAATTGGTGCCTGCTGAAGCAATCGGAGATTTCACACTAATGTTAACAAAACGACCGACTGACGAGGGTTTCTGCACCTGCTACTTTAGCCCCTGGGTGCCAACTGTTCGGATTATATCCGCATAATTTTTACCTAAGTTTTGCATATCTAAAAACTAATGCTTTCACTCTTTACATGCGTTACTTGTACCGTATTGAGCACAAAAGAAAACACTACGCGTTTCGCTGGAAAAACGATCTCTCTGCCGCGTTGGCACCGACTATACCCTCGTAGTTACTGTACGTGTATGACCGATCGCATATTCTCGAAGTCTCACGAGAAGATATTGTCTTTCATTGACGTCAATTGCAGGTTCAACAAGCTGCCAACTTGGTTTATACCTTGCTGAATTCATCCAATAGGCATTCAAGAACGTCATGCATCTTTATGTTAGGTGGCTGACTTCGGTACTCCCCCGCTGTTAGCTTCTTTACAATGGTCATGATATCAGACAGCCAATGTCAGACAGCCCTCATATAGTTGACGGTTGAAAAACCTCTTTTGCGTTCGGGTTAACAATTCCTTACGATCATCTAATATGATGATCGTTAGGAATTGATCGATAGGAAATGATCGTTAGGATGATCGTTAGGGGGGGGTGTGACTCCATAAATTTGCACCCCCTGGAATTCTTCAACGTGCACCTAAATCCAAGTACGCGGGTGTATTCGCATTTCCATCCTATCGAAATGCTGCCGCCGTGGCTGGGACTCCATCCCGCAATCTCGCGCTTAGCAGCCCAACACCATAGCCACTAAGCAACGTCGGCGGGTCGGGGTACCTGTCCAGCGTCACGGACAAGACACCCTCGTGACGACGCAAGATGAACTCCTAAATGGTTGTCTTTATGATGGCTAGAGTGCAGCTGTAAGACCTTGGGAAAACAGGCCGGACAGATTAGGAAAGAAACCTCCTCTTTCACCATTTTGCAACACACAAGAATCGGAAGCAAACCAATAAAATTTTGATATACACTTACACATACCATTTAATGATATGCAGCGTGAGATCCCATAGAAGCGACGGCAAGGAAAAGAAAATCATGGCACAGTTTTAAAGTGTCTTCAATATATGCTCTCAGCATCGTTTTCGAAACGTAGCGCAGCTTTCAAACACAGCAGAATACAGCAAAGCATTCGGGTTTTAGACGATGACTCCGCGAACCACCTAAAGCTTTCAAACTGATGGAAAGGCGTTTGCACTGATCTTCGAGGCTGCTCCAGATACATTGGCTTTCGGCCTGTTCTGAATGAAAGTGGTCCTAGATTAGAAATGTTTATAAAAACATTCACGACAGGTTGAGAGGTACACGAGTTAAAAAGTCGTCTACGTGGAATCGAATTCCAATGTCGAAGCGGGCCCCATTAATTCTAAAGCGAGTGTGCCAAGCGAGAGTGACACGAACCCTGAATGACCTTTTCCACGGCTATCTGATCGGTAATCTTTGTAGAAGAGAACACAAGGTTTATGTCATTCTGTTCGTGCTCTCTGCATAATCACCGCATTTAGTTACCTTTAACCCCATAAAAACAGCTCTTGGAAAAATCACATGATAATCTCTCACTGAGCTGCTGATCTGTACCGCACCAAAGCACCTCACGTGTTCGCGAGTGTCCTATTGCTGGTAAACCAGCAAACCTTAGAAAGGCCTGCTGTATGCAGAACAAGTTCCTTGGTTGAGACCCAACGTTCCGTAATCCGTCTTACAGAGAGAAATCTTTCTGCAGCCGCTTATTGCATAGGTGTCAATAGTTCATCGCTCTCGTTATAGCTTGTGCCCGCTAGTTCCTAATAGGGAAAATTCATACGAAAGCACACATCGAAGTAACCATTGCCGAATGCCACCATCGATGCAGGTACAAACATTGCCTACATCTAACCTAAACTTGGAAATATCAGACATGACAATACCTCAATGACCTGCTGATTGGCACCCACACTAACCACGTCACGTGTTTGCGAGTGTCTTATTAGCGGCAAGCCAGTGAAGATTTGAAAGGCCTGCAGAATGTAGGACTAAATCCTGGTTGGAGACATAACGTTACGTAATCCACCGTACACAGGTAAATATATCCGCAGCTGTTTATTGCATAGGTGTCAACAGTTCATCGCTCTCGTTAAAGCTTGTGCCCGCCGGTACCTAACAGAGAACATTCATGTAAAAACGCACATCGGAGTAGCCATCGTAGAATTCATATTTCGATGCAAGTGCATACATTACCTTAAGCTAACGTAAACTTGGTTTCGAGCTAACGCATCATCTTCGACGTGGAAGTTTTAGCCTTAACATTACCACATTTACAATACTAATACTGCCACTTTAAGACCTGTCTGCATTAAGTCGCTCACGGAAATCAGAGGTCAGTAAGTTTTCCTTGCTACGTTCAGCTTTACTTTCCATTTAGGCCGTTGGTACAAAATGCTCATTCGCATCTTTGACAAAGGCCACAACGCCAGGATATCTTTACTGGTAGATCACTCACATAAAATGAAGTGTTGATATCCACATTACTTCACAAAGGTCTTGATCGCTTCGTTCTGGGAAAACTTTCTCGCAGGAAATTTATTAGGCGTCAATAATCCTCATACAACAGGCGCTACCACCACAATACAAAATGAATGACATTTGTCAGAACTTGAATGTTTTTCTTACCGTAGATCATCATATACCCCCCGCAAATTTTTCTACACCTGCAAGAGGCACAAGAGACAATCGAAGGAGACGGCAAGAGACCCCAAGGGCTAGAACTCAAGCGACGCAAAAAAGACAAGAAGCGCAACTAAGCGTCGGTTTCAGCGTGGACCCCGCTGCCACCTGTTTCGAGCCTTGAAAATCTACTTTCTTCTATTCTTCTTCTACTGTAATCTACTTTCGCAATGCACATCGAAGGCCAGTCGAAGAAGGCCAAAGGTACGCATCCCTACCAGAACATACCCTCTACATGCGGCGTGTTTTCCAGAATGGCCAGGTTGAGCACCTCGGAAAGCTGAGGACTGAAAACTGCAATGAGACGAAAGCGCAAGTAGCGTCACTCACTGTCATGAAAAGTAACTCCGTCGTTATCCATGACGCCTGCTATACCACATCGACGTACTGTGACAGACTGAGCCCAGAGCAACGGGCATCGTGCAGTGAAACAGACGGGTTTCAATATCCGTGATTCCCTGCCCCTTTTTAACAACTGCGACAAGATTACCATCGGCGGGAATTTAGACCATTGCAATACTAATAACCTAACTCCACACAAGGTGGTTGCGCATCGGAAGACGTTAAGGACCTATTTGTAGTACCACATGGTACGTGGGAGTGCAAAATAAGAACGCGAAATAAGTTATGACAGTGCTTCGTGCGGTGGCGAAGAGGAAACAGATTTGTGAGCCGCGGTAGTGGCGACTCGGGAAGCATGGCTCGAGAGAGCATGGCCCGTGTCGCGTACAGTGTGCGAGATTCGGCGTTCGAAGGCAGAGCTTCCTCGCTGGCTGTCCGGACCCTAGGAACAGCCGCCACTCACGTGACTACCCCAGCACCCGAACCAACGCTGTCACAAGGTGAGCGTCTACATCGGTCGCTTTTCTCGCTCAAGAACTGGCCCAGGAGGGCTGGCACTCCTGAGCCTTCCTGAAGAGCGTTCTGGAGAGTGGAACCAGCATTATCTCGCTGGCTGTGGGCCTGACACGATGAGCTTTGTGCTCCCAAGCATAACTCCACCTTCAGAAAACCGGGTGTGAAGAGGCTCCCATTCATCGACCATGGCACAGGGCCACCTGAGCTCTAGGCTGCCAGACAACGCCTGCCGTATGGTCATGCTGTCTGGCGCCAATTCCCCGACGTCTCCCACACGGTCACACCTGCTTCTACAGGAACTGTAGGCTGCATGCTTCCCAATGACTAATTCGCATATATCCACGCACCCTCTGGAATGTAGTTTAGGAACTACGTAGTACGTGTACATTTTCTGTGTACTAAGTATTATTTTTGTCGAATAGAAGTCTGACCTGTGTTTGCATTTCTGCGTAGTGCCTTTATCCTTTTTTTGGGTGATCCTGAACCTAATGGCCTCACACTGTTATCACTCCCAAGTCTTGCCATTTATGATTTTCTATTACTATCGTGCCCTCCCAATCGCCAGATCAATCTTCTGGTGCATGACCGAGTGTAATGAAGTGAAGGCGAGGCAGATTAAACATACATTTGGCCACCTGTTTCATTTGTGTAGCCGCTTGCGTTCGAGAGCGAGAGGCAATAAAGCAACAAGTGAATGATATGCTACACAATGTAATGATCCAGGTGTCTAACAGTTTGTGGGCATCTCCAGAAGTGTTAGTGATGGATGGCGTTTGGGCGTGGATTGTTGCCGCCTGCATAAAATCACGACAGACGTATCGTTCCTCCGTCACATAGGCGATGCATTGGAACATCTCTGGAATGCCAAGTATTTTTGTCCATGAATATGCAGGCTGATTACTGGCAAACTATTGTCGACGAGAGCGATCGAGAGCAGAATGCATTTATTACATCCGACAGCCTGTATAAGTTGACGGTCGTGCGCTTTGGTCCGTTCGGCACCCGTAATTTTCCCGCGGGTAAAGGACGTGGTATTGGCTTGCTTGAAATGACGAACCCTTTAGTCTACCTGGCCTATTTGGCCTCATCCTTCGACGACCGGCTTGCGCGGATTGATCGTCGTGAGCCCCAACTCATGTGGCGTTCACTCTGAAGCTGGGAATGTAATAGATTGTTGTAATCCTATTGATGAATCTCGAAGTTGATAGACTCAGCTTACAGATATAAATGTCATCTTGCTAACGAAAACTTAAGCCGTTCCTCATTATGACATGTCTTGATTCCGCTTTGATTCTCCAGTCTGCTGTCATTGTGAACTTTCTGCAGGTGCTACCAAAAAGCTAGTACGCATATTTTTTGTGTGCAAATTGCAGGCGCCTTGTCAATGCATGTTTCAACGTCACCAGCCTACTCATTCATTGTTTGAAGGCAGACGACGACTTCGAGTGGGAAATGCCGAAGGCCATAGCAGTGCGACTGCTCAAACAACCAAGATGTGCACTCGCACATGTCAACCAAGATGCCAATACCAAGTTTCACACATTGTGGGCGCCAGTGGCTGGTAATGTTAACACAAATAAGCACTTCAATCAATCAATCAATCAATCAATCAATCAATCAATCAATCAAGTTTTATTTTCGCCGCAGACAATACATTGTTACTGCGAAAATAGGGGGCCAGAGAAAAAAGCTGCATCTGTGCAGCTTGACTAAGCTCTAGCCACCCGTACAACAGCAGTGACACGACGATTTATTATCTTGATTCAGTTATATAAACATATCATCAAATAAACGATCAGGCAGTCCGATCACAAATGACAACTACGCGAACAATTAGAAGCATAAGCAGTTTCAATAAAGTCAAACAAACAGGTCAAATAAGGTTTTGTTAGTAAGGGCCAGAACGTTCACACCTTTCCGGTCTAGCTCATTTAGTGTAGTTGCCAGGGCGTAGTCAAGTTTTTCTTTCCCATAATGGGTGCGCGAGGAGGGAACGTAGTATGGCGGTTGATATCGGAATGGGTAGGAAATTGTATTTTTCCTGAGATTTGATAATTCTTGGAATAGTTCCGCCCTACCTAATGTGGCGTTTTTATAGGTTCTTAATAATTTGTATTTGTATATATCGTGGATTTTTAGAATTTTATGTTTGTGAAAGAGTGGTTCTGTGTGTTCTAAAAACGAGGAATTTTCTATTGATCTAAGTGCTTTTTTCTGAATAAGGAAGAGTTTCTGCAAGTTGAATGCTGTCGTGTTTCCCCATATTAGCATGCAGTAATGTAAGTGAGAGTTAAAGAGGGCAAAATATAACATCTTTTTAATGCTGACTGGAAAAGTGCGACGGTTCTGGCTTAATACACCGGCGGCTCTACTTAATTTTGGTAATAAAGTTTTCACATGTTCATTCCAAGACATGTTTTCTGAAAAAATGACACCTAGAATTTTAACAAACTTCTCTATTTTAATTTTGAATGGCCCGAGAGCAATATGGTCGTCTATATTTTCTAAGGTACCTGGGGTGCGAAACAACACACACTTAGTTTTTGACTCATTAAGAATTAGCCTATTGTTCTGGCACCAAATCAGCAAGTTGTGACAGAACTCCCTTCCCTTTTGTCTTACAGTATCAATGTTTTTTCCCTTAACGAGCACCGAGCAATCATCGGCATAAATAACATATCTACAATCCTGATATATTTTTACAATGTCATTAATATAGAAAAGAAAGAGAATTGGTCCCAGTATACTACCCTGTGGAACTCAAAATTTAATAGACCGTAGGTGAGATTTATGCTTATTTAGTTCGACGTATTGATGGCGCGCACTCAAGTAAGATTTAATAAGTTGTAGTGTTGTGCCACGAAACCCATAATGCTCTAATTTATGTAACAATATCGGATGGTTGACTCGATCGAAGGCTTTGCTAAAGTCTAAGAGTATACCCAATGTCATTAACTTATTTTCAAAATTGTTTAATATTTCTTCCTTCTGAGCTAGAAGTGCTGTCTCGGTGCAGCGTCCCTTTCTGAAACCAAATTGGTAGTCCGTTAAGAGGTTATATTTTCTAGTAAATTTCTCAATGCGAGATATAATCACTTTCTCGAGTCCCTTAGAGAATACAGGCAAGATTGACACAGGGCGATAATTACCTAAACAATTTTTGTCACCATTCTTGTAGATTACTGAAACTCTTGCTACCTGCATGTTGTTTGGAAAAATCCCCGTTGAAAGAGAGACGTTATATATGTGTGTAAGCGCTGGCGCAATTAAATCTATGACGTATTTGATTGGTTTGATTTCTAGATCATCTACATCACGGCTACGGCTATTTTTAAGCTCCTGATATAATGTTCTTACTTCAGCGATGGATGTAGGCAGTAAGTACATTGTGTGGAATAATCTCGGAATATGATTAGCAGCTTCATGACAGTATGTACTGGTGCCAATTTCAACAAAGAAATCGTTAAAAAGGTTAGCTAGTTCCTTTCCACCAACCTTTTTGTTATGTATAACAAGGTTGTCAATCGTGGCATCCTTAGTGCTCTTGTTTAAAACCTCGTTAATTATCCTCCACACTTTGCCGCTATCACGCAAGCAATTGTTGTCAAATACACGCTTGTAATATTCGCTTTTTGATCTTTTTATATCTTTATTCAACCTATTTCGAAACTTTGTGGAACCGTTGTGGAACTGGCCCCTGGACTACACGGCTACAGTGAACCACGAAATGCTGGTTTATAAATACCAGTAATTGGAAATTTTTCGTATGTCGGCACCGCTGTGCAGTCTTGAGAGCCCGTTTTATAACGAGCAATTTGATTGAGCTAATATTCAAAGCAATTGTACATTATTTTTTTGAAGGGGGGGGACAGGAGGGGGGAGCTTTCTTTAGCGTCTCACCACACTCGAAAATTATCGGTTAGATCAAGACGCGCCTGCATGTGTTTCTAATATCCAATGTGTTGTCACAGATTCAGTAGCGAGAGAGCGTTATCTGATCAGATTGCGTGCATGAAGCGAATACAGGCGCTCATTTTTCGTCACATTAGAGGACTCGAGACTGCGTTGCAATGTATGAGCATTCCAATCTGACGAACCGGCGCCTCCGTAGATCCGAAACGAATCCGTAGGTCACATTCAGAGAAAGCACTACTTTGCGTGCAGCCATCGTTGTGCTTTTAGTGTTTTCTTTCCCAGCGCAAGCTCGCCTTTATGAGTTATATTCGTGACTCACTCTTTCGGAACTGCCTTGCTCTTCACATCACTACATCTTGAAAGTATAGACGTGCTACATCTTCATTGAGTAAATACTGCGAACTGGAGTAGGACTTTGGGTGGTGTGTGCGATTACAAATTTACCGCCACAATTTATTTTTCTGAACGTACTTCTTAAATTAGGGGGCTTGAAAACACAGCAACTTTCTATTAACTGGAGGTGTCAATAATACAGAAAATATAAATGCTTATTAGTCGGTTTTCACCTCACGGCAAGGAACTTCAATAAATATGTCCGTATAACTAAAAGCCTTGTAAGGAAGAAGAAGTGCGCCGTGCCGAGCTCCACAGTCGGATCGCCAGCGCTACTCAAGTGGGGCTCGGGCTAGACGCTGTTCCTGGTGTGACTGGCTAAGCCTACGCTGTTGCGTCTTCTTGTCCGCGTCCTTCGTGTCGTCCACAGCCGTGTCGGACTTCTTTGCCATAATTGGTGGAGGTTTGCTGGGTCTCCTGCAATCCTGGAATTGCGCAGCCGGACTCTCCCTGCCATCATGACCACCGAAAGCACCACGAGCTTACCACCACCTGCTCCCCAGTCTACCGTATGCCCCGGCACGTTCCGCCAGCGGGACCCTCCTATCTTCAGCGGCACTGACGATCACGAGGTTGATGACTGGCTGTCATCATACGAACGCGTCAGTCGCAACAACAAATGGGATGACATCACGAAATTGACCACATTCCCTTTCTACCTCACCGGAATTGCCCACTTGTGGTTTCGGAACCACGAAAGCGAAGTCCCAAGTTGGGCAGTGTTCAAGACAAAGTTCAGCGAGGTCTTCGGCCGCCCTGCTGTTCAAAAGCTTCGTTCCGAACAGCGTCTGCAGTCGCGCTCTCAGCAGCCTGGTGAGAACTTTACCAGCTACATCGAAGATGTCATCGACCTCTGTAAACGCGTCGATGCATCCATGTCTGAGGGCAATAAAATCAAGCATATCATGAAGGGTATCGACGAGGATGCGTTTCATATGTTCATTTCAAAGAGCCCCTCTACTGTTGCCCAAGTTATTGAACTGTGCCAAAGCTATGACGAGCTCCGCCGTCAACGCCTCCTCACCCGCCGTCCTGTTCCCCATCAGCAATCGTTGTCCGGCTTGACCTCTCCTTTTCCAGATGCCCCCCTCCTCTCGCAAATCAAGGCTTTCGTCCGGGAAGAAGTTGCTCGCCAGCTCTCCCTCATCTCAAACCCACCAGAGTCAAGTTCGTCCCTTAGTCCGACACCTACGACACGTTATAGAAGAACAAGTGTCCGAGGTCCTTCCTCTGGAACGGGCGCCTCAACTCACCACCCCATTCACTTACGCCGACGCCGTCGCACGACCACGACCACCGACCTTCAGGGCTCCGCCTCCGATGCCTAGCCCTGTTTTTACCCCCACGCCGCCACGACCTCCAGTCCATCGAGTAATTAATCTCTGGAGTACAGCGGACAATCGGCCCATCTGCTATTCGTGCGGTATTCCCGGTCACGTTGCACGCCTGTGCCGCCGCCGTCCACTTCATCCACGTGACGACCCACGCACAGCCGCGTACGACCATCCGTTGCCTTACGCTTATGACCACGATTTACCCCTTCCCCGCCCAAGCTTTCGCCAAGTTTCTGACCGCCGTTCTCCTTCTCCTCGTCGTCGCTCGCCCTCCCCGATGCATCGACGTCCCTCTCCTGCTGACACGGAAAACTAAGTGGCGCAGTTCCTGAGGCAAGAACTGCGTCATCGCCGCAATGCTTAAGCCCTCTTCTTTCGCCGCCTAACGTTATTGATGTCGCTGTTGAAGGTGTCTCTGTGCTCGCCCTCATTGATACAGGTGCCGCCATATCTGTAATTGCCGAAAAAATTTGCCGCTCAATACGAAAAGTCACGACGCCCTTCTTCGGTCCTTTACACCGCACGGCCACAGCACAGCACGTCCAGCCGGTGGCTGCGTGCACCGCCACACTTGAAATTCAAGGACTGCTCTACACA
This sequence comes from Dermacentor variabilis, assembly GCF_050947875.1. Taxonomy (NCBI): domain Eukaryota; kingdom Metazoa; phylum Arthropoda; class Arachnida; order Ixodida; family Ixodidae; genus Dermacentor; species Dermacentor variabilis. The sequence goes on from NC_134575.1 coordinate 94,229,648, forward strand.
GTCGAGTTCATCGTTCTTCCCCACTGTTCCCACGATATTATTTTAGGTTGGGATTTTCTCTCCCGTCACCAAGCTGTCATTGATTGCTCCCGTGCAGAAGTCGCTTTCTCTTCGCTTGGCAATGCCATATCTGATGACGTTTCGCTTTCCTGCACCAAGTTCTCCCTCACTGACGAAATCCAAATACCTCCACACGCATCCGTTCTGGCACCTGTATCCTGTTCCGTTGCCTCCGACGCTACTGTACTGTTCACACCTTCGACTGCTTTCGTTCATCGCCACCTCTCACCACTCCCAACTGCGCTGCTTGGCCTTCAAGCTGGCGCGACTCACCTTCCTGTATACAATTACTTCCCATTCCCGATTACGTTGCTTCGCGGTGAATCTCTCGGCACTGTGGAGCCTCGCGAGACCATTACCACGTTGCAACTTCCTTTTGGATCGTCAGAGGTCAACACCCTCTACTGTAGTCCCGTGACTGCCACATCGCCTGAAGACGTTTTCAACCATGTCATCGACAATGCCTTAAACCCCAAGCAACGCCATGACCTTCTTCGTCTCCTCGAGAAATTGCGCCCTGCTTTTGACAGCCATACCACTTCTCTGGGCCGAACGACGACTGTATGTCACCGGATTGACACCGGTTCTCACTCACCGCTACGGCAGCGACCATACCGCGTATCGTCGACCGAACGGCGCGTCATTGATGAGCAAGTAGGTGACATGCTAAAGCGTGGTGTCATTGAACCATCCGACAGCCCATGGGCATCGCCAGTAGTTTTAGCTAAAAAGAAAGATGGCTCGATCCGCTATTGTGTGGATTACCGTCGCCTAAACAAAATAACCCGAAAGGATGTTTATCCATTGCCGCGGATCGACGACGCCCTAGACTGCTTACAAGGCGCAGAGTTCCTTTCCTCCCTCGATCTGCGCTCTGGTTATTGGCAGGTGCCTATGGCTGCAGACGATAAGCCTAAAACTGCTTTCATCACACCAGATGGCCTATACGAATTTCGTGTGATGCCATTCGGTCTTTGCAACGCGCCCGCGACTTTTGAGCGGATGATGGTCACTATTCTCCGAGGCCTCAAATGGAACACGTGCTTGTGTTATTTGGATGATGTAGTAGTGTTTGCACCAGATTTTCCTACTCGCCTTCATCGCTTGGAGCAGGTTTTACGCTGTCTCAGTGACGCTGGCCTGCTATTAAACCTGAAAAAATGCCACTTTGGCGCACGCAAGCTGACAATTCTCGGACATGTCGTGTTGAAGGACGGCGTTCTCCCTGATGCCGCTAAGCTCCGTGCTGTTACAGGAATACCGAGGCCAACGACACTAAAACACTTGCACAGTTTCATTGGCCTCTGCTCGTACTTCCGCTGCTTTATTCGAAATTTCGCTTCGATTATGGCACCACTGACAGAGCTTCTTCGAGGAGACCCCAATATTTCCTCATGGTCCCCGGCTTGCGATGATGCCTTTGCGACGCTACGTCGCCTGCTCACAACACCACCTATACTACGCCATTTCGATCCAACTGCTCCCACGGAAATCCATACGGATGCTAGCGGTGTTGGTCTTGGCGCTGTGCTCGCCCAGCGAAAGCCCGGCTGGCAAGAATATGTTGTTGCTTACGCGAGCCGCACTCTGAAGAAAGGTGAAGCCAAATATTCCGTCACGGAAAAAGAATGTCTCGCGATCATCTGGGCCATCACAAAATTGCGCCCATACCTGTACGGCCGGTCCTTCGATGTCGTTACCGATCAGCACGCACTTTGCTGGTTGTCGTCTCTCAAGGATCCCTGCGGCCGCCTAGCCCGGTGGGCACTGAGACTCCAAGAGTACGATATCAGGGTTGTCTACCGCTCAGACAAGAAGCACGCCGATGCCGATGCTCTTTCGCGCTCGCCTGTCCACGCCGACATTGTCAGTGTGTCCGTCCTAGACGACCCACATCTCCCATTCGCTTCTATCGACATGGCGTTGGAGCAGCGCAAGGACTCGTGCATTTCATCTTTGATAGATTACATCTGTAATTCACGTGCACGCCCACCATCCCGAGCGTTACGCCGACAAGCTTCGCACTTCGCCATCCGCGACGGAATTGTCTATCGCCGTAACTACAGCTCCGACGGCCGCAAATGGCTGCTTGTAATACCTCGGCAGCTCCGCACTGATGTATGCGCCGCTTTCCACGCGGACCCTCAGTGCGCACACGCTGGTCTCTTCAAGACCTACACCAGACTACGTCATAGGTTTTATTGGCGTGGTATGTACACATTTGTGCAAAAGTACATGCACAGAATTTCAACGCTGGAAGCCTGATCCATGCCGCCCTTCTGGACCAATGCAACCTTTGCCATGCCTTTCGCGACCCCTTGACCGGGTTGGGATAGACCTCTACGGGCCTCTGCCATACAGAGCTGCTGGCAGTCGCTGGGTCATTGTAGCTGTAGGCCATCTCACGAGGTAAGCAGAAACGGCCGCTCTGCCAGCCGCGACGGCTCGTCACGTTGCCTCCTTCCTCCTTCAACGCTTCGTTCTACGTCACGGCGCTCCCCGCGAACGCTTGAGCGACCGCGGCCACGTCTTTCTCGCCGATGTCGTTGAAGAACTTCTCGCTGAATGCCGCATTATTCATCGCTGTACCACCGCATATCACCCGCAAACAAACGGATTGACAGAGCGCTTTAACCGAACTCTTGGCGACATGTTTTCGATGTATCTCGCCTCCAACCACACCAACTGGGACCTCATCCTTCCCTATGTCACGTACGCATACAACACGGCACCCCAGTCAACGACAGGCTTTTCTCCGTTCTTTCTTCTATATGGCTGCCAACCCTCATTTCCCATTGACACTATTTTCCCTTACCGTCCCGACTTATCAGAGGGTACACCGGTTTCCGAAGCCGCCCGGTATGCAGAAGAATGTCGGCAACTAGCTCGCTCCCTTACAACGCAAGAACAAGCGCTACAGAAATTTCGTCATGACGACGGGCGCCCCCACCACCAGTTTTCGCCTGACGCTCTTGTTTGGTTGTGGGTGCCTCCTACTTCGACACAAGGTGTCTCCTCCAAGTTTGTATCCCGATACCATGGACCTTACCGGGTTCTACGCCAAACTTCTCCGGTGAACTACGTTATCGGACCTCTGACGCCCCCTATGGACCTGCGTCGCCGAGGCCGCGAAATTGTGCACGTAGATCGGCTCAAGCCGTATCACGAGCCCTTCGTCCTCACGACGCCTTAGGCCTCCTGTGCGGCTCCCTCTTCAGCGAGGGGGGAAGTTGTAAGGAAGAAGAAGTGCGCCGTGCCGAGCTCCGCAGTCGGATCGCCAGCGCTACTGAAGTAGGGCTTGGGCTAGACGCTGTTCCTGGTGTGACTGGCTAAGCCTACGCTGTTGCATCTTCTTGTCCGCGTCCTTCTTGTCGTCCACAGCCGTGTCGGACTTCTTTGCCATAGCCTATTCGCTTGACAACGTTTCGTCTCAGTACCCCATTTGCAAGCTGATACCGACTTGAAGTTGGTTCGTATCGTGGGCCCTTGACGTATGTCCAACCATCAAACAAATAGTTATTCGGAATGTTTCATTTCAGGAAGACATGTTACCCTCCAGCCCTACACTTCGGTTTCAAACACGCATAAGAGGAAAGTGCTGCGTGAGGAGCGACGTTAGTCCAAACCCACGAGCTACCGTGACTCACTTCACCTATAGCGCTGTCATTTACGGTTAGATAGGAAATGTGGATTTTAAATGGGCGCATCATGAATAAGAAAAGAGCTCGGCGAGAATGGCGATATCGGCTCTTTGGTCGGTCATCATAGAAACGTGTCTGTACAGCTCAACAAAACAAGGACACAAAAAGAAGCGCTTGTCTTCGTCTTCGTTTCTCGAAGAGAATGACAAGCGTAACAGAAGAAGCGGGCGTGCAAGATCACACCTAAAGCCGAAAGTATATTCAGAGGAAATGCAGTATGCTGCTGTCGACAAAAAAGTGATGAATAATAAGCGGTGTTGTTGAGCGAGGCTGTAGACCGACAACCACCACAGTCACCACAGACAGGACCACTCTCCTATCCCGGTGATCGGCTGAAATGTACAGCGACAGCATGTCAACTAGCGTTTAATTGATATTTCATTAAGGTCGTTGCGTACTTGTGTCAAGCCCGAGTGAGTAGTGTAAGATATGACAGTGGAGAGAAAGCGTTGAGGCAAAGTTCGCGAAAGTACTTGAGGATAGCCATATTGAACGTCAACGCTGTGTTGAAGAAAGCCTGCTACTTCAGTTGCTCAGGTCGTCAGAAAGGCTTGAGCGGTAGCATACCGTTGGGAGTATTTGGTAACTACAGCAACAGACACACGCTTTGAGAAAAGAGACAGAGGAAAGAGGCCCAGTGAGCTGGACGGCCTTTTGGAGTTTTGGCATATTTTGAAAAATGAATGTGGGGAAGTATGCCGCACCAAATAGTGTGTGCCAACATAACTGAATCAGCGTGGTCATACTTGCTCTACACGCCATGGTGGCCTGCCACCAGGACATCATGCAGTTGCGGCGATGACAGTGTACATTGGGTGCTTGAGAATAAAAACGAGCACATCAGAGACGTCCGAGGGACGTTTCTACGGTACAAAAGCACATGCCCCCCCCCCCCACGAGCATCCCTCCAGAAAAGAACACAAAAATAAGCTTACGAATAGGGGCATCAGAAGATCGAGTACTACAGCGCATGTTCATCTTGTTCAACATAACGTCAGCGTTTCATTGAGCGTTTATTTCTGAGAAAATGCATTGGTTACGTTTATGTGCATCACAATGGCGGGCGTAATCATGCAAAAATTGACAGCATTTCATTAGAGGGTGCCCGAATACTCTGTGTAGATTACGTACGACAATAATATCAAGAATGCAACATTATTAGATCATATATTTCGAAAACACGTTCACTTATCAATGCACTGTAGTAAACAGGATGTACCTGCGCAGTATAGCTGTGGAAGGCGCAAATAATGAACAGCATAAAGTATATACTGCCTGGTAGGTCTGTAGTAAAGTGGATAGACCGTTCGCGTCTTGGCATCAGGATAAGGTTGCTCCTGAAGACAGAAAGTCTAGTTAACAATTACGTCGGCCAATTGGCTCTCGCCGCTTAGAAATCCCGCATAGGTCGCGATGAGGCCACGACGACACGCCACTGTACGCCAACAAATAAAGACAACTTTTTTAAAGTGAAGCTTTCTTTGCGTTTCTCTTCGACTTTTCCACTTGTGCTGTTGTTGTCTTGCACGCCTTGTCGAGAGGAGCTCAGAGCGTGCATATGCATGGTAGGAGCACGGAAAAGCGTAACGGCGGCTCATGAAACTTGTTTGGACCTTTCCATCACTTCAAATGTGCACAGTGCCCTCTAGAGCTCCCTGTACGTCGTCACATTAGCCTCTTGATAGCTGTAATTATGCGTGACCCCCGCAAAAAGCATTGCAGAAATTGCAGCGCTTACCTTTATCCTAACATGCAAGTCCTGAAGAGAGGTAGGTAGAATTGTAGATAGGGAGCAGGGAGAAGAGGCAGAGAGTGGGTAGAACCGGGGTATTCGCGCTCCGAGTGAATAATACCCTTGCCATTCTTAGCTCTCAGTTCTCATACGGGGGGAAGTACCGGGCAGGGAAAAGACGATGTGAGGAGATAACGAAACTCGGCTACTGTAGACACGACGGCGGTTGCGGGCAAACTGAGGGCACGGTACTGTACCTTTCTGCTACTTCTAAAAAATAAGCACCATGCATATTTGTCAAGTGGACAACTGACGTAGGGCGTGCAGACAAAATGCCGCAAATAATTACCGTAGGGTATAGGTGACACTACTGAAGTGCTCGAACGTCAAATCAACACTTATGTGCCCGCCGCGGTAGCTTGACGGCTATGGCATTGTTCGAGCTTGTGGGTTCGATCCCCGCCGTGTGAGCCGGATTTCAAAGGGAGCGAAATGCTAAAACGGTTGTGCACTTTGATTTCGGAGCACATTAAAGAACACCAGGGTATAAAAGTTATTTCGGAGAACGCCACTACGGCGTGCCTCTTAATCCGATAGTGTTTTGCCACGTAGTTCACCATAATTCTGTCATCACTTCTGCCTCGATACGATGTGCCATGTGAAGCAATGACAATGCTCCACCCTCTGACAGGTGACAAACAATGGCGCACAACAACGCCTCAAGCAAACACGGCTCGCTGTATGTTGTGTACTACGCAGACAAATAGCAGTAGTGCACGCAAGGTAACATTTGCCATCAACTCACTGCTCTAGTGTTACACTATACGCTGAAGAAATCATCCATTCGCAGTTAGCATTGCTGCTAATTAACGTCACTCAAAACAAACAACACAGACAGATTCACTAACATCGATCCGCACAGTGCGTGTGATCCCCATAATGTTTTAGACTATGAATTATTATGCTTAAGAATGGCGCTCATTAATGCAATATTTTCATTCGCAGTGAGCAAAAGCGGCTGTCGTGACAATGGTAGAATTGATTTAATCGGCTTCAATCCCATGGCCATTACATCATTGCCATCTTCCATGGGATCGTAGTCGTCAAAATGGGATACAAGTGACAGGGAAATCAGGAAGTTGACGAACGGCAAGAAGGCAGAAACTTCCACAAGACCTCAGGAAAATAAAATTACTTTTTGATCAGCGTGGTCAGGGGGCTGTGCTATGGTTTCGATGTCGATTAAAAATTTCCCGAAATATCAACAGGGGCCGACAAAAATGCGGACATTTGGGAAAGGTGAAACCGCTGGCTATCTCAGGACAGCATTAGCTTAAATGTAAAAGATGACCTAAAAACAGGAAACCATAACAATGACACGGTGGCCAAATTTCGGCACAAGTAAATTGGCTGTTGAAGCAGTTCAGCTGAAGCACGATGGTGCGAAATAAGGCGAAAATATGGGCAAGTGTTGAAGAGAGGTCAAGTACGTAGGTCCTGTGGCCGACGCTAGCGCCTGGCAGATATCAGGCGACTGCACGTATAGGCGATATTTCTGGTCATTAGTCGTTACAGTGTGATTCTGGCCACAAATATTGGACGCGGACTCTATCACATTAAATACAGTGCACTCTGCCGTCTGATTCATCGGCAGCTGGTACCGATTCTCGCGCAATGAGGATGGGCACAAATTGTCTCACGTGCCGACTGTGACCTTCCTCGAACTGCCAACATTCCTTCCCCTGCGCAGTTGCTTAGTTTTTAGAGGGTTCGGCGGCTAATCACGAGGTCTCAGGATCGAATTCCAGCCACGGTAGCCGTATTTCAATGGGTGTGAAATGCGAAAACACCTTAGGGTACTTAGGGTAAGGGGCGTGTTAAAGAATTCCTAGTGGTCCAAATTATTCCGGAATTCCTCACTACGGCGTGCGTCATAACGAGATCGTGGTTTTAGCACGTGAAGCCCCTATTGTATTATGTAACGTTCGTTAAGGATGTCCTTGGCAGTAGCACAACTATTGAATACTAGTAAGTGTAGGGAGTTGTGCGCGAGGTCTTTGAGTATGTGGGTAGCCTTCATGGCGTTCGATATCTGCTAGTCTACACTGTGGCTATATTATAAAGGTGAAACGGCAATATGATAGACGAGATATAGAACAGACAAATCCGACATATATTACTGCACAATAATTTTAAATAGCGGTCTTCCTTCACGCGCGTGGAAAACTGTGACAGGATACTGCTTTGAAACTACAAGTACTGTGTATGTCATACCCAAGGGTGGACCTGGCCTAGCAGCCAGTAAATGTCACGTAATATTGCGAGCAGCTTCGGCCTAACGGATGACAACACAGAGACAGTTTGCTCAATTGCGTCGTGACTTTGAGGTCAAAGGGCCAAACCAACATATCCTTGTATAAGTCTTCATACTTAAGCACATCTTGACTTGCAGCTGCTGCGGTAGGCCATGAATGCGGATAGCGAAGTCGCTAGGGTAATAATTGGGAGCATATTAGCGAAATCTATAAGTCAAAATCAAAAGCCGTCCACGAAGGCGTCTCTAGTAGACGCTGTGCGATGTTCGGACGTTAAGAATATGCCGACTGAAGAAAGGCTGCCACGGAGTGCTTCTGACGGTTACTCTGGCTTGTTTACTCCATAGCGTCAAAAAGAAAAAGAAAGACAAAGAAATAAACGTATCAAAAGACCCGAATCAATCATCGCACGTCGCGACTAAACGCTCTTAGGATGATAAGTCATTTCCAGGCGACGAGCGGCTACGCTTTATCAAAAACACTGATAACGCCGGCGGGACAACCATTGTGGCGAAGTTCACTGCGCAGGGAGAGCTTTTAATTATTTTATGTTTGTTTTGTTGACGTCATCACTCGGCACCGAGGGAAGTTTGAAAAAATTAAGGTCAGTACGCCACATGGAGGCACTCACGCGAACTAAACCCTCGTGTCCAGAAAAGTTGGATACGAGATGCTGCTTTACATGTTACTAACTCCATACATTCGTAGCGCTTCCAGGCTTCAGAGGATGCCGATGTGATAGTTGTGTCGTATAGCATATGCCTCTAGGCCCTTGGGTTTGAAGGGCTCTGGAGAGGCAGTAGTGCTACAGCCAATCTAAGCATCTGATAGTATCATTATTTCGCAATGCATGTTAACTCTCATTTGTCATTTGTCACCGCCATAATCATGCCACACATAAATTTGACGCACTTTATAGCGACTGTTTTTAAGGCCCCTTTACAGTCGCGTCACATCAGGTTCATGGAAGTCATAACTCCACTGCAAATTCATTAACACTGGCATGACGCTGGCGCTGTGTGGTCACGCGTAACACTGGCGTGATTACACGTTCGTTCAATCATAGAATTGACTTATTGATTGAATAAAGAGAAACGTAAATTCGATTTTTTTTCTTTTTATTTTATCTCATTCGTTACCACAGTGGTCATAGCTTCGTGGTCGTTTTGGTACACCGCGACCGGTCGCACTGCTCTGCTAGACAAGTTCTTGCGGAAGGTTAGATCTATACACGACCGGTGACGCGTGGTTGGCACATTGACGTTCGTGTAGCACTCAATTTCAAACCGTTCCAACAGGGAGGATGCAATCCACTTGCCGCCGGAGCGTGCTAGGTCGACATTAAAGTCGATGATTTATGGGTTCAGTATTGCGTTTCATTATTCTTTTCGAGTCCCCATAGGGAGCGAAGGCGCACAGCCATCCCACGTTTTCTATATGGTCATTAAATTCACGCATCATAACATGGTCAATCAGATGATAACATTCAGAGCGACTGCCGCGACTGATAAGAGCACGCGGAAATGGTAATGCACTTTATACATAGACGGAAGAGGATAACATTCAGAGCAACTGCCGCTACTTTTTTTTTTTGTGCATGCGCATGCGGTTGCGCCGGAGGAGTTTTCAACGTACAGGCGACACGTTGGATGGACAACCGGACAGATTAATCGGCTATCTATATACAGCTTCGCTGTAAAAAGGGAATAACCCCAGAAACAGATCAAAACGGGAAGAGAGTGTGCAGTCATACCTCATGTACATCAGATGGGGAATAGTTTTAAAAAAGGCAATCATGAGATTAAGTGTTGAAGCCGTCTTTTCAGCTAAAAACTCGTTAAACAAGACATGCAATCGTGTCAATAGACCTAAGCACGCGTCCACGGCCATTTGCCGCATCAAGCACACGGGGCAGCTCAAGCACGCTCAGTGGGAGTTGTGTACATCACTCCAGTTTCGTGCGTCAAAAAGTACTTTGGGCAGATTGAACGCTGCCTTAACATCCGCCTCAAGGAGCACCAAGGTGCTATCGAAAATTCAGCAGGCTTAAATCTGGCCGCACATTGCAGAAATTTCCCATGGAAGCATCTCTTTGAAAAAAAACTTACATATTGTATGAAAACGAAAACCAAATCAACCGGAATATTTTAGAAGCTTACTTTAGGCATGTCAACTCAGGTTCATGCGCCAGCGAGACTTCTGTCCGCATGATAAAGAAACGAAGTTTTTGAATGGCAAGACATGGTGACACCCTTTCACCACCAGCACGCGCCACTTCATCACATGATCCCATTCTTTGTATTTTTATTCACTTGTTTGAAGAAATAAACCAGTTGTTAGCCTGTGCTTGTATCGTCTACTTCTTGTGCTTCATCCGGTTTGCGTTGCCCTCCCTTAGGAATATGTTCATCTTGATCAGATGCCTTCGGAACTGCCGTTTGTAAATTAATTTAACTTCAGGGGTTATACTTGCCAATACCACGAAAAATGATTAGGAGGCACGCCATAGTAGAGCACTTCAGATTGATATTGAAGACCTTGGTTTCTTTAACGTGCACCTAAATGTAAGTACATGGGTGTTTCGGCATGTGCCTCATAGAAATGCGGCCGCCAGCGCCGGGGTCAAACCCGTGACCTGAAGCTAAGGAGCGCAACGTCGTAGCCACTAAGCTACCACTAAGCTACCACTAAGCTATCAACTGTGTTTGTAATTGGATTTCGTGTAAAGGGCACGCGGACATTTTTTTTTCTTAACGTGTACTGCAAATTCTTTTGTTTGGCACCTCCAACGGTCAAGACACTCTATTTTTTGAAGTACGTGTTATTCCTGGAGCGAAGCTATGAAGCTTGGTCTTATCAGGGTATGAGCAGCTGGCGGGTCACTCGGAAGGTACAGTGGCGATTCTCGACATTGGCACCTGATGGCAGCGCAATTACCTTCCTCCCCAATCCCATCCACCCGACCTTTAGAGTCGATCTCACTGTGAATGCAAATTGTCTGTGTTATTTTCTTGAAGATTTGAAGGTTTCATTGAAAAATACTTAGATACTGGAAAGTATAGGGTGAATATTAGTACAGAAGGAGGTCGCAGAGTTTAAAGTGCCGAGGGGCCTCCTGTGCTAAGTATGAAAAATAATGAAATACAGACAGGCCGTGGTGTTGTAGATCAGTGAACCAATATTAGCTAAGATAAATTAAACAACGGGAATACATAACTTCATTAGAACATCATCATACAGATAAATATACATAAAACGCATTAAGTACCAGACGGTGATACATAAAGTGTAAAAAGCAAATTATGGTTCAATGTCAATAAAGTCATTGATTATTAATAGGCTATTGACCACAAGTGAATTTTCGGTGCTTTAAGAAATGAGTGTTCTGAATGGACGCACTTGATGTTCACGGGCAATGAATTCCAAAACATTATTCCCGAAAAGAGCGCTGTCTGCTTGCCTTAATTTGTGTGTACTTTAGGTAATAACATACGATATTGTTCCGAGAATCTTGTATTATTACGGTTGAGTAGTCGCGGAGCAGAGCTATTATTAATGAAAGTACCTTGGTTTTGGATTCGATAAATTAAAAGACGAAGTTTTAGCTGTAACGAGTAAGTGGGCAGAAGGATTTTTACTTTCTGGTAAAGTGGAAGGGCAGACGCCAGGTGAGGGCTAAATGCCATCAGGCCTTCTGTTGGTTTTGTAAGTGATTAAGGCATGACATGTGTGTTTCATACGTGCTTTCCCATGAAGTGAGGCAATATATCAGGTGGCTATGGAAGAATGGTGACTATGGAAGCGGAAGAATGGGATGGGGTGCGTTTGGAAGGCATTCTCAGATCATGAACAGCATATTGCCATTATCCCTCAAGAGAAAAGCGTATAACAGCTCTGTCTTAGCAGTACTCACGTACGGGGCAGAAACCTGGAGGCTTACGAAAGGGGTTCTACTTAAATTGAGGACGACGCAACAAGCTATGGAAAGAAGAATGATAGGTGTAACGGTAAGGGATCAGAAAAGAGCAGATTGAGTGAGGGAACAAACGCGAGTTAAAGACGTCTTAGTTGAAATCAAGAAAAACAAATGGGGGGGGGAGCATGGTTAGGATATGTAATGGGGAGGGAAGATAACCGATGGTCATTAAGGGTTAGGAACTGGATTCCAAGGGAAGGGAAGCGTAGCAGGGGACGGCAGAAAGTTAGGTGGGCGGATGAGATTAAGAAGTCTGCAGGGACAACATGGCCACATTTAGCACAATTATTACGTGACCGGGGTAGTTGGAGAAGTATGGGAGAGGCCTTTGCCCTGCAGTGGGCGTAACCAGGCTGATGATGATGAAGATGATGACGATGATGTAAGAATGCGTAATACAGTGACCGCAAAATGTGCTGCTGACAGTAATGTCGCGATTTGATTAATGCACGTAAACCAAAACCATTTTAACAATAGATATGGTATGTTTGTTAAATTTCAGATGCGAGTCAAGGACGACGCCTATAAAGTTGCTTGTATCAGATGGATAAATTATGTGGTTTTCTAGATTAAGACTCGGAACTAAAGAGGTTTGCTTATGGTGAGTATGAGAAATCATGAAGCATGTTTTTGTGGCGTTGGTTTGCCGCGCATTCTCAAGACACCAAAACGCGATTTTTCTAAGGTTTTTATTTAGTCGTGTTGTTAAATTATTAAGGTCTTCATCTCCAACAAATATGGTTGTATCATCAGCGTAAAGTATGCATTCTGAATTGTTAAGGCAATTAGGTAAGTCATATACAAAAGAAAAAGAAGAGGGCCTAAAGTGGACCCTTGCGGAACACCTTGATTTGTAGTTATTGGCTGCGATATGGCATCAGCGAATTGGACAACCTGGGTAAGGTCAAGTAGATAACTCTGTAAAAGGGTTAGAGCAGGTCCAGCGATACCCACTGATTCTAACTTTGGAAAAAGTATAACGTGGTTATTTGTATCAAATGCCTTACTAAAATCAACAAACAACGCCGCGGCCCAACACCCGTTGTCAATGCTTTTAATGTGGTCAGTGAATTCTATTAGAGCAAGTTCCGCGGAATAAGCAGAGTGAAAACCGAATTGATGCGGGGTCACAAGGTTAAATTTTTCAAGGTACTTCATGAGGCGGCCAGCAAATGTTTCTCGATTAGTTTATTAAAAATGGTAGGATCGTTATCGGGCCATAGTTATGTAATACGCTCGGATCTCCTTCTTTAAAAACAGACACAACTTCTCCTTCTTTTAGTACGGAGGGAAGATACTTGTAGTAAATATATTAATTATAAGGGTAGCAAGAACGCCCGATAGCTCTTGGGCGACCAGATTAACTTTAGATGTATGAATGAGGTCAAACTCTGAGCCAGAACGTTTTAGACCACATAAAACACGGAAAAACTCCTCCTGTGACGTAGGTCATAAATAAAATGATTGAGAGCAACGAGCATAGTGCGAAATCTGAGTCGGTTGGTTGAGGTCACCGTTGAAAGAAACCTATTGAAAGCGTTAGCTATGTAGAAAAAGACGAATAAACGGAGCAGGCGGGCACTGCGAAGAGAAGAAGCTGGAACATGGAGTAGCTCTTTGTCTGGTTTCTTCGCGTCTCGTTAGTTTTATACATTTTGGTGCCGAAAACGTCCGTGCAGACTCGTTACCTTCATCGCACATCTCCAAGGGCCATCTACTCCACCGCTTCGCGCTGAGGACGACGAGGAATGATTGGATAACGCATCGTTCATGATCGTCGTGAAGACCAGACATTTATCAAGAGCTGATCGGATGGATCGTCTCAAGACCAAGCGGTTGGCTCGACGAGCACAGCATACGAAGATTCTGCAGGAAGCACAGTTGCTACTTACAGATCCTACCGTAGACAAGCCCAAGATTTCAGGTATTTTTGACCGTCTATCTGCTAGCAACAACGAGCTCTCGAAACTTAACGATGCACTCCAAGAGCACATTGTCGACGATGAGCTGGAAGCAGAATATGTATCTGCTGCACAATATAACGATCAAGCTACCAGCATGCTTGCCCAGATTCGGTGCATGATCGACGCTTTGGGACGCGTGGACAGTATAGCGGAGTCTGCTCCTCAGAATGCAACCCCGACAGTTCCTAATGCCAAGCCCAGAATTGGCACAAGGCTACCGAATCTTGATATGCCGTGATTTAACGGCGGCATTCACGAATGGGCCCCTTTCTGGGAGCAGTTCGAGCAGACTGTTCCTCTCAACAACGCTATATCGACAACGAAGAAGTTTTTCTATTTACGGCATTATCTTGTCGGTGAAGCGGCAGCGGCCATTGCCGGCTTACCGACTTGTGAAGCTTGCTACTCAAATGCCGTAGAACTTCTCAAAGAACGTTTTGGCGACCGTCAAAGGATAGTGCAGCACCATCTGATCATGAGCATCTGAGCACCATCTACCGCATGTAAAGTCCGGAAGCGACGCACGCGGCCTCAGGCAGCTTTGTGATGCAGCGCAACTAAATATCCGCTGTTTGACTGCACTAAAAGTACTCGCTCTCAGTTTTTCTGCAATGCTGACAGATATTCTAGAGAAAGCATTTCCATACGAGATCATTCTTGCATATACGCGAGGAAAGCGGAGTCAGACTACGTCAACATGGGCCTGATACGAACCTCTTAGAGACAGCACTGGCAGCTGCAACATCGGAAGCGGAGCTAACAGAGCTGCTCATGTTCACACGTGTTGAGTTAGAAAGCCGAGAGCAGTGCAACGCATCGTCCCAACGATCTGTCGATGACCGTGCTGAGAGAATTCGAGGGAGCAGCACCGCTTCCTAACTGCACAGTGCATCATGCAGCTGGATCGAGTGTTTCTTCTGTCAACCTAAGAAGCACGGTATACGTGCCTGCGACGCCAACCTATCTCTTGTTTCCAAAAAAGATAATCTAGCTAAGGATAACCGCTGTTCTAGATGTACATCACGAGATCACCAGGCACGGTCTTGCCATGTTAAACTCACGTGCTCAGCTTGTCACGAAAGACACGCCTCGAGTAAGGGTGACCAGAACTGCAGAAAGATACTACAGCAGAAACTTTGAGACGAGCGGTGGCTTCAGGTAGCCCAGCAGGGACAGTCTCGTCGCAGTCAGTAATGCTTTGCGACAGAGATTCCACAACCGCTTGCGCAAACACGGACAGAGAAGTGTACCTGCAGACATTTCGCGCTTTTGTCATTAAAAATAACAGGTCCAGATACATCAGAAGGATTATGGATGGAGGCAGTCAGAGATCATTTACCACAGAAGATCTGGCAGTGAAACTACCATTGCATGTACTGGGAGAAACCAGAATTTCATTCAACACGTTTAGCAACGCATCCCCAAGTTCTGCTGAAATACGAAAGGTTGTTGAACTACCACTGCGTGGTCAGCACTGTTCTGACATCCATATTGTTCAAGCAATTATAGTTCCAGTTATCTGTCACGACATTGCTGCGCCGACAGCTGATAACTTCATTCGGAAGCTGCGATGCGAGGGCAAATTTCTTGCTGATGACAAGAATTTTCTTGAAGCGGATACTGAGAACGGCCTCAACTTGTGGATTGGGGCAGACGATGTTTCGGAAATCATGACTGGAGAAGTTGCAAGGAGTACAGAAATTCCAGGACTGGTCGCAATCAACACGGCATTCGTATGAACCCTGCAAGGACGGAGTCGGCAGAAAGCCTTTCTTGACTGCGACGCTAACGTTATGGTCTGCGTTCTGCGAGTGCAAACGATTACTGACGATAACATAACCTCGCAGATTCTAAACTCGTTCTGGCAGCTCGAAGAAATGGGCATCACAGATTCTGGCGAACTTCCCTCACCTGAGTCCATTGCACAGTTCCGAGGAACAATTCGCAACAAAAATGGCAGATACACCGTGGCGCTGCCTTGGAATGAAGATCAGAAACAGCTACTTGGAATCAACCGTGATACCGCGCTCGCACGTCTACAAAAACTGGCAAAGAGGCTATCAATGAATGAAGAATTATTGGAGCCATACAACGCAGTTATGCGACAATACCTGGAGCTGGGACATGCTGAAGTGGTACCTATTGATCGGGTCACCTATTGTATGCCACATCGGGAAGGTATACGAGAGGAATCGCTGACCACCGAGCTCCGGGTCGTGTTCGACGCATCGTCACACGCTGAAGGCTTTCCGTCACTCAACGACTGCCTGGATAAAGGGGTGAACCTCAACCCAGGGTTACTACAAGTACTGCTTCAGTTTCGGTGGTTCCCCGTCGCCATCAACTCGGATACCGAGAACGCATTCTTACAAATTCAGATACAGGAGACCAACCACGACGCATTCCGCTTTCTGTGGTTCGATGCCATTCCCGTCACCCAAAACAGTAACATTGTCCAATGGCGAATGACCCGGGTACCAGTTGGATCAACATCAAGCCCTTTCTTTCTCATGGCGACTATTCATCACTACTTGGACAATGCTTGTGAGGACAAAGCGCTTGATTCTATTTTGAAAAAGTCCGTTTTTGTAGACGATTTACTGGTGGGTGCGGAGACATTCGAAGATGGACTGAGCATCTATGAGCGATCGAAGGCAATTATGCGAGATGCAGGCATGAGTACCAGAAAAGGGAAGACCAATAACCAGCAACTACAGAACATTTTCGACAACCAGGAGGAGCAAGTGGAAAGTGCATCAAAAGAATCAACTGCACTTTTGGAAATTTAATGCGATACGGAAACTGATTATTTCAAAATTTCTTCCAAATCTATAGTCCAATACTTAGCCTCAGCTCAGCCGGACACAAAACGTACACTTCTCAAGGCTGCCTCCCGAATTTTCGACCCTCTTGGTATTCTCTCGCCTTTCACCGTCACTGCAAAGCTTTTGTTTCAGCGCCTGCGGGCTTTAGGCCAGTCTTGGGATGACCAGTTACCCGAAGAGATCAAGACGACATGGACAGCATGGTGTGCTGAGGCAATCCAGCTTGGCTTCATCAAGATTCCGCGCTGCGCGAGAGATGGGCTATATGGAGCGCTCGAGAAGGCCGAGCTGCGTATATTCATCGACGCCAGCCTGAAGGCTTATGGAGCATGTGCCTATTTGAGAACAAACGGCGGAAATACAGCTACATCACTAATACTAGCGAAGTCTCGAGTAGCACCTACCAAGATTTTAACACTGCAGAAGCCCGAGCTTTTCGCTGCGGTAGTAGGAGCCAGATTATTAAAATACATCCACTCATCGTGGGATTCAACGCATTTTCCCTGCGTCATGTGGACAGACTTAACGATCACACTGAGCTGGATTCGGGGTGACCGTTACAAGTTGGGTCAGTTTGTACAGCACAGAGTGATTGAAATCGCCGCATTTGCTGACCCACTGCTATGGCGTTACTGCCCAGGAGAAGACAGCCCGTCATATTTATTGAGTAGGGGCATATGTTTAATGGTTCTAGGTACATGTTGCAGCTGGCGGAGGGGACCTGAATGGTTACCCCAGACAAGATCAACCTGGCCTACAGACTCGGACATGAGCACACCGATCTACGAAGAGTCATAGTGTGACACGCAACATGTACTTCAAGCGCCGAGAATGGTGGACACCTTGATTGATTTAAGAAAGTTTGGCAACCTACAGAAGCTCCTGCGTATCACCGCCTGGGTATTTCGATTTGCGGATCGATGTCGTATTCAAACGTCGCTCGGTAGAACTATTTCGACAGAGGAGCTAAACAAGGCCTAAACGTTGAGGATCTGTCGTGTACAGCTCGAAGTGTTCACGAATGACATTGAACACCTTCGGCTTAGAGACACTGTCCAGAAACACTCCGTACAATGCGATCTCCATCCACCCTTACCGTGATCACAGCTGGCAGCTTCCACTTGGTGGCCGACTTAAAAGAATGAATGCTACGTATGACGAAAAGCACCCGATTATTCTACCTCAAAGGCATCCCTTCACGGCCTTAGTTGTTACTGAGGCTCACTGTAGAGTTTTACATGGCGGTGTGGCAAGCACTATGATGCATATTCGACAGCGTTACTGGGATATACGTGCTCGACAAGAAGTTAAACGGAATATCAGTGTTTGCTTTCTCTGCAAAAAAATGCAACGGCAAACCTGTAAAGGTGCAATTTGCGCCAATGACTGAAAACAGGCTTCTCAAATCACAGCCGTTTGAAGTTGTGGGATTAGACTTTGCAGGCCCTATATATGTAAAACAACATGAGACTGACGAACTTACATAAAAAGCTAATATTCTGTTGTTCACACGTGCGACCACGGGAGCTGTACACCTTGAATTGACGAGTGGAATCTCTACAAGCTCCTTCTTACTAGTGTTCCGTAGGTTTTTGGCTCGTAGAGGAGTGCCCACAACACTGTACTCCGATAATTCTCTCGCATTTAACAGAGCATCGCGGGACCTATGGGACGTTTGGAACACCATGAAGAGCTCTCCATTTGCATCTCTGCTCGTGATGCATCGCTCAAAATGGAAATTTATTATTATTATTTATGAAATTAATTATTATTTGATGGGGTGGCTGGTGGGAGAGACTTATCCGATCAGTCAAGTCATCTTTACGCAAAGTGCTGGTAAAGAGCAAGCTGAACAGCGAACAAACTGAGACCCTACTGCTGGAGCTAGAGGCTGTTATCAATTCAAGACCCCTAACCTATACGTATACTGACGCTAGAGAGGCCTCTCCACTTTGTCCTGCTCATATTCAGGTCGGGAGCTTATTTCTTGCCTCTCTCGAGCGAACCAAGAGTGATGACGAAGCTCAAAGTGCACAGGCTACGCGACGTGACCTCAGCAAGAAGCTGCGATACCGCCAGAAGCTCGTGGACCCCCTGTGGATCCGATGAAAGAAAGAATACCTCCTCGAGCTTCGGGCACTTCACATCTACCCATCGCATTCTAGTAGCAGTCTACAAGTGGATGATGTAGTACTCATCGAGGAACCTAACATCTCTAGAGGTATTTGGCCAATGGGATGAGTCGTGGACGTCTTCCCTTGTCAAGATGGAATAATCCGAGCCTGCCGTGTGAAAGCTCAAGATGGCAAGCTTATAAGAAGGCCAATGCAGAAGTTTTACAAGCTTGAATTGCACAATGCTACAGGGGGGCGGCAGTATGTAGAACAAGGCGAATAAACGGGGCAGGCGGGCACTACGAAGAGAAGTTGGACCAAGGAGTAGCTCTGTGTCTGCTTTCTTCGCGTCTCGTTAGTTTTATACAAGCTATGTCAAAAGGGTTAGTGAGACGCTGGCCAGCATCATTAAGTTCATTTGCTACAGGTCGTTGTTTAGGCTTGTTAAAAATTATTGTATTAGTTCCCAATTTTCGCGATTATTGTTGCCATTTTTAATATTTAGATTTTGGTAATAATCACGTTTAGTGGTTTTTAAAATTCTAGGTAATGTTTGACAGTATTATTAAAGCGATTCTTCAAAGCCAGGTTGAGTGGTCGCAATTTAACTTTATTTATGTAAGTTATCCTTTTTACGAATAAACCGCAGTAACTTATCCGTGATCAATGGGTTTCTGGGAGCCCACTACCGTTTGTGTGTAACAGAAAATGACGAGCATGAGCTAATTGTTTCCGTTATTTTAGCAAAAAAATTGGTAAAAGCTGCCTCAACATTCGGTTCATGAAGAAAAACGTTCCAGTCAGTGTGCAAAATTCTTTGTCGAAACAACTTCCCGCCGAAGAAATTCCTTTTTGAAGTTTTTACCTTGCATTGTTTGTGCGATTCGACTTACAAGAAAAAGTGCTGAGTGAAGTTCAGCTGCTGCGTCGAATGAAAAGGGAGAAAGTCAAGCGGGAGCGCTTCGAGCGCTCCTTCCGCTCGGACGTGCTCTTCCGTAGCTCCGGATTTTCGCCCCGTTTGCTCTTTTTTTCCTCGCTACTGAAACTCTGTTGTTTATGGACCGCTTTGGCGGTCCATAATTACTACTGGCGCCTATCTACAAGGTCTAAACCCTCCTGCTGCGTCGTCCAGCTCAAGTTCTTGCGCGGCTTCGCGAGTGCGAGTGCCCCCGCGGCACTCGCCGCGTCGGCGCGGAGCATCCAAGCTGTTGTCCGCTGAAAGGAGCGGAACATTACCGATGCAACTGCCATCCAAGTCAAGAGTGTCTCTTTCGTACGGACAAGTGCAACGTGCGAAGGCGGTACCCTGAGGATGAATACCACCAACATGAAGCAGAACAGCCCTGGTGTCATGGCGCACACCTCAGCCAAGAGAACGAAGAAAGCTACTGGCCTTCCATCAGATGAAAATGTAGCTCCAGCTGCACCGAAAACACCTCGCTCACCACAAGGCCTGCCCGCACGACCGACACGTACGTCTCCGGAGTCGCCAACGACATCGCGGTACGAAATGGTTATCCAGCCTCGTCCTAGATATCACATGTCCACTCTGCACAACCGTATCATTCAAGCGGCCCTGGACGCCTGCCTCGAGACTTACTGATTTCAAGGTTTCGCTCTACACAAACTTACCAATACGGTCTCAGTATGGGTGTCCGCTATGGCACTAGTTTATAAACTCGAAGAACTGCGACAAATACAAGTATCGGCAGAATCTGTCCTTCCAGTCCAGGCGTACCTCGCCAGTTGTACTGATTTAAGACGCTACGTGGTTAATAGCGTTGACTTTGACGAAGAACCCGAGAGGTTCCTGCAGGAACTATCGTGTCCCACACTCAAGCTCGTGGCTGCTCGCTACCTAGGCAGCGGTCGTACGAGCTTAATCACGATTCAAGGTCCTTATTCCCCACCTGAACGTATCCTGTATTACAGCTGCGTACAGCGCTCGCGTCCGTTCAAGCCTTCCGTTGTGTACTGCTACTCTTGCTTTAGACAGGGACACATGAAATCATCCTGCCCCTACCCACCCAAGGACGACACCATGGAGCCTGAACCGGCAGCATCGTTTAGATGCGGCCTATACCAAACAAATTATCATGACATCACCTCCACGACGTGCCCTACGAAGTTAAAGGCCACTAAGAAGGCTCGACAATGCCATTCTCGACAGCCAGCAAGGGCCCCTCGAAATCCATCAATGAAACCAGACTCTGTGTACAACCGTTACACCGTTCTGGCCTCGGTGGAAGAGGACGCTAGCCAGGTGACAATAGCAAGTATAGCGAAAAGTGATGCTGTCACTCCAACATATTGCGCAGCTGTTAGGACGTCCAGTTCCCTTGTGTGAATGGGAGGACAGAATGACCACATATAAGGACATCGCGAAACACTATAGGTTACAGAGGTGCACATTCCCGCGACCTCAAGAAAAATTGACAAAAAAGCAATCTGTCTCATGGCGGCAGTTACTAACTAGGACGTATCCGAATCCTGCGCTCTCGCACATCATATATCCGGATGTATATCCCACGGACAAATGCAAAACATGTGAATCCAGAGCCACTCTGGAGCATATAATATGGGAATGCCGAGGGATACATAACAATAAAGAAAACGCGGCCTCTAGCAGCAGCCTTCGTACGCGCTGGGAAGCCGCGCTGCTCAGCCCCGCCCTCGGGGATCAACTTTGGGCCGTCCAGCGGGCCGAGGATGCCGCCAGGACCCAAGAACTCCTGGCCGTCACCTAGGTGGAGCCTTTGGCCCTCCCCACCAACTCGCAGGGCACACAGTAAAGTTATTTCTTCCTCTTAAAGTGTGTACCTGATATGCATACGGCTTTAATATTGGGCCTATCAACAGCAGGTTAATTGTCACGTACACTTTCTCGTCATACACAGAAAGCATCGCTCAGTTTGCAGAAGTGGTGTTTCACTACTGACAGCTCGATTTATCAGTTTCTTCCTGCTGCCTTCATATACTCCTATATCTGCTTACCAGAGTGTTTTGACGAAAACGTGCCATGGTCGTTGCTTTGGTCGGTGCGTCTCTTTCTAGTTGTATGAGTGCTTTACGAGATTCCGTGGTGTGTAGATAAAATATCTTGTAATTTGTGTGCCAGCTAAGGTTTATAACGGGTCGTCATAAGTATTGTGATAAAAGACTATTCAAATATTGCAGTGTTCAAATGAATAGAAACATTTTCCTGGAGAGTTTCGTGAATGTATATAGTGCTTTTCCTGCCTCGTTATTCTTTCCTGGCATATGCCACGTTTTCACACTGCGACTGCAGCATTATGCTTTAGCGCGCCTATTCATTAGGTGGCGTCTTATCTACTAATTAGGCATTGAACATGAGAAATGATCGAATAGAATATGGCAAGATGACCATTCTGCAGATGACTAACTGTGTTACACAGCAGTCTGTTTACTCATATTCTCTACGTCCAAGAAGGCCTGATTATAGAAACACCATAGCTGACTATTTAAAAGAGAATGGGGTGTTGATGTCTGTGCTGAAGTAATCTTCTACAGGTATCTGGACCATATAATAATAATAATAATAATAATAATAATAATAATAATAATAATAATAATAATAATAATAATAATAATAATAATAATAATAATTTCATTATTATTATTATTATTATTATTATTATTATTATTATTATTATTATTATTATTATTATTATTATTATTATTATTATTATTATTATTATTATTATTACATACCCTTGTTATGCGCGAACACAATATTACATCTACAAAATAATACGGCCCGTTTACTTTTACTTATCTTTATAATACAACAGAACACTTGAACAAATAATGTATTTGATTGGAGACTTTATATTGTACAGTGAATATTTATTTACAAATTGGTTTTCAAGCTGTCTGCTACTGGAAGTTTACTTTAGCATATCAAGGACGCCATCATGCATTCGGCGTTAAGTTTTCCATGGTTAAAACAGTTTTAAGTCATCAGACTCGGCACAGCATACATTGTACGTTCAACATTACATGGATATAATAATATTGTATCGTCAAAGCAGTGCACATACGTTCTTTTATTTTTTGCAATAACAAACTGACATCTCTGTTCATACAAAACCTTATTACAGCTAAAGCAGAGAGTTTCCAGAGAAACCGGAAAGCCAGCAACCCCTACTCTTCTACTTTTCTTTCAAGATAAACCCAGGTTGCACAAGCGTGTTCAAGGAAAGCGAAGCTTCAATATCCATCACACCATTTCCCCTCACCTTCTACGGCAGTGTCATTTGATGTTCGGAGTCCAAAAACAATAAAGATATAAACTAATGTGAGTTAAGGGTCGGCATGACTATTCATACGAATATAAAAAAAAAACATCCAAAATAATGTGGGTGGCTACCGAATCATTTTTAGGGCCGAAAATCTTGGACATCCTACAATTGTTAGGCCTGCTCTACTCGTATTCTCTCTGCCATGACGTGCGCGTTCATATCACACATACGGCCCCCATTCCTTGTTACGGAGAGAGGGGAAATTTCTTTTCGATAACTGGGGCCACGTAATTATCCAATTACAAAAAAATTCAGCCGCTGTCTGACTTTTGATGGCGGCACGCACAAGAAACCTGAAACCAGGAGGCGCAGCTGAATTACACCACCCCACGAAGTTCTGCCACCACAAAATGCAGCCGTACATCCTTACTTGGAGAGGACCATGCTGCGTGACAGGCCCACTTATTTAGCCGGAGGTCTATTTCATTAAAGGATAATGAACAGTTCAATTTTCTATATACTACGAGGGTGGATAAATTTCTCATTGCTCACTTGTTTTTATAGATATACCATCTTCCCGACCGAAAATAGTTATTTTGAATAAAAGCATGATTAGTGGTAAAATATCTGCGTATTTTAATTACATATGCAGAATAAAACTGTTGAAAGGCTCCTGGAACCCCAAACAAACAGAAAAGATTACAAGAAAATCGTGCAGTAGATTCGGACACCGTAGCCCTACCCCCCACCGGTTTTGCATCGCTGGTACAGGTTTGGTATCTCGCAATATATATACAGTCTAGCCCGGTTATAACGAAGCCACCTATAGTGAAATAGCGGTTATAACGAATGGATTTCAATTTCCAATTCCTTTTTTGCATTTTCAATCCATTTTGGGTACGGTTTGAACGAAGTAAATAAGAGCGCGTCAGCGGATATAACAAAGAGATTTAATACCAACCGAAAAATAATCTTTCAATCAACACATTTTTGCGTCCTTGGGGCGACTTTTTCCGCGAAAATAAGAGCAAAATTCGGCTGACGGCTGACTCTCGCGGCCAAGACAGACAAGTGCGTGGGAGGAAAAGACAGCAAAAACCGTGTCACCGTGCTAATCTACGCGAATATGTATAGTTCGGACAAGCGAGACCTGTTGGTCATTGGAAAGGCCAAGAAACCGTGTGGTTTCGCCAAGGTGCTGTCTATGCCAGTGAGGTATGTGAACAATAACAAGGCATGGATGACGCGAGACATTTTTGGCAAGAGGCTCGCCGACTTCGACAAAGAGATGGTCCGAAAGAGGCGCACCTGATTGACGTTCACACTGCCGACAACGTGGTCGGCATGAAGGTCACTTTGGTAAAGGCGATTTTCTTCGCAAGCGGAGCCTGGGGGGATGTGAAGCACCTGACCACCGCCCACTGCTTCGAGAAAGCCGGCTTCTCCCGAAGCAGCAGCGCGCAGGCGGCTCCTGCTGGGGACGAAGCTACCGCGATTGACGTCGCTGCAACCGCTGATGCTGCCGCCGCGATGGCCTGCTTGGAGAGCTTTGGGATTCCGCTAGCGACTTGAACCTTGTGCCTGCGAGTCTAAGCCACATGGACTTCGTTTTCGCAGACGAAGACCTTGTTGCCACCGAGGACTTCACGACTGAAGAAGTTGCCGGGAGTGTCATGGAAGAGACCTTGGCGGACAGCGCCTCCGACAGCGAATGCGACGATGCTAGTTGTGCCCCTAAGCCGGTCGCCTCCGCAGCGGCCATCGCAGCTGTTGACACGCTACGGACGCACCTCGGAACTCCGGAGTTCGACCATATCTTTGGTTCGCAGTTGGATGGTATGGAAGCCGCTATCCTGAAGTCCGCACTCGCGAAACGTGTTCAGGGGACGCTGGAACACTTTTTTCAGAGGCAATAAATCGGTATGCCCATGCTTGCATTATTGTCATAGTCCACATATTACGAAATAGCGGATATGGCGAAGTGATTTCCGATTCCCGCCGACTTCGTTATAACCGGGCTAGACTATATATATATATATATATATATATATATATATATATATATATATATATATATATATATATAGAGAGAGAGAGAGAGAGAGAGAGAGAGAGAGAGAGAGATTGAAAGTGGAAGCGCGCGTAAGAAAGCAAACACAAATATTTAAGTTTGATGTTTCGGCCAGCGTCCCGAATTCATCAAGACTGCGATTGAAACCACGCAGACCTCAATCTATACACTTTCTCTGTAATGGTGAAGCACATATAAAACTGCACCGGGCCATGAATACCAACATTCATATAATATAAGCCTGTTTCATATTGTAAAGTTGGACGGCAACTCGCCAGGCGAAGGTAATACTTCGTCAAACAAAGCGGCGCTCGCCGAAGATGAACCGTATAGGCGAGTGCAGGTATGTTGATAATGTAAGTGTGTTGGGCGTGACAAATAGAAGACGGCAAGACGCAGCCAGTGGACTGCAGTGTATACGGGTCCCATGTTAGCATAGAAGATGCGAGGGGTCGCAGCTGCCAGAAGAATGTTTCTCCAGTTCTTTGTCTGACGTTACTGCAGGTTTTCTGAGACATGTATAGATCCTTATGCCAGCTCCAGCAAGTCCTTCTAGGTAGCACCGACAATTCAGTGCAAGCGAGTGCATATTGTTCTGCGTAATCATTCAATAAATCCCAACCTAAAATGTGTGCATGCAACGTCGGCTCATAGCAATACTTAAAGCCAAGATACATCAGTAAAACAGTGCGAGATGTTAAGCGGCTTCATTGATTTCCTTATATTTCTCATATTGCGACTGTAGCCCTGTGGTGGGTCAATATAGTATATAATCCGTTATTTATTTATAGCCTTTATTAGATATCACGGTGGTACTGCAGCGCCAGTTTGACAGCGCGCAAGGGAAAATGAAGTCTATCTGTACATAGACAAGCCTCGCGTTTCTTGTTCACATGCCTCACACCACCGATCTTCCCTCGACAAGCATCGTACATCGCCTTTCCCCTCTTGGCATCACTGCACCGACGTCTTCCACAGTGCATCAGCGTGATTTATCGCTTGCATATTTAAAATGTCTGTGAACAGTGCTTTACATCACATTGAAGTTGTAAGACCCGTGCGGTGCAAAAATATTAACACTGCATGTGATGACAACTTGCATAGAATAAAAATAAACAGAATCGTGCACATAGCGTTTCATAGCATAGCATTTACTTAATCACTCTGGTAATACTCCTCTTCGCATAGATTCCAAAGTGTGTATTGAATGCGCATAACGTTTTTGTGATTATTTTGTAATAGACAGTGCTTTCAGAATGGCTGAACAAATATTCCTGTTATTCAATGCTAATCGGTTTATAGTCAGTGTTTAATTCCTGTTCGTGTCCTAGAAATCTATGATTTGTACTGTAAAATAAGGAGCAGTGGGACTGTGGCTAAGAGAGACAAGGACGACGAGAAAGAACAATCTTGTTTCGGTGCTCGATCGGCTACACTACCTCTCGCTGCTTTAACGTTCTAATCGCGAACGCTTACTGCTCAAAGTGCTTCGCGACATTTGGTGGATGGTGCTGCACCTTTTACAAACCTGGAACTCCGAAGCCGGACGATCCCTGTCACATCTCCGATGCCTGAGGAGACTAGTCCTACCGCGCCACCCATGGCACCGCCTCCGGTCGTCTGTCCTGGTGCGCCACGCCAACGCGATCCTCCCATATTCAATGGCACTGACGATCATGACGTAGAGGACTGGCTGTGATCGTACAACCCAGTGAGTGCCCGCAACAATTGGTCTGAAGCTGACAAGCTTGGTTGCGTACCATTCTACCTTTCTGGAGTCGCCCATCTTTGGTTTCGCAACCATGAGGCTGACTTTTTCACCTGGACAGCATTCCGAACGGCACTTCAGGAAGTCTTCTGTCGACCTGCTGTGCGCAAACTTCGGGATGAACAACAGCTTCGCTGTCGTGCCCAACAAAAGGGCGAACTTTTACGAGCTACATTGAAGATGTAGTTGACATTTCCCGGCGTATCAACCCAGATATAACCGAAGATGACAAGGTCAAGAACATCTTGAAAGGCATAGAAGATGATGCCTTCCAAATGCTCTTGGCAAGGAATCCTCAGACGGTCAACGACCTTATAACGCTTTACCAGAGCTATGAGGAGCTGCGCAAACAATGGCTTTCTACGCGCCGAGCTCTCGCTCCGGACGGCGCGCTTTCAGCTCAGAGTGATGGTGTCACTTCTACTCCTTGCAGTTCAGAAATTTTCGACAAAATCAAGCAAATTGTACAAAAAGAAGTGGCATGCTAACTCTCTCTTCTGCCAGTAAGTCCAGCCTCAGAGCCGTGCTTGTCTACCGATCTCCGTCAGGCGGTACAACAAGAAGTCGCTAACGCAGTACCACTTGCTCATCAACCGCCTCCTACGCCTGTGCCACTTACGTAGGCTGCTGTTATCGCGAATCCAAGGCCCCCGTCTGCAGGTATTCAATCCAGATTTACCGGCGCCTTTCTCTCACCTCCGCAAGCAGCTGCAACATATGCGCCTCCCCCCCCTCCCCCCAAGCAGCTACTGGCCGCCACAGCAGCCTGTGCGCCCACCTCGCCAATATTTCCACCAGTCTCCACCCGTTGTTCTCAATCCATGGCGCACCCATGACAATCGGCCTATCTGTTATTCGTGCTGCCCACCTGGGCATGTAGCACGGCTTTGCCGCCTGCGTGGCTGGTATACTTCGGCTTCTCCGAGGGCACAAAGCAACAGTTTCGACTCTCCGTCCCGTTCCGCTACTCCCGCTCAGCCCTTCGAAGCCTCGCCTCCTCCTCCCGACCCGTCAATACCCGTCGGTCTCCGTCTCCCCGTCGGCGTTCTCTGTCGCCGCTTATCCGTCGCCCTGCAGCTATCCGAGAGGAAAACTAAGGACGGGAGTTCCGTAGGTAAGAACTGCGACCTCAGTGAACTCCTCAAGACCTCATTTATTTCCTGCGAACGTCCTTGGAGTTTATGCAGAAGACATTGCCGTTCATGAGCTTGTAGACACGGGAGCAGCAATATCAGTAATTTCGAACCAGCTTCGTCTTACCCTTAGAAAAGTCGCGACGACATATTCAGCCAGTTCATTACGTACAGCAAGCGCTGCGCCGATTGAACCCTTAGGGAAGTGCACCGTGCGCGTTGTTATAAGTGGCGCTTTATACGATGTTGAGTTCGTTGTTCTGCCGCGTTGCTCCCATGCCATGATTCTGCGTTGGGACTTTCTCTCCTGTCATCATGCCGTTATCGATTGTGCCCGTGCTGAACTCGCGCTGTCGCCATTCGGCATGAACGTTTTTGGATGATACTTCCGGTCGTGTGTTCGTCACCGCCGACACCGAGATACCTCCATGCTCTGCCACACTTATACCCGTTTCCTGCGTTGAATTTTCCGACTCCACAGTTCTTTCCACGCCGTCTAAGCTTGTTCCTCGCCGTCATCCTTTCTTGCTTCATTTTGCCCTTCTTGCCATTCGACAAGGTTCCAGCGCACTTTATGTATCGAACCTGTTTCCTTGCCCTGCTGGCCTACTCCACAATGAGTGTCCTGATTATGCCGACGAAATTGATACAAGCCTCCTTTACGATGTGCCCACCGACCCGGCTTACCCTCCGGTTGACGCTCTGGCCCTTCAAGTTTCTCCTGCCACACCGCCGTATGACCCAACATTTTACCAGTGTATTGATCCCAACCTCACTCCAGCGCAGCACGCCCAGATCGTGCATCTTCTAGACCGCTTTCGCACGTCATTCGACCTACAACAATCTCGCTTAGGCCGTACTTCCACTGTTGTCCATCACATCGACATCGGCAACCATGCGCCTTTACGCCACAGGCCTTATCGTGTATCCGCCACGGAGCGTGGCGTGATCGCTGAGCAAGTTGCAGACATGCTAACGCGGTGTCATACAACCTTCGCACAGTCCCTGGGCTTCTCCTGTAGTGCTGGTAAAAAAGAAAGATGGCGCAATTCGCTTTTGCGTGGACTACCGGCGACTTAATAAGACCACACGCAAGGACGTTTATCCGCTACCCCGTATTGACGACGCGCTAGACTGCCTCAAATGCACCGAATTCTACTAATCTTTAGACTTACGATCCGGGTACTGGCAAGTGCCAGTGGCTGAGTCAGACCGTCCGAAAACAGCCTTCATCACACCTGACGGTTTATTTGAATTCACCGTGGTGCCATTTGGCCTGTGTAACGCTCCTGCCACATTTGAAAGAATGATGGGCAACACCTTGCGCGGCCTCAAATGGCAGATATGCCTCCGTTATCTGGACGACATCGTTATCTTTTCCCCGGACTTTCCTTCCCACTTACTTCGACTTGAACGCGTCCTAAAGTGCATCGCCGATGTTGGACTCCAGCTTAACTTGAAGAAGTGTCGCTTCGCTGCCCGACAGCTGGTCATGCTCGGCCATGTCGTGTCGAAAGAAGGTGTACTAGAAGAACTGCGGAGCTTCATTGGGTTAGCGTCATACTTTCGCCGCATCATCCGCAATTTTGCCACCATAATAGCTCCTTTAACGCAGCTTCGTGGTGGCCACAACCTTTCAACCTGGTCACCGGATTACGATGCCGCCTTCACAAAGCTGCATCCTCTCTTGACGACACCGCCAATCCTGCGCCATTTCGACCCAAGTGCTCCAACTGAGATACACGCGAATGCCAGTGGCGTTGGCCTTGGGGCCATTCTCGATCAGAGAAAGGCTGGCTTCGATGAGTACGTCATTGACTTCGCCAGTCATGCACTCATTAAACCTGAATCGAACTATTCTGTCACAAAAAAAAAGGAATGCCTGGCTATAATTTGGGCCATAACCAAATTCCGTCCGTATCTTGATCGCCGCCCATTTGACGTGATAACTGATCACTATTCGCTTTGCTGGCTTTCGTCCCTAAAAGAACCATCCGGTCGTCTGGCTCGATGGTCCCTTCCACTGCAGGAGTACGACATTCGCGTGCTGTACTGTTCTTGCCAGAAACACTCGGATGCGGATGCCTTGTCTCGTTCGCCACTAACAGACGAGGCTAGCTCCCCGAAGGCCTCATTCTCCGAGTCTTCCCTTGCTGCCACGGGCATTCTTCTGGAGCAGAAGAAAGATCCATGGATTGTGTCCATGCTGCGTTTCTTGTCCAGCCCGTCGACACCCACTACCAATCGCGCATTACGTAACCAAGCACATCAATTCTCCATTCGCGACGGGCTCTTGTACCGTCGTAACTACCTCCCGAATGGTCGCAAATGGTTGCATCTCATCCCGCGGCACCTGCGTTCGGATATTTGGGCAGCGTTCAACGACGATCTACCCCTCAATCACCCCGCGGGCAATCTATATCCAGCCATCTTCATTGAGGCAAACGTTAAACACAGAATTGTTGTCGCTACGCAAGCAATGAATTGCACGTAAAAAATTTGCTCCGTTTAAAGGTAACTCTCCAGTTGCCGTTTTTTTGGTCCTTTTTTGAAGGCATTATTCATTGGCCGCCATAGTTATTCAGTTAAGAAAACATAGGCACGTCCCCATTTCCTACCTCCCTTGCTCTGTTCCAAGAAAAAAGGTGCTCACAGACATCATCACTGCGTGTGGTGGTTTGTTGTATTTTCCTTAAATTTGTGCATTAAGTATATATGGCCGCTGAGTTTTTACAAAACAGCGGTGCCTTTGCTGCGTGACTTAGGAAAATGTCATATCCAAAACCTGGCGGCATGTTGTAGGAAAGAGCACCGTGTATATAGTATCTACG
This sequence comes from Dermacentor variabilis, assembly GCF_050947875.1. NCBI lineage: Eukaryota > Metazoa > Arthropoda > Arachnida > Ixodida > Ixodidae > Dermacentor > Dermacentor variabilis. The sequence goes on from NC_134575.1 coordinate 94,260,400, forward strand.
CATTTTTCGTCGCCTTTCAAATTTGTTAGCTTCATAATCATCTTCCAATTATCGCTGTCTGGCGCGAGTGGATGCTCTATTGGGCCTGTAATCTACATATCTTCGTCATACATATTTTTCCTCTGGCACCTTCGGCTACGTTTCGCTTCCCATAGCAACCAACGTTAAGTCATTCTCTCTACACACAACAGGCATTCTAACACCTGCCCATATTGATTTATTCTTGGTAACTTCTTTTAGCGCACAACAAGAACGTGACACCGGAAGGTATGCCACGAAGACGTGGCATTTTTTACGACGTACCTTTTAGTACTGGGTTCTCTCTTATGCGCCAGAAAGGTTACTATGGTCCACCAACATGTCCAAGCATATGTACTTCTTTTCTGAGTTCTACCGGAACATCAGCTATCCACATTTGCGCTGTTCTCAATCCTCAACATTCAATTCTTGCGTTTTTTGTTTTGTTTTGTCCTTTTATCGTAGCGCGTAGAAAAGTGAACGTCGGAATTACCTTTACATTGAGATATGTTTATGTAAAGCCATCATGCTCTCCTTATAGCTGATTGTACATGAGCTTTCTTTTTATATATAAGTTTATTCAGACCATTTAATGTGTTGCGTAATAACAACGCTCCTACGTTGGAAATGCACAAAATAGCGCTCATAAACCTTGATGGTAAATATTGTCGCACATTAACACAGCTTTATTTTATCATAATGCTATTGCCTTTGTTGCTGGGCTTCGCGTGGCACGTTTTCTTCAATACGTTTTCTACGTTTTCTACATTTTCTTCAATAGGTGCATCAGTAACTTATATTGCGACTGTCAATTCGTTTGGCATCAATTATCTTCTGCGAATAGGTCGCTGTCGCCGCCAGCGGTTGCGCCGTTGGCTAAAGAAAGTTGAACTGCGTCGGCTACCTAAGAATACCAGGAATATGCCGCGTTGGCGCTGACATAGGCACCATTAGGCACCACTACACAAAGCACCACATAGCCGAATCTCTCACCTCCTCTTAGCGTGCTCGACAGTCACGAGTACTCAGCTATCTGAAATTTCCGATAAGTAGATAACCGCGTAGGCATAGCCGCGCCTGATTTTTCTTTCCTTTTTTGCGTGCCGCGCTGCGTTATCTTCCTCACTAACAAGTTTTGGAGGGGCCAGTAAACAAGTCTTTTTTTTTTTCAAGGTTATCTGCTCAACACATTGTTCTCCTACAGCATGGCTTCAATAGTCAGGTGAAAGACGAAAGGCGGAGCCCCAGGATGTACCGGTGTCTCCGTTCACTATTCTGCAGTTTTGACCTGTCCTGTAATAAAGGTATTGAACTGGTTGGTTAGTCAGGCTGGCTTGAATTAGTTTATTTCGGTGTATTGTCAACGTGGGGGGGGGGGGGTCATCAAATATCATCATCAGCAATGGTTCATACCCTCCTAAGCAAGCAAATAATGGAATGGCTCGTTCCGCTCGTAATGCAGAGCTATATATATATATATATATATATATATATATATATATATATATATATATATATATATATATATATATGACTGAATGTGTGTGCCTATTTTTGTCACGATGACCACCGATCAAGACAGTGAATGTGTTCGTACACCTCCGTGACCTTTGCTAAAGAGCTTTGCTGGTCTTCCACCTTCACAGAGTGGAATGGCTCATGAGCTTTTTAGGTTAGGCATGACTCATACACACGCCCAGACACCATCCTGGGAGTCATTGAAAGGAGTGCAGCCTGAAATGACCTGTCGCCCCCAACAACAGAGGCGTTGAGGCTAAACCATTTGCCAAAAAATAACTTCCAATCAGTACATTTCATAACAAAAATTCATCACGCAAGCAACACCCTCGGAGGTATATGTGTACGTAGGCCATTCCCATGAACCTCCGAGAAGTATTTAGCATGTAGGTTATCTAGGAAATTCGAATATTCTTCTTTATTTCACATAGAAGCGGTAACACGCTACAGCGGCGCAAGAGAGAGAGAGAGAGAGAGAATAAACATTTTTATTGGGTGAATGCAGCTTTGGAGAGGCGTCCTCATTCCAGAATGCCTTGAGCTCGGGCCGCGTCCTTGGCCCTCGCAATCAGCCGTTGCTGATCCTCGAGGTCGGAGCTGGCCAAGGTTCTCTCCCGAAGCTCGTTATCTGGGTAAGGGTTCGGAGGATTTAATGATGCCGCTCTGCAACCCCCTACTATGTGCCTGAGGGACCCGGGCTCTGCGCAGAAGCGTCATCGCGGAGAGAATTGTTTAGGGGCTATGAGGTGATTTCTGGTTAGGTGGGGGAATGTATTAGCCTATAGAGCTCCGAGGAATCACTCTTGCTCTCTAGGTAGTGACTTGTGTGCAAGAGAGCAAGGCGCAAACAGCGATTGCATGATCACTGGATCTGGTATCGCGTACACGTAGCCCCGCTCGCTTTCAGTTGCACTGTCAGTTATCTTATACAAGACAAAGAGAGAGAGAGAGATAGGGCCAATGTTAGCAGAGAAAAATAAATTATGCGGTTTTACGTGCTAAAACCACGATCTGATTACGAGGCGCGCCGTAGTGGGCGAGTCCGGAAATTTGGACCACTTAGCGTTCTTTAATGTGCACGTAAATTTAAGTACACGGGTGTTTTCGCATTTCGCTCCCATCTAAATGCGGCTGCCGTAGCCGAGACTCGATCCGGCGACCTTTTGCTTAGCAGCCCAAAACCAAAGCCACTAAGCAACCGTGGCAGGTATGCAAATGTTAGTACTGCAATGCAAATGTATGTGTTTGATAGAGCCATAGTAGAAATATTCTGCTACTCTTCATTACCGTCCTGCGTAGAGGTACCGCTAGTGAGAAGGCTTGAGAAGATGCTTTAGCGCTGACGCTCATATCTAAATAGATAGGAAATGACATAACGTTTTATTGGCAACCATTGCACCAAATATGATTAGGTCGGGTGCATTAAGAAGGCAAAGCTTAAATCACGTGATGGTGCGAACTAAGTTTTTATTTAGACCATCTATAGTTTTACAAAACTTTGTGAAATATATCACACAAAAAATATATATCAACCTTACGACTCTCTAAGTCATCAATAAAAAACGATGTCACGACTGTCTAAACAGCACCTAAGAACACATCTACAGTGGACAAAGCATGTGCGTTGAATTCCTCTGGAACATAGCACTAATAGGTAAGTAAGACTTTTGCAAACCTCTCGTAAACAACGTACCTATTTCACGTAAATTATAAATTCCTTTTCGAAATTCGTCTGCTAACAGCTAACATATCTAACAGCTGCCGTTCACAAAGCTGTGATGTCTACTTATGGTGGAGAATTACGGAATTATAAACTTCATTCTTGTATTCTTCGTTCAACTTACTATTTACGGCAATTTCTGTAAAACACTGCGAGATCTCAGTCATGATTCCGGTTCTGCAGTAACTAGACTTTAACTTTTTCTCTATAATTCAATACATTCCATGTCGATCAACAAAGTGGTTGTCGCATAAAAGCAGTTCTGTATGGCAAATGTATTGAATAGGGAAATTAGAGTTGGCCCCGAGCTAAAGCTACCGCTTCAGCAGTCTTTGACTAACAAATTCTAAATACGGCAAAAGGACAGATCGAAGACTAATGCGCTTATCAGGCAGACTGCGCCAGTTTCACATGTTTCAAGACTGCGTGTTTTTTCCAGCTACGTTTCCAGAACTGCGTGCTGACTCACAGTTCGGGTTTTATTAGCTGCACCGCGCACAAACGGTTGAGAAGAGACACTGACACTGCTTGTAGATGAAAAGACGGCCACGCTGTTTTCAGGGCGTTTAAAATAAATGCGTGCTGCGTGTGCGTTGTGCCCACTGATCAAGAAGGATACTTTATCAGAAATTTCCAAAGAATAATATGGCAGAAAGAGAATACTTGCGGTGGCACTCGAAAACCAATAAAAAGTAATTGTGGCTCTTGTAAACTTCTTGTTTACTTGTTATCTTAAGAAGCTGTTTGACGTACCACCTCTATTCTTGATTGCTTCCTCCGTTGGGCTCCGGGTTCAGTAACTAAGCCTCGAATACCTTCCCTTCGCAAGCTGCCCCGAACGAGCCACCAGTTGCATATGCAATTGAACAGATTATTAACAGACACACCAACTAAACGTGGGGATAAAGTTGGGCGTGATTCTAGTTCAAAGCTGTTTTGATGCGAACGCATTACATGCCCCATACCGCGAAATACCGTCGTAGTCTGCGTGACCTAAAGATTGTACCACGAATGACTGACTGCGCAAGAACTAAAAACACGTCAGAAAATGCTCAGAGTGACGTCCAATCTCTCAGCGAGGTTTCTGTAAACAAATTAATTTAATGGCTCTGATAAGCAAATATGGCACATTGTGGTCGTGGTTGGAATCGAACCCGGGCCGCCGGGACGCAATACGAGCACGCTGCCCCCGACGCCAAGGCAGCTCCGTGGTTCTGGCTGACTACCTAGTGCGTGTGTCATTGCACACGTCACGACACAGCCATTTGCCTGACTAAAGGTGTCGCCTCGTGCGTGCGTCCTTGATCACGTGACGGCGCAGCCAATGGGGAGGAGGTGGTGCCACGTCTTGAACGTATAAAATGAGCACGTTGTCGACGTTCCGATGTCTACAATCTGTATAATACTTTCTAATTCCCACACGTAAGCAGGCTTAAGTGTCTCTGCCGAGATTGTTCTGCACTATAGAGACAACACCCTGATCCACCATTCCCCATGTGGCCTTCTCTGTTACCTTTATCTTTTTCCCAATGAAAGCTTTTTGACCACGAGATCCGTTAGAGCATGTTACAACGACGCGCAGTCAGTCATGTCACATGGCCTTTCAATACCATGGTTATCTGCTAGGGCGTACGCCATAAATTACAAAGAATGTGCTGTTTCGCACGCTTGTTCTACTTCATTATAAAGTGGTATAAACAGCCACGCGCAAAAGTGCCCGCGCTTTCCATGCTACGTCTTGTCTTCCTCCCTTTCTATTGAAATAGAAAGGGAGGAAGACAAGACGTAGCATGGGAATGGCAATGACATTTACTTGGCTTTCTAGCATATGATCGCTGCCTAAGTACTCATTAAACTTCCACACTGTCCCAGCCCTTACGCACAGCAATTTCTACATTTGTCGACAGAGAACTGAACATGGTAGCATGACTGTGCTGCGCCGCTGTGGCCAAACTGCTTCATGGATACAAATACGTACAACGTGTGAAGGGTGAAAGAACGGACGGGGACCTGATAGCAACTCTAACGACATAATAAATCATTTAAGCGGTCGTATGTTGTTTCACTGCATGCTTCATAGTTAATGCTACTTGTCTACAACATGCTACTTAGCTGCATGCTGAATTTGGCTTCCTCAATCCTGAATCCAACACAAAAAAGCCAGCACAAACCCAATAGCTTTTTCTAAACGGCAATACACGTATAATGTTGAGTTCTATCATTGTACTAATGCAAAAACGTTCCACCTATGACGTGACTGCATTAATTGTAACCCAAGATGCCCGTGTGGTTTGTGTATGGTACCAAGGAGCAATTGCGCCAAAGCAGACTCCTTGAACATAGCGTAACGGCATACTATGCAGCTTTTTCTGCATCTGTTAGTGTGAGACTACCGGCAAAATAAGAAATAACACCCACCTTTCCTTTGGGAATGGTGGCCGCTCCTTTAATTGTTTCTTCGCTGCTCTCACTCTGTACATCGGTGGCAGAAGGCTTTTGTTGATCTGCGTTTATGCCATTGTCCTTGAATATGAAGCGCAGATCCTTGATCATTTCTTTAAGAAATTTCTCCGACATGGCCGCATCCATGGCTTTGTAGTGCTGTAAAAGGCGTAGATATTTTTACTTGAACCTTAAACGACACACAACTAAAAATATTTTGAGCTTCAAAAATCAAAAAAGAGATACGTTGTTAGGCGTGCAACTTCTTCGGCATAGTCACGTTCCTGTACACAACAACTGGCGGTATGTTCGCATATAATTAGGAAGGGAAGAAGCGCAAGATAAACCCCTGCTTTAATCATGCACTGAAGCTTAGTTTCGAAGAGACGTTAACTGTTTCAGCTATTATTTCATTGTCGCTACTGGACATCTGTTTCCTTAGCAGCTCGAGCACCATTACAGTGGCCGGCGCTAAGCAGGTGCATCAAGGAGCATAACGTGCCTACAGTGCCTGCCACAACGGCGCACTCTGTGTACCCGCAAGGCAATTCATAAGTGTGTTTCCTGTGAAAGTTTAGAATATTGTCACGTAGTAGTGACGGTGAAGAAGGCAGCAAAACTGTGATTAACGAAACTAGCGTTTTACTTGGCGAACTTGTGCCCTCAAAAGCAGGCTGCCCTCAAAGAACCACGATAGCGGCGAACACAGTCGGTGATCGTCGAAAATCTGATCAGCGGGTCAAGCACGTCGGCTTTTATACATCAGTCGTCGAATGTTCCAGAGTAATCGCTGGGACCCGCGTGTCTTCGACAAAGTCCTACGCTATTCGTGTAGCGCATACATTCAATTGAATTACCCAAGGCTCGGTCACATAGCCCTGTTTACATGAATGCGTCAATTGGCGCATCGCATCGCATCACATCAACTTTCTAGCGCATCGCATCCATGTAAACGGGCCTAATGCGCTAGGAAATCGCATCACATTAATGCGCCAGACCGAGGTGGATTGAGACGAGTAAGTCCACTTTCGCAATGCATGCAAACGCGATCGCATCGCATTAGGAATTGTGGGAAATTGAATGTGCTGCTGATCTGCTGCGCTCACCGAGCTGCAGCGTGGCGTGGCGCCGAACGCGTCTGAAAGTGCTGCTTTACCTTCTGCGTCAGACGCTCGCTGAGCTGCGGCGCGGCGCCGGAAGCGTCTGATGCGCTGCTCTGCCTTTCGATGTGCGACACCGCGCGCGCCACAATCGCACCAAGGGTAATGCGCTACATGTAAACGCTGGCGCATCGCATTACTCGTGATGCGCTAGAAAAGGTGATGCGCTACTGGCGCATTCTGTCGCATTGATGTAAACGCGGCTAGAGACAGCGGACGGAACCATCGATAACATTCCGGAAACTTCCGATACATGCAGGCGCGTCCTGCGCTGTGCGATAACGTTTGTTAGGGGGTGACAAGCGGACACACGGAAAAGATAAACAAGTACACGTGTAGATACCCCCCTCTTAAAAAGCATCGACCTTATGCTGCAAGCAAACGAAAGTAATAAACAAAACCACCCTTAGCAAAGAAACAGCAAAATAACGAAGGTCGTCAGCGCGCAAAAAGGGCTTAAGACGCACCACGTGGACCACTTCAGATCGTGCGCGGCGCTGCTGTAAATGCAAAATGCCGTCAGGCCCTACCTCATATTCCAGTTCGCCAATACGTCGGATGAACTTATAGGGTCCGAAATAGCGTCGCAATAGTTTTTCACTGAGTCCTCGTCGACGTATTCGGGTCCAAACACAAATATAGTCGCCGGGCTGGTACTCGACGTAGCGCCGTCGGAGGTTGTAGTGTTGGCTGTCGGTACGCTGCTTGTTCTTGATCCGTAGGCGGGCGAGCTGTCGGGCTTCTTCGGCGTGCTAGACATCGTCACCGACGAAGATTCTCTTCGTCGGTGACGTGCGGCAGCATGGTGTCGAGAGTCGTCGTCGGGTTCCTGCCGTAAACCAATTTGAATGGCGTGATCTGTGTTGTTTCTTGCACGGCCATGTTGTAAGCGAATGTTACGTACGGCAGGACCGCACCCACGTTTTGTGCTCGACGTCGACGTACATTGCTAGCATGTCGGCGAGGGTCTTGTTCAGGCGCTCCGCGAGACCATTCGTCTGCGGATGGTAGACAGTTGTCCCCCTGTGGCTTGTCTGGTTGTATTGCAGAATGGCTTGGCTGAGCTCTGCTGTAAAAGTCGTTCCCCTGTCGGTGATGAGGACTTCAGGAGCACCATGTCGCAGCAGCATGTACTCGATGAAAAATTTCGCCACTTCGGCTGCGCTGCCTTTCGGTAGAGCTTTAGTATCAGCGAAGCGGGTGAGATAGTCCGTCGCCACGATGATCTACTTATTTCCGGAAGTTGATGTCGGAAACGGTCCCAACAAGTCCATCCCGATCTGCTCAAAAGGTCGGTAAGGAGGCTTGATCGGCTGTAGTAATCCCGCTGGCCTTGTCTGTGGTGTCTTGCGTCCCTGACAGTCTCGGCATGTCTTGACGTAACTGGCGACATCGGCGGTTAGGTGCGGCCAGCAATGCCTTTCTTGTATCCTCGATAGCGTCCGAGAGAAACCGAGGTGCCCAGCGGTCGGATCGTCATGTAGGGCGTGCAGTACTTCTGGACGCAGCGCCGACGGAACAAGAAGGTAGTTGGCGCGGACTGGTGAGAAGTTCTTCGCGAGTAGGTTGTTTTGAAGCGTGAAAGAACACAATCCATGCTTAAAAGCCCTAAGGACAACGTCGGTGTGCCATTCCAAATACTCGACTAGGGCTTTTACCTCCGAGTCATCTCGTTGCTGTTCGGCGAAGTCTTCCGTACTTATTATTCCAAGGAAGGCGTCCTCATCCTCGTCATCTTGCGGCGGCGGGTCAATGGGGGCGCGTGATAGGCAATCGGCATCTGAGTGTTTTCGTCCGGACTTGTAGGTTACAGTGATGTCGTATTCTTGTAGTCTAAGGCTCCACCAAGCCAGCCGTCCTGAAGGGTCCATTAATTTAGCTAGCCAACACAAGGCGTGATGGTCGCTGACCACTTCGAATGGCCCCCCGTATAGGTAAGGGCGGAATTTTGCTGTAGCCCAAATGACGAGGGATTCCTTTTCAGTAGTTGAATAATTTCAGTCCGCTTTTGGTAGCGACCGGCTAGCATATCACCCGTTCAAGTCCATCTTTCCTCTGGTCTAGGATGGCACCGAGGTGGAGGCTACTAGCGTCAGTGTGGATTTCGGTGTCGGCGCCCTCGTTGAAGTGTGCAAGTACTGGCAGCGACTGCATGCGTCGTTCGAGTTCTTAAAATGCGTCGGCTTCCAGCGTTTCCCACTTGAACTCGACATCACATTTGGTTAGATCTTTTAGCGGCTCCGCGATGCGTGAAAATTCCTTGACAAAGGGCCTATAGTAGGCACACATGCCAAGGAACCTACGCACCGCCTTCTTGTCGATGGACTGCGCGAACGTCGGGGCGGACTCCAGATTTGCTGATGACGTGGCCTAGGAACAGAAGCTCATCGTAAGCGAAGCGGAACTTTTCCGGCTTCAGAGTGAGCCCTGATGACTTGATGGCCTTTAATACTGTCGCAAGCCGCCTAAAGTGATCGTCGAAATTTTCGGCAAGGACAACGACGTCATCCATGTAAATAAGACACGTGTGGCGCTTCGATCCTGCTAACACCACGTCTATGACACGCTGAAACGTTGAAGGCGCCGAGCACAGACCGAATAGCATGACCTTGAACTCGCAGAGGACGTATGGCGTGATGAAGGCGGTCTCTTCGCGATCTCTCTCGTCGACTTGTATTTGCCATTAGCCAGACTTGAGGTCCATCGATGAGAAGTATTTAGCGTTGCAGAGCCGATCCAATGTATCGTCTATCCGTGAGAGGGGGTGTACGTTCTTCTTCGAGATCTTGTTAAGTTGACGATAATCGACGCAGGAACGTAGGGGTCCGCCCTTTTTCTTCGCCGAGACTACAAGAGATGCCCCGGGCTTTTCGACGACTGGAGGATGTGGTCGCACGCCATTTCGTCGACTTGTTGCCTAGTAGGGTCACGTTTTCGCGTCGAAACTCGTTAAGGGCTCTGGCGGTATGGTCGAGCGCACTCTTCCGTTATTATACGATGCTTTGCAACTCCTGTTCGTCGAATCCTCGATGGCGTCGAAAAACGCTCTTTGGGAAGACTTGCATTTATGTCGAAGTCTGGTTCGGGAACTATTGTCGTCAGGGTAGATGCGGCAGAATCCGAGAGGACAAACGCATTGCTGGTTTCTACAATTTCCTCAATGTACGCGATTGTCTTGACTTTGCTGACGTGCTTGAACTCCTGGCTCAAGTTTGTATAGTTGGTGCAGCGGTTGGATTACCGGTTCCGTATTTCGAGTGGCTTCTCGATGCTCGTGGCCTCGCGAAGAAACTCGTCGACGGTCTTCGACGGGCTTCTTACCATTCCGGCGAAAAGTTACTCTTTCACACTACGCATGAATAGGCGGGATTTCTTCTCTTCATACATTTCCGGGTCGACGTGGCGGAATAGACGGGCCACCTTCTCCGTGAAAATCGCGATCGTCTCATTGGGCAGCTGCGCTGTGGTTTCTAGTAGAGCGTGGGCTAGCTCTTTTCGCACGACGCTTCTAAATTTTTGCAGAAAGCCGCTTCGGAACAGGTCCCACGTCGTTAAGATGGCTTCTCGATTCTCAGACTACGTCCTGGCGGCGTCTTCCAATGCGAAATAGTCATGTCGCAGCTTGTCATCATTGTCCCAGCTGTTAAACGTAGCGACCTTCCCATACGTCTCCAGCCAGCTTTCCGCGTCCTTGAATGTGAAACCGCGGAACATCGGTGTCTCTCTGGGCTGCTGCAGAACTTTTGGGGACGCTGCGGCAGCCATTGGGGCTGTCTTGGCCACGATCCTCTTGGTCGTCTCTGGTAGAAGTCCGTGTTCCGGGGGCAGCTGCTTTGGCTGGCGGCTTGCTCGATGTTCATGGACGACGTTGGTGTTGTCTTTGCGGTCCGGGCTTGGATCCCGGCTTGTCGGGGCAGTCCGGTATATGAACTCCCACCACATGTCACGTGGTAGTCACGTGGTAGTGACGTATAAATGTCACGTGTAGTGACGTAGGGACGTATAAAGAACGAAGTAGCAATATTGTGAAAGACGAAACTAACTTTTATTGGGGGAACCTGTGCCCACAAAAACACACTTAAAAACGGCGACAACGGTGAACACAGTCGGCGATCGTCAAAATCTGATCAGTGAGTCAAGCCGGTTGGCTTTCATACATTAGTCGTCGAATGTTCCAGTGTAATCGCTGGGACCCGCGTGTCTTCCGTAAAGTTCTACACTATTGGCGTCGCGCATACATGCAATCAGATTACACAAGGTTCTGTGATAGACAGCGGATGGAACCATCGATAATATTCCAGAAACTTCCGATACATGCAGGCGCGTCCTGCGCTGTGCCATAACATTTCTTAGGCGGTGACAAGCGATCACCCGGAAAAGATAAACAAGCACACGTGTCAATATTGAGGTATATGTATATGACACGCATTGCTATATAACGTGCGGTATATGCGGATATTGGGGCGGTGGAAAGTTAGGAGGGCGGATGAGATTAAGAAGTTTGCAGGGACAACATGGCCACAATTAGCACATGACCGTGGTAGTTGGAGAAGTATGGGAGAGGCATTTGGCCCTGCAGGGGGCGCAGCCAGGCTTAATATATTCATACAAGATTCTAGCACTAACGTTGCTCAAATCTTGTCTCACATTCCCAACAAAGTTATTGCTCTGAAAGTTAAGAATCACAGCCCAGAAACAAAAGCCAAGAAACAAAACAGCGACACACTATGCCTTTTATGTTAAATCTTCTCAGGCTTAAAAATTAAAAGTGCGAAACAATGACGGAAACCTGACAATGATCTTATTTTTCTGGCGTGGCTATGCATTACCTCCATGATGGGTCCACGCAAGAGGCCCCATTTCTACTAGAAAGCTTGCCTTTGTGCATAGCGTTCACAGCCAGCGCTTCCCGGTAAACATTACAGTTCCATAAGCTGCAGTTGCCAGGAAGCGTTAGAAGCATGTCAGAGGTCCTGGAATGCTATCGTGTTCCACTCTTAAAGGCGAAGCTTAAACGTCCTCCAAATTTTTTATAGTTGGCGAGGTAGCGCATGACAAAGTGGTGAGACAGCATAAGAAACAAAATTTTCTTCTGTGTGCCATCATTTATGTCTGCCTTAAAGGTGGCAGAGGTTTATGTAGCAGCACAGTCATTCAAATATACTAGTCACAGGCCTGCGCGGCACACCCATAATTGTCATAGCGTAACCTGCAAATGCGGCTCCATAGGAGCCCCATTTTCGCCACCACGCGCAACAGGGTCTTTGCGGCGAAGTCTCTTGGCGTCCTTTTCGCGAGAATGCTCTGAACTGCCTGCCCGGCATTGACGGCCAGCTGCGGCTTGTCCTGCTCTGCTGTCTGCTGAGCCCAATGTCGCCTGGTTGCAGCCGCGTGCGTAGCTCTACGATTTGCTTCTTCAGCAGCGGATGTTACCTTGCGAGGAGGTGCCATAATATGTACCGAAGTGTAAACACATGTAAACAGACCATGTGTTGCGCATGGCACACTTCCTGACCCGTGGCATGGTACGTCGCTGTTGGTGATTATGATAATGATGATGATTGGCATCCCCTTCGAAACGGGGTGGTAACATATAAACTCCTAGCCAGCTTGAGTTAACAAGGTCCAGCTATACACATCGTGCTCAAGGAAGAATGGCGCAAACGAACAGGGACTAGATTGGAAAACGCAAACAAGCGCATATCCGTGTTTTTCTATCTACTCCCTGTTCGTTTGTGCCATTCTTCCTTGAGTGTTGATTACCAACCCGCCCAACAGTCAGTATTTCTAAATGCCGCATGCAACTGCTATTTGCGACTGCTACATGTCGGGACATGCGTCGCGGTTGCTCAGTGGCTATGTTGTTTGGCTGCTGAGCACGAGGTTGCGGGATCGAATCCTGGCCTCCGCGGCCAAATTACGATGAGGCGAAATGCGAAAAAACCCGTGTACTAAGATTTAGGTGCACGTTAAAGAACCCCACGTTGTCGAGATTTCCGGAGTCCTTCATTGCGGCATGCCTCATAATTAAAGGTGGTTTTGGCGCGTAAAACTCCGCAATTTAACATGTCGGCACACCTGGTGAAATATAACGGAACGGCAAAGCTTTTACCTATCGACGCTACGCGGCGCGCATGTCCCATCGCGTGTCGAACGGCATGATGCGATCGTTAAGATGACCATGATTTAATGGCATTCTCTTTGAAACGTGACGGTGACAGCCACCTAGCTTGCTTCAATTAATCAATTATGCTATACATGTTTTTTATTACACCAATATTTATACATCTTTGTAGTTATACTTTCCTTCCTCAAGATTTCTCCATCTATCTTCTACCTACCGCTACTTATGCAAGTGCTACATGGCGTGCCACCCGGTGAAATAATACGCAACTGCAATGAAAGGACGCACGTATAGGCGGCACACATCTCGCACCGCAAGGGACGGCAATTGACACGAAATGATGCTCATGGTGATTATTTATTGCCATCCCCTTTGAAACGCGGTCGTCACATAGTCACTTAACCAGCTTGGTTTAATCAGGTAGTAAACATAATTTTTTTTCTATCATCCTTTCATACATGTATCTCCTTAAACCCCTTTTTCTTCCTCAAACCTAGTTTAACTGCCGCGTCATTGCAACTGCAGTGCGAAATGTGCAAATATCGACGCTACGCAGCACGCATATCGCATCGCACCACGATATGACATGCGCTCGGACTCGTTTATGAAAATTTTTTGCTGCTGCATGCTAGCAAGCGCTAGAGTGTCTCAGTGGTATAGAGCAGCTGACTCCTACGCAGCGGGCCCGGCCTCGATCCCAGCGTGAACTGGGTGTTTTCTCCATTCCCTGTGGTAGCTGCTACGTATATCGGACGTACGCCAGCCGGAACGGCTATTACAATGAGCCCATAACATTTTCCGCTGTAATACCTGACCAACGAGCGGAACTTCTGCCAAATATATGAAATTCCAGATGTTCACGTTGTCTCTGAAAGCCCTTGTCAATGTAGGCCCCTTAAGCTGCGACTTGCGGAAATTCACGCACCAAGGAATCCCCATTTCATATCTCCCTTGCAGCCTTGGCCACTGCTTGGTCCATCCCTCTTCTCTCTCCCTGTTATCTTTGTTTTCCCCCTTTCCCATTCCTCCGGTGTAGGGTAGCCAACCGGACGTTATTCTGGTTAACCTCCCTGCCTTCTACTTATCTCTTTCCTCCCCTCAGTTATTTCAATTCTGCTATAGAGTTACTGTGTGGGCTTCCCAACTTTGTTTTGGAAGCACATTCCTTCTAAACACTGAAGATATACATGTGCCATATCCAGATATTGCTACAAAAACAATTACACGGCAGGAAATGGCCAGCGCGTTGCGCTTCATGGTATTCTGCGTAATGAGCTCTAATTTTCTCGTCTATTTTGGTTCAGAGTTGACATCTGTATAGAGGCAGAAACGATGACCCTGCAGTTCGCTTCGAACGAACTGTTTGAAAAGAGCTCCGGTTCATTTGCTTCTGTGGAGATCTACACTTTATGTAAGCCCGAAACATCTTCGCTGCCGAGAAAACTCTGCTGCTCAAAAATTCACGTGCTTCGGAGAGACCACCTTCCAAGAAACCGCAAATTGTTTCTTTGAACCGGTCTCCTGGCGTCACAATGCGCAGCGGGTTATAGGGGCTGACAAGGGCACCACTTTCACGAGTGACGTGGTACCTGAGCCAGGTAACACTCAGGCGCAGATTGGCGAAGCGGCACGGTATCTTCGGCAAAATGATGCGCCGCTACATGAGTCATCCGTGAAATGCAGCGAGAAAGGGAACTGTTTTTCTATAATTAAACTTTACTTTTGCAAACGAAGTAGTGGAGCGCCAATATGGATTGTTTGCCAATCGCACGCTGATGTAAAACGTCCCTTTTGCTCTGCTTTTTTTTTTCGTCTTCCATTAGGTTCGCGTAATCATCCATACATGCCTTCTATTGTGCAGTAATGAAAGGCACTTACTGATGCCAGGCAAGGCACACTTACCAGTGCAGCTATACACTGTACGTCAAAGGGCACGGGTATCTTTAGTTCTTTCAGCAATTTCACCATCCAACTGTTGCAGGTTCTGGCTGGTCGTTCCACTTCTCCCTCCGGTGCGATCTTTGTA
This sequence comes from Dermacentor variabilis, assembly GCF_050947875.1. Classification (NCBI taxonomy): domain Eukaryota; kingdom Metazoa; phylum Arthropoda; class Arachnida; order Ixodida; family Ixodidae; genus Dermacentor; species Dermacentor variabilis. Next base: position 94,275,408 of record NC_134575.1, read on the forward strand.
AATGCTTCGAAAACATCCCGGCTTGACAGGATCATTTCGCAGATCTTCACCTATGGCAATGAAAAACGTTCATGTGCACGAGACCCTTAACAACAAACACTACCAGGCATACACCCTAAGCCGAATGAACTATCATGTGTTTTATGTGCACGCTGTTGATGATAAGGAGAATCCACCGCTAAGTGCTCCGTGGAAATTTGTTTTCGATGGCGCAAAAACTTATTAAGACTACGCAGGGCCTGTCTAGCTTCACGTCGGTACAGAATAATCGTAATTCACTGTAACTATACGAAACAATATGACCATTAACCTTCTTTGCCTGTTAGGTTTCAAAGAGAACAGCTTTCGTTCGCTCCTTCGCCCGTTTTCGCGGTCTGTGCTTTGTGGTCGGCGCTCGGACCTACACCACATAACGAACGCACTGATGCGATGTGCGCGTGCTCCAGGGCAATCGAGTTGTGGAGCGCGTTTGTCATTTAGCTACAGAAGTAAATAGATCAGAATAAAGACCTGAGAAGCAAATGTAGTTCTCACAAACCTATGAATACTAAATATATCACTTGCAACGGTAAAATAACTATTTCATAATGTTTCACTATGCACCCAGGGCTGTTGTAGATGTTCTGAAAAAAATTTGAGGCCATTCCGCCCTGCGATAGTGGATGACCAGCGGAGCTGCAAACGTAATCGTGAGAAAACTTGTGGTAAAGACTTTATTGCATCATTCATTCTCCCTTACTATCGACGGTCACAATGGCTTTGTGGTCGCTTTAATATACACTGATCGGCATACTCGCCACTGCAAACATACTCTTTGATAATGTCAAATCGATGAACCTACGCCGCTTGGTGGACGATTGAGCTGGATAGGTATCGCATCGCAAGCGACGTCTCCAAGACGAAATGCGTAAACCACTAAGTTTTCGGTAACGACACATCCACACTCAAATCACAAACAACGACCCAGGGATAGTGTCATCGCAACACAGGCAAAGTGAGTAGCCGTGAAAATTACGGGGATACGAGCCATTGTATGTTTTGCTTGCATACCGCTGCAAGGGGACGATGGGGCAAAGCACCTTCCGCGTGCTTGTCGTTTCTTATGCACAAAGAAAAGTCCTCAGCACCATGCTCGACAGGATTGCCAACCGCCCCCTTAGGAAAACATAATTCTTGGACTCTGGTCCCAGCAGACGTCGGCTTGAACTACTGTAAAACTGCTAGTGTGGTTTTTTAAGAAAACAGGCCTCATTGAAAAACTCTAGAATGTGCCAACTGATGAGTTCCTTTTTTTATCATCTCTTGCTTTCTTACCTTTCCTGCCCTTATCTATCCCTCTGTGCAGAGTAGCCAACTGCACCCTTAATCTGGTTAACCTCTATACCTTTCACCTCTTATTTTTCTCCCTTCCTTCCTTATAAGCGTATGTGAGCCATTGCTTACGGGGGTGCGAGGCACTGATGATAGCAGTTCTCGACATGCTGTTCTGTATGTTATATGCATGATTAGACAGAATGTTCGCAATGTTCGCTTCACTTTGCTGAGTGCTTGTTGCCTATGCCTTACGGGGCTATAGCCATGGCATTTTTTTCCTTACTTACGGGGGTATGAGTCATCGGTGCTTATAATTTTTTTATGCGGATACAAAGATTCTATGGTACCCTAGCCATATAAAGCTACGCTGTAATCGATAATGAGTCACTGCCGCAGACGTGCTCTTCTAAGATCATCCATCCCATCGGAATGTGCCGTCGCGTGACAATTTTGAGCTTTGTAGCGTATGTATGCTTAGGTGTTGAGGTTGATCGCTTGCGTAGCGCTGCAACCCTCCCCCCCCCTCCCCCCCCCCCCCTTTAGAGGCTGAAGGAAAGGGCTCCGGCAGCTTTCAGTGGCAGCATAGCCAAGGCTATGGAGCCGAAGAACAATTCTGATGCTAGGTGTCTGCACGTAGTTAGTGAATGAAAACAATTGTAGACTGCGCAGCGTAAGACAAAGCATATCATTTATTCTTGCTTTTCCTTATAAACATTTGTTTTTCGTAATCAATAAAAATACTCAGGGACACTTTACTGTGCTAAGGTGGATGACCTGCGGAGCAGTATATAAGGTGACAAATTATTTTGATTTAAATAAAGACACACCACATGAATTGTCATTTTTCGCTGCCTTTAATACTTGATCACTAAGGTAAATAAAGCTCCGTGGTCGCTATGGTAGACTCGGCATTAGCAGCCTGCCGCCACCTCCGCGCCCATTCCCGCTTCTGCTCACGCCGTCGCTCTTCGTAAGCGTCCTGTTCCTCCTGGGTCTGCAAAATATGCGGCATGTATATTACACCACCTGAACACAAATGAGGTAACACGCCTATGCATTGCGTGACGTCGCCAGCCAAGGAGACACATCATCAGCAGTAGCACAAGCCTACTGCAGGGCTTGTGCTACTGCTGATGATGTCCACTGCAGGGCGAAGTCCTGTCCCTGCGATCCCCAATTACTCCTACCCTCCGCCAACCCACTCTAACTGGCGCCTGCTAATTTCTTAATTTCATCCCCCTACATAGCCTTCTGCCGCCCTCGACTGCGATTCCCTTCTCTTGGCACTCATTCTGTAACCCTAATGGTCCACCGGTTATCTAACCTACGCATTACATGGTCTGCCCACTTCAATTTTTTTTCTCTTAATGTCGATTAGAATATCGGCTGTCCCGGTTTACTCTCTGATCCATACCACTCTCTCCCTGCATCTGAACCTTACGCCTAACATTGTTCCTTCCATGGGTCTTCGAGCGGTCCCTAATTTGTTCTCAAGGTTCATTGTCAATCTCCAAGTTTCTGCCCCATAAGTTAGCACCGGCAGAATGCATTGACTTGACACCTTTCTTTTCAGTGATAGCGATAAGCTTCTAGTCAGGATATAACAATGTCTGGCCTATACGCTCCAAACCATTTTTATTATGCTGTAAATTTCATTCTCATGATCAGGGTCCCCTGTGAGTAAGTAACCTAGGTAAGCGTACTCCTTCGCAGACTCTAGAGGCTGACTGGTGATCTGTTCTTTCCTTGTCAGGCTATTCATCATTATCTTTGTCTTCTGCATGTTAATCTTGAACCCCGCACTTGCACTCTCTCTGTTAAGGTCCACAATCATTTGTTTTAACACGTCCCCCGTTTACCCTTTGGCTACTTCAGTTTGCCGTTGTCGTTTTATTTTATTTATTATTATTTCGTTTGTTGGTAGACTTCATTATAGCGACATGAGCGGACGTCGCACAGGTGGTGAGTGGAGAGGGTACACCGGCGATACGCTTTTGCTTTGTATCGAGGCTACGGCATTTTTCGTCTACGCGCTCGGTCTACGTACCCAGCGATCCACTGCAAACTAGCGCATAATAGCTCCACTCTAAAAGCTCCGCACAAAAATGGTTTTCATTTATTGCTCTTACTTGTTTTTTGTCTCTATGATGTCCATATTTGGTTTTCTTGGTCCTATAAACAGAGATAGCGCCACTGGGTTGCCGCAAGCGAGAGCGATTGTCCGTAATCTGATTTGAATTCACTGGAACCAAATCCAGACAGTGGTGTGTTGCGGCAAGTTTCATTGGCTGCATACGATTACGGCGCAACCCCAGCGCAAGTCGGCGTTGGTTGCAATGACCAGCCACCTTAATGCCGGCAACCTGGTCTGTGAAAGCCGGCAGCCTGCCAGCTGTGAAAGCGCTACTGCAATAACAAGAAGTACTTAAAAAACGTACCGCATAAGTAATACGGCATAATGGGTTGTATTTTTGGTCGTTCAATGTCGCGGATGTTCTCTATTTCGCATGAGCGTGTACAGCAGAAAATGCTTCTGGAGATTTGCGATGACACAGGTTGCCGGGGTTCCAGAGGTTGACAGAGGTTGTTCGGGGTTGCGATCACCTTAGACAAAGTTTTGCTTGTAGTACCAGACACGCTTATGTCTAATCGATAGTCTTCTTTCCATTGTTCGAACATAGCCTTCCAGGAATACCGACGCGTCTCATGCCCACCACTTGAAATCTTACGAAAGTTTTTGTATTCCCGACAGCAGAAAACCGAAAACGCGAACCTTGTATCACATGAAATTCATGAAGCAGGTTGTTTCGTTTACGCAGGGCGTCTAATTGCACAGTGCTGGTGTGGTCCGCGGTTTCTCAAAAAAATATTAGCGCTTTCTCGAATAAGACTACTTCCTACGCTCCTACGCTATACAAAACATTATATCCTTCCCTAGGACATTATTGTAATGCGCTGCGCATGCTTGTACATGTAGTCAAATAGCGTGCGACTAAGCGTAAACTCAGACGACACACTGAAGTAACGTGTTCCCGAAAAGAGCTCCGCTAGCAATTACAGCCATTGTTTCTTCACCTTCAATAATACGTTATATTACTATGCTCGCTTTTGATAAAGGTTATAAATCTCCTATTGAACTTGGCGCCATTTTACGTATCATATTAATGCCCCAAGAGGGCCCACGCGAAAAGACATACAAAAATAAAGCAACAACGTTCATGCTTTGAACGCGCTCGTAACACCAATATTGAAAGCGCCGGCAAAGCCTCAATTTCGATACTTATAGTAATACTACGGAAGCGCCGCCCACGTAGTTATGGCTCCGCTGCCACAGGAAGTTGTCCCTGTACTTGTACGGTACTGTATTGGCTGTACTGAACAGATGCCCTGGTTAGCGGCTCTGCTCTCCACGGAATTATTCAATGAAACAACAAGCACTACCTAAATATTCTCACTGCAACAAATGTGCGCCTCGAAGTTCATCATTATTTTATTACAATGAACACATTTTGACATGATTTCGTAATCGCATACACAATGCGAAAGCTTCAAAGCATGATAGGAGTTACATACAGAACAAGTGCTTGATCATCATTCGACGCACTTCAGCTGTAGTCAGTAAAGACGCACACGGAACGAAAAACAGCACGCCGCCTTCATTCAAGCTCGCAGCCTTGTGTCACACAGTCGCAAGACAAACTTTTTCTCAGCACCAATCCGATGAACTAAACAGTGGCGCACGATTAATGAAAACCTGACGACTCCTTATGTGAACAGCTCCAGACCAGAGCAGCAGTACGCTGTTTCTTCACAGCAATTGAGAATGGCCAACTTGAAGTTCAAGCAACTACTGACAGTTCAATTCAAAAATTACTTTTTAAGTTTAGGCCCCTTACGTTCGCCTGTATGTGATGAAATGGCTTGTCCTGCATATTAACGCAGCCATGTTTTGTGTATGTTTCTTTGTATCCCCCGCAATGTAACAGCCCAAAAGGGATCCTTAATAGTTGAAACAATAATTTCGTTAGGATGAAATATCACAGAGGAATGAAGACACAGCATTTCGATGGTACTGTCTTTATGTGCTACAATTGTAAGGTAGAATAACAGAGCTCGAGAATGGCATTACAGATCGCCTAGACCGGAGGACTGGTGCAGTTGGCGTGGTTTATAACGCGGTGCTAAAACTTTAAAGCAGAAAATGAAACCGTACAAGACGCGAACACCGATATTGACGGCGCTCTTGTGTTTTCAGTTGTCTCAATAACTGCCAAGTCAGCAACAAATTAGGCAAATCTTATGTACCGTGGGAAACTATGTTGTGCGTAGCATTTTGCAGGTAGCTGACTTTCAAGCACCGTTTGACCTTATTCGAAGAGTTACTGGACGAACCAACGCGATCCCGTGTGCGATGAGAGCACCAAGGCAGTGACGATCGAATCACGGCGACGGCACTACGACATTGTTTTTTTTTTACTCCGGGAAGAAACGTTACAACCTGCTCCGTTCTGCGACACTGGCCGATCTCGAAGGCAGTACAATGTTGCCTAGCATTGTGTCGATCTGCTGCGAAGAAGGGACTGGCGAATACAGAGCGATGGAGAAAGTAGTGGTGCCTCACCAAGCGGTTCAAAGCGTTTTGGGCCACGAGCGAAGAATGGTGACACGTGACGCAAGGGAAATGACCGCAAAGTCTTTGGCCGTACGGAACTTGCGGGCGCACATGCGCTCTAGTTCGTGCTACGGGACATGACGCACGCGCCAGTCGTCTCGAAGAGCAAGCTGGCGTTGGCACGAGCGAAGCAAGCGTGGGGTCGTGGCCTAAAGGCCAGAGCGTTGGGCTGCTCTTTTTAGCGCCAGAGGTCCTTATTCCAACATCAAGCACCTGAACTTCCTTTTCTCGAATGAGGAGAGACAGTAACCTACCTACCTCTATGAAAGTGCCCGGGATGACGCAAAAGAAAAAGTTCGCACTAAAAAATTTGTAAGCAATTTTACTGCTGCAATGCTGCAACGTACGTACCTATACTTTTCACACCACAGTAAAGCTGCCCATAACCATGCAGTGAGGATCATCATTTTCGCATTACCGGCGAACAAAAGGCGGAGTTATTCATCTCTAGGCCTCTTAATGTCTTGGAAATCTGTGAGAAAGTGATGCACTTGGCGCGTGTACGGCTTCATTTATGTGCATTCGCAAAGCATTGGAATGCTTGTGCTAACATGAGAGAGTGAGATTTGCTTTCCTTCTTTGTGGAAATTTTATACCACTACAGAACAATATTAGATTTGTTCTTTTATTTTAATAGTCGTTCTAGGTGCGTTCCTGGGCCAATGAGAAAATTCTGGTTGGCTGCAGCTACAATAACCCTTCATCCACGTCGCTTAGACTATTAAGCTATGTTCGTATTCCATTATAATCTTCCAATTTATTTTGGTTTCCTGCATTAATTGTTTCTCTATTCTGAAAGGCGTTGTCGCCAAACTTCCACTTCATAGTGGTCAACTCGTTCTTAAAACCGATATTTAATCTGAAAAACATCTAAATAATCAGCATTATTTCTCATCGCATTACACCGCGTCGTATACATACCAGGCCTCCTTCTCGCCTCCACCGCTCCATCTCGAAAGCAGGCACGTAGCACAGACTCATCAGGACGGCGCCATTTTTGTGGAATGCCTCGTACCTAAGTCTCAAAGCTTCGTCAAACACGAAGACAATGGACCAGCGTACATCCATGGCAACATCTGTGTTGGCGGATGTGGTGAACACGTGACCCTTTGCGCAGCCGCATTCCTTCTCACCCCCCAACGTTATCCGCAGGTATACTGAACACCTTTCCTTGCCTGCAGATGTCATCCTCGAGTGGACCTCTTTCTTCGTTGTAGGCTTTGCTCATCACCAGCTCTGCGAAACGCCGTGTCAACAGCACAATTATCATCACCCGGACAAATAGGTAAGGTGATAAAGACCGAAAAAAAGCTCTGGAAACATCAGGGCTGGGGATAAGCCTATCTGCATTCCGTATGGCCCAGTCCGAACCACATTCTACGAGAGCCCCTTCCCGTGTCACTCCTCCCTCTACGTCGTCACCCCTCGTCCGACTACCACGTGGCTGACCACGGCCACCCAAACTTAGGACCACCTATAGTGACGAACGGCTGTGAAGTAACGCTCGACGAGCCTTTGGTTATTGACAGAAGCAACGCACACGAAGTCCCCATGTAGTCTCAGTCAGAAGCATACGGGCTATAGCTTACATGCAGTTGTGATGCAAAACACAGGCTACATGGCGCAAGCTCAATGCTGCAAGCTCCAATGCCCTGGGCAATGATAAAAAATCTTGCCGTCGCCATCCAAGGACGTGGTTTGTCAAGTGCGCCACGGGAATCGTACCGCGCAGCCGAACGGCATTTAAGGTAAAGCCGTGGGTAGCCCGTTTACTTTTCACGAAAGTAGTGCTTCTCCCTCCAAATAGCTACAACCTCACGGTTATGTGCATCACCAAAAATTCAGCATAAAAGACATGCAAAAGCTAGAATCACGCACGGACAGCGCTGGCTCACAATCTATGATGATGATAATTACGGCTCGCATTTATGGCGCGTATCTACTACGCGTATATGCCATAAATTGGGCAGGAGGTCGATTAAGAGAAACTGCTATGCTAAGCGAACGAACGAACGACCTACAACAGAACAAAGAAACTGAAAAAGAAAAATCTAAAGACAATACTCAAGAAAGCAGTGAGCCTAACTGAGACAAAACTATACATGACTGAATCTTTATTGAAGAAAGCGCGAGTGCCAAAGGAAAATGCACATGTGCAACAGGAAGCACATCACACGAAAGCGACTTAGCAGCCATGATAACGAAAAGACTAAACTTGTCACTCAAGATTAAAGAAGCAAATGCGTGTCATTAATTCGCTAATAATTAACCCGCACATATCTCCCAGCTAACCGACAACGAAACCTGGTACGTTTTCGACATATTGGTGTGCGTGTCCTCACATCCATTAAAGCAGCCAAGCAAAAAACATTACATTCGGATGCACAATGTAGTGGAGCGAGGCGCCTTCTTTTGCGCACAACATGATACGCCCTAATCGTGCTAGTCTGTGATTATCGCTTCTGGTTGGATATTGCGCCCTGTTCATGTTAGCGTGATAAGCCTCTAAAGTTACTCTTTTATTCGTTTTATTAGTTGCGCCCATGTGCCTGTCTTAAACTACCTTGTTATAAAACACGGGGTATCGTGATGCTTTGTGTAGTGTGCAACACAGTTTGAGAATAAGTCCTAAGTATTTCACTTCGTGTTTGTGCGCCTTCTCATTCTGAATTTTGCACCTGCTGCAATTTCTAGTATGTAGGGACCGTTGCGCGACGGAGGCATTTGCTAAATCAAATCTGCAGTGAATTGGACGAATAGGCTTCTGTGTTTGTCAATGCAGTCTGCTTTATTTTTAAGAATAACCCTTTACCTGAGGTATCACGCGAGCGCAACTTCATCGAAGTATCTCGGGGTGGGGAGGGGGGGGGGGGGGAGAGGGGGCAAGTGATGCTAAAACATTACGGAACAAACATCCTCAGTTACTTTCTCAGTTGATGGAAAGCATTTATCCCGTGCACGTGGCTCAAAGGCCGAACGATTTCACGTATTCCCGGGGAAACGCTCAGTCGAGGACCGCCAAATTCACTCGCTGCCACGCTGTGACCACGTGCAACTGGAACTACAGGCGGTCACAGACCAGACGCTAAACGCGACACCAAATTCATTTTCGACGAAGTGCTTTTGAAAGCATGCATCTGCGTTCCGAAAGCTTCAGTCCTCCAATCGGCGCCGCTTGATCTCGACGGCCTGGTCAGCGGCCTTTCCCTCAGCGTGCCGCTGTCCGTTGGCCGCGCATCGCTTTTATTGTAGCTCGTGCTCCACGGTCACGCGTATCTCGTCGGCCCGCCGCTTCGCCTACTACCTTGCTGCTTCTGTACCCATCGTATACCTCTGTCGTCTCTGCACAGCATTTGCGTTCTTACACTCGTGTTCAGCTTGATAATTACGAGGGCTCATTGTTGTATCTGCAAGCAGAGGCCCACGCGCCACATAGCGCATCTAGCACAACCGGTCAGGTGTATCTGTGGCACGCACTCGTATCGGTGAGTGGAAGGAGGAGAGGAGGCGCCAAGCCAGTAGAGGTTAGCATCGGGCGTGTGGGAGATGCGGCTTAAGCGCGTGGAGCAAGGAGTGGCGAGAGTAGCGGCCAGTTAGCAGGCCGCTACTCTCAGGTTGCGGACAGTAATCTTTACGAGAAAACGTGTGTGGGAAACGTTACGTGCTTCGCATTGGTATCAGCAGAGCCTTGCCTTCAATTATATGGTTCGGATGCTTGTTTTGTGCTTGTTTTTATTAAAACATGTGATGTTCTGCATGTACGCGTGATTCCAAAGATATTGATTCCTTTTGCTGAGTGCTTGAAACCTGCGTCCCCACCGCTGAGGGGTCGGCCCGGTACTGCATTACCTCCGGGATCAGCCCACATTTTTACGCTCAGGTCGACACGAAACATGCCGACCAACGAGAGGCTAACAGCTTCTTTGCAACAGAGTGCTACCGACACCGGACAAAGAGAGTGGGGACACACGACGCTGGTGTGTACAGTAGTAGTAGTAATAGTAGCGGTTTAATGTGGGAAATGACGCTTATTTCTGCAGCCAAATAGGGAGCACGGCGCAGCGTCAAGAGAAGTGGGAAATAAACACGCGAAGAAGGGAACAAATGGATAAGCAGCAGGAGTCTTGTCCGTTCATGGATGAAGCCGATGATGAAGGCAGTGGCTGGCGGGTTGCGTGTGCTTATCGGTAAGCTGTCATTCTCTTCGCCTCCACGAATTCCATGAGGCTGTGGAGAGTTCGGATGTGGGGGGTGCAGAAACAAGAGGTCACTGGTTTTTGCAGCAAGTAGGCCCTGTTGCCTGTAGACAATTATGACCCTTCAGCGTTCCTGTGCCAGCGCAGGGCAGGCACCGAGAAGGTGGTCAAGGTTCTCGGGATCGCCGCAACGTCCGCAGGTCGGTGAGATGGAGCATCCTTTGTCTTGTAACCGCACCGCCATCCAGGCGCAGCCCGTGCGGAGTCGAAGTAGCGTCGAGCGTTCCCTCCTGGTAAGGCGACCCTCCAGAAGTGGCCTGGGGCCCTTGCCGTTGGCCACTTTGACATCCGGGTGGATGGTCATAAGTAGTTTTTTCAGGCACTGCCTCGAAAAATCAGAGGCAGCTACTGCTTGCGTGAGCGGCACTTCAGGATAGTCGGCTGCTTTGGCAATAAAGGTGTCCGCTTCGTCATTACCGGCTATTCTCAGGTAGGAAAGCAGCCAGAGAAAGAAGATGGAGAACTCAGCGGCAGCCAAAGCTGAGAACTTGGAGATGAGCCAGGCCCCAGGTAAGCACTGATCGGCGGGGGTTAATGATTATGGGCACTGGCTTCGAGTCACAGAGCACTGCCACCCGTTGCCCAGGAGGATCCTCAGTCAGGACGTCGGCACCTAGATGGAGCCATAATAGTTCTGCCGCGATGGTGCAGGCTCCGGTGGCCGATCCGTTCGTCAGGACTGATCCATCTGTGAAGACCAGCAGCCTTCCCTCCAGCTGCTCATGGAGCTTGCATGCTGCAGCCTGCTACACTGCGTCATCTGGTGCCCGTTGTTTAGACGCCCCATTGAACGAGAGGTGAACGTCCGCTGCTCATTGGCGTGGTGGGGGCAGGGCGACTGCCATAGGTGAGTCTGTGCTCACCTGCTGATACAGCAGGCACAGGCCTCCCATCCGTGACGACGACTGGCTTCGGAGTCTGGTCAGTAGGGGTCCGCCATCCGGAGCACGATGAAGGCGGTCGATGAGCCCCGGGGCTCGTTCGAGCATCCTTAGCCAGAGCGGCCATTCACCAGCGTCTTCCAGTTCTGCAGGAACCCGTGAGTGCATCGGGATCCCCAGGATGCTCCTGATCCCCAGGATGCTCTCTAGAGTCTTTCCGGCTACTCTCCTCGCTGGTGTGAGGTTGACCAATGGGAGGGCACACAGCAACAAGAATGTTACTGCGGCTTGGTTAAGCCGGATCGCCCATTAATTGCATCAACCACGGCCACGTTGCTACAGCTTGCTGACAGCTCCGTGCACCCGACGCACCTTGGAAGTGGCGGCCATGGCTGCAGGAATCCACGTAAGCTGGTGGTCAATGACGAGCCCCAGGTAAGTGACTATCTGTTTTCAAGGAAGGGTCCGGCCAGCAATATTCAGCAGCTTTGTGTAGCGTCGAGTTGAGGCCAATGGATGTATGTGGGGAGCGAGGACACACACACGACAGCGATGCGTGTGTCCTCGCTCTCTTTCTTTGTCTTATGTCGGTAACGTTGGTTTTAGCCAATATGAAAAACCACCAATTCGCCCAATTTGCCATTCTTCAAAAGATTCAAATATCATGTGACGCATTGCTTCTTTCTCGCAATTTTTCGGACAATGATCATTTGGTACTCCCTGCAGCTACACGCGCAATAAAATTCTCCGTTGTGTTGTAATGCTTATATTGAGCTAAAAAAGAAGTCTCCCTGCTAGCTTTGTCATGTCACTGAAAAGAATTCTTTTTACTCAACTTGGCGCAAGGTATTTGAAAATTGAATTTTACAGTCATGCAAGAAGGCTCAGATACGCAAGGAATAAAAGAAGACTTGATATTTCAAAAACGATTTCTGCCAAACTTTCCTATTATAGAAAAGAGTGCTCTCCAAACGAGATGCCATTCTTGGAACCGTATATCCGATGCGTACCCTAATCATAATCAGCGGGCCAAAGACACATTCAGGTTGCGTCAGGTTAACACGCGACATCAGGCGGAATATCTACATCGCAACTGCCCGTCATCGTCGACCACCTGCCCTGCTCCCTCCATCCTCTCCGCTTACAACCCTGCGGCCCTTAGCATCACTGATCGCCGATCCCATCGCACAAGCCGGAGCCACCGCAGATCACCGAACAGTTTGCGCTCACGTGGCACACCAAGGACGGAACGCGGATGCCACAGGCACTACCGCATACCGGTGTAAGTCAGCCGCACAGTCCAATTCTCCTCTTATCACTCTTCTCTTTCCTCCCCGCGCAACGCATCTGAAACGAGCTAAGCGCGACTATCGTAGGGTTCTATTCGAAACATTAGCTGCCTAAAACAAACAGTCACCCCCGCCTCTGTCGCCTCCATCGGCGATGGCGACCTCCGATGCTGGCCCTCCATCTCACTCCTTGCGCCATCCGACACCTTCTTGCGCTCCGTGTGTCGGGCGGGTGCATTTTACGGTTTATCTAGTATTTATGGGGCGGTGGCCCAACTGCCGCAGTGGCGGCTTCACAGGACTCGTGATTCGTTCGTGCCCTTGAAACATTTCTGCGGTGGCAGCATCGTTACCAGCACGTACCTATGTCCATCCCCATTCTAGCCCATAACTGAACATTAGAGTCGTAACGATGTTCTTGTGAGGGGCGCCTACCGAAAATAAGTATTTCGAATGTAAATAAGTATTTCGTTTATGTATGAGCGTATACGTTCGCATCCTGCATGAGTGAACCTTTTCGCGCCCAACCGGTAACCGTTATTTCCTTTGGTTGGAGTTTGGTTCGGGTTCAGGCACATTCTAAAAATATCCGTTGGAGTTCGGTTGAACGACATAAAAAGCACAGACGAATTTGATACTTAAATGTACAAATACGATAAGGCAATGGCTTAACATTTGCAGTACACTGGCTCACCACTTGCAGTGAATTGAGCGTTCTAAGTGCAACCGACGCTAACTGAAATGTTAAGCATGAGGCAAGAAAAGACAACACTGAATGTGACGCAAGTAACATGGTCAGATGAAAACGACGTAACATACATTAGACAACAAAAGCGGGAAACTGACCTTCTAGTCCACACGGAGAAGTCTAGTCGAACGAACAACAAATTGGAACGTCACGCGTTGCTGCATTACATAGTTGCGTAATGCAGAAAGGAGTCAAGATATGAAGAATCTTTTTTTATTGGCGCCAGTATGTAAGTAAGGATAGGAAGAAACTCGCAGCCCTGAACATGCTCCAGTAAAGTGACCGACAAAGACACAGATAACTTATTTATACATTTCAAGAAGTATGATACGGATAGTGGTTTTCGGCAAAGCTACATGCTGTTGCAGGCGATCGCTATCATTAGTAAAGGTCTTGGGTGCTTAGCTTGAAGAAAAAAGTCACATTTTCCCCCCACAGGCGCAGTAATAATTGCGATAGCAAATTATTAGACAGTTATCAGAACGAAGATTAGTCCTATCAGCTACCTAAACTGCTGTAAACATTCACTTAGTAACGAAATTGACGAACACGCTGTCACGCCCGCACGGGCAAACATGAACGCATCTTACTCGTGATGACCACGAACACTCGCTGTCAAAACGCGGTGTGATAAAGAGCGATAGCAGTGGCGAGCAAATTTCACTCTCGCTTCAAGCGAACTAGGCGCGCGAGAACACAGAGCAAACGAACCAATCAGCTATCCGAAGTAGGCTAACCAAGTGCAGATTGCCTGCAAGTTAGTATGCGCAAGATAGGACGTTTAAGCTTCGCATTTAAGTGTGGAACGCGATGACATTTAAAGATGACTGACTGCTTGCCACGCTTCCCGGCATCAGCAGCTTATGTAACCTTAATGTTTTCCTCGAAACGCTGGCAGATAACGCTGCGCACCAAGACGAGCTTTCTCGTTCTCTTTAAATGGGTAAGCATTTCTATGCTAATACAAAGAGATCGCGCTCGAGATAGCGCCCGCAGGTCGTGGCTTTCGCTTCTCTAAACGGTTCGGGCGCCGGCACGGTGAAAGCCCGTATTCACAATGAAATATTTCGGCTAGGACTTGGGATACAAGACGCCAGCTAGTCACATTACTAGACAAATAACCCTTCAGTGACGAGTGTCGCCTACAGGCAATATACGAGAAGAATAAGAAACTTTATCAAAGAATGGTCCGGCAATTTTTGTTGTGGCGGCCTCAGGTGGCGGCTCGAAGTCATTGGACTCGGGCGGCATCTTCAGCTTGCTGGTCTGCCAACTCTGAACTTTTGAGAGCCGCCTCCCAGCGGCGGCAACGCCCACAGAGAAGGTTCCCGGCGGCTCCCGCAGCCGAGGCGGCGTCGCGAAGAAGCGAGCCCGAGGCTTCCCGTACTCTAGCAACGGCCGTGATTATGGACGCGTCGCGAATGGAGGTGGTTTCTGTATCGTTTTTGCCGGCACATTCTCAGAGCATGTGTCGCAGCGCTGCTATCGGTCCGCAAGCTTTACACGCATCAATCGGATATAAACCCGGGCAGCAGTGATGTAAGACGTGGGGTTAGGGTAGGTGTTTTTCTGGAGCAAGCGTGAGGTTACGGCCTCGTTCCTGCATGTTTAATTTATCGTGCGGTGGCAGGAATGTACGTCTTTCTATTCTGTAGTGTTGTGTGAGGTCTCTGAACGTGGTTAGGCGATCGCTCCCCACCCACTGCGATTGTAGTTGCTGCATTTCTGTCGTTGTGTCCCGATTCGGCAGATCCGATGCCCCGCTCTCGGGGGCGGCGGCTCGGCGTGTCACACGGCGACTCGGCGTGTTGTTGCAAATCAGGGTTCGAAGACGTGGGCCCACTTTTCTCGAGGAGGATTGAGATGAACGTGAGGCTGGGTCCGATATTCAGGACGTTTGACAAACTCGTAGGTATTTACATAAGTACAAGAAAATGCAAAGAAATACAAATAAATGCAAAGAAATACAGAAACGTCCATAAAGTGGTAGTCGCCCTTTTCATCGACACTTATTAGACAATCACACTGAGCGCGCCATACTAAGCGGTTTGTACTGGGCGCATCTCTGGCTTGGACACGCCAGTTTGTGCTGCTGACAGGTGACAGCCATATCATTGCGAATTGCTGAAACCTTTCATGAACGAGGCACTCCCGCGCTGGCCATAACTCATCCGTGTCGAGAACCATCCGGACGAGGCCGACGGCCCTTTCATCGTAATCGTGCGCGCCGTGACAGAGGGTTGTCGCGGGGCGGACGGCCGATCACAACAGTGTGATACCTGGATCCGTGGCGTGGGCCGCCTGTATTTGTCCGCAAGCGTGACGTCGGTGTGTGCCAGGGTCCAGAGGAGGAAGACTGTAGAATTTTGGCGTTGCGAGGACGAGGGCGATGACGAGTCGCGGCGGTCGTCAAAAATTTGGAGTATGCGGGCCGCTTCCCATGAGACGCAACGGCGCGCGAATCCCCGGATTGCCGCCTGCGAATCGCTGATCGCGGTCGCAGCGTTCGGCACCGCGGCAGTGCTAGCGCTATTGCGGCTTCTTCGGCCACCTCCGTGTGTCCCGTGGTCACCGTGGCGCTCGCGATGCACTTAACCGTGCGGTCTACAAACGTGATCGCACGTGCGCTTCTCCCTTCTTTATACCGCGCGGCGTCTACGTACACCGCCTTGTTCTTGTTGCGAAACTTCTTTTGAAGGTCGCTTGCTCGTTTGTTGCCTCTGCTGACGTGGCGCGTCGGGCGCACGTTCTTGGAAAGTGGCGGGATGATCAGGTGGTCGCGGACCGAGGCAAGAAATACGAGAAAAATATACAAGAAAAAGCATTTCTTTTTTCTTGCCGCTGAGTTTCGGTATTGAGTGCAAAGTTGTCGGCTAAATGTCTTCGGCCAGCTCCGATTGACAGACTGCAGGCGTCACTTGTAGGCTTGGAGCCGAGACACTTGACGAGGAACAAGTTTCGCACGCGACTCGCTTTCTTTAGAAAGCACGGTCAGAGGAGACGGGCCGATGCAAGCTGTCCGACTGCAGCGCCGTCACACACATAATTTAAAGTAAATGAAATGTACACGTATGGTTCACATATGACGATAGCTATATATACAAATTCCAAACGAAGAGATGACTTGGGGTGACCCCCACATCTAGTTTTATGCTTGCTGTTTCCTCCCCATTGCTGAAATGGTTGCAGCACAATATCTCTTTTTCGTTAATTGTGCTTATTCTCTGTGTTCTGCCCCTTTAGATAGAAAATAAGCATTTATTCCTCGATAGAGGGATAATTAACAAAAGCGGCTAGCCAAAGGTGAACAACACGTGCGAGCGAAGCGCTTCTTTTTTTTTTGATTTGGCCCCAGGCCCTCATACGATAAAAAAAGGCGAGTTCATCACGGCGTCTCTCGAATTCCATTCCTGGCGTTATAATGCAGAGGACGAAGACACAGGCACAGGCCCCGACCACCACTACAACATTGCAATAAGGGCGGTATGAAGAATGACTTCCTACGTATATTAGTCCAAACTTAGGTTACCGAGGTCTGGGTGATCTAAATTGTTGCGGCGACCCCCATATGCTTCCGAAAGTTAAACCATTATTTTCAATTCACGCTCATTTGCACAGGGTAATGCAAGTCGGAAGGATGACTCACCAATACGACTGGACACGCTAAATTATCCGCACTTTGTCGCAGTCTGTAGTGTAGTCACTTGGCTGAATGAATTGGTTGAACTGCGATTCCTTTAACGCGTAGGCATCCGTGCAAGGTGCTCTTCCGTGGATTATCTATTGAACTTGAGACCCCCGCTAGCCAGCGTATCACAAACACGGAGTGCAAAATAGAAACGGCCGCTATCGAACTTCACGAAAGCGAAAACCAAGCAGATAAGAAGACAAAAAGGCGAAATACAAGGATCAACACTTGGGATTTATCACGTCATTTAGGGTTGTCACACGAACGATAACATTTGGCGTCCGAGGAGGTCAAGGAACGATGGGAAGTGGTGGGGTATTTACATTTCACACGAAGCTTTGACTCGTGTACCGTATTGCCGGCGCATGATTCGACAGGCTGACCATTTGAGTGTTATTCGTGATTGCTCACCGTTAGCGAATGAGCATAAGTCTGCATCTTCCGTTCCCAACAGTGTTGGTAGCATTTTGACAGCAGCGAATAAAAAGCACGTTTGAACGAAATAATATTATGATGCCGGCTAATAACCGTGCTGGAAAAGCTAACCTGAAGTTCACTGAACCAGCGCCACCACTCACAGACCTAAAGAGTTTCCAAGGCCTGTGAGTGGTGGCGCTGGCTAACACTCCCAGGGTTCTATTAGGACACATAAATACCCAAGAAAGTGGATTGGGAAACAGCGCCGCGGTAGCTCAATTGGTAGAGCATCGCACGCGAAATGCTAAGGTTGTGGGTTCGGTTCCCACCTGCGGCAAGTTGTTTTTTTCATCCATTTTAATTTCCATTATTTTATGGTTTCTTTGTTCCAGTTATTAAGCACAAGTAATTACCCCTATGTAGTCCTTTGTGTCAGTGTTTATTGGCTTCTTATGATATGACTAATAAAAATCGGGCCCCTCGGTTAACCCCATTTCTTCTTCTCGTTGATATATATATATATATATATATATATATATATATATATAGGGTGTTTCAGCTAACTTCCGCGAGAGTTCAAAAGATATACCGATGTACTCTAAGCCGACGCGGCCAAATGCATATTGGTGACTATTGTATGCGGTAAATGACACTATTTTTTATATTTCGTTAATTGCATAATTAGTCAAGATTACTTAACCAAATTCGGAAGGAACGTATTGATGCATAAAATTCCCAATATAAAGTTGTAGGGCGTTTTCCAAAATGTGCGATTAAAGAGTTTTCAACTTTCTATCTTGTAGGCATTAGTTTTTATCCGCTTACTGCAGATGCACACGAAATACAAAAATATGCCCTTAACATGTACGCTTGCGCGCCGTGATTTCAGCGCCCCCATACGCTCCGCGTACGAAGAGCGGTCACCGACATTCAAGCGGCAGACTCCCACAAAGGGACGACATGTTGCAAAGTACACAACCGGCTCAGGAGAGAACTCGTTTGCCCGGGTCCGAGCAGCTCTCAAGCTCGAATTTGAATCTTTAGCCGCCTTGGCTTCTTGGAACCGCCGAGGTGTCTCCTCCGCTCCACGCTGCTGTCCCATGTCCTTTTCTTTCATCGTCTCCCTCTGCCTTTGCAACCCCTGCATACGGCCGATTGGTGCTTCTTTTTGTTTCTTTTTCCATTTCAATGCTTGGCACGCTCATACCAAACTCACGCACCAAATCGCCTTATCACCTTCTATAGCTTCCGGCCATTCAATGAACTATGCTCGCGCCCTAGACAGCCTCACATGAAGGGAGTGGGATGAGCGTCACAATTATTTTAGACTGCACTAATAAGTATTTATAAAGTCTCAGTTTCACCCGAAAGACGATGCATCGATTGCAATAGAAAATTTGTGCACAGCTATACGAAGTAAGGATAGTGGTTTTATCGGCCGTACAAACGTGTAAACATAGCCAGACTAAATAAATTAACAAGCGTGGTGTCACGTGCGCACAAGCAATCATGAACACATCTCACTCGATGAACGCGTACACTCGATCTAAAAACGTCGGAGTGAGGGAAGGCGGCAGCACGAGCGAGCGAATTGACCTTCGTGCTGCTTCTCGCATCCAACGCTAGCTAAGCCGCGAAAACACAGCAATGGGCGCTCCCTGTACGCGTCTCAGTTGGATTTCGAGATGCCTATTCTAGGCGCCCCAGGAGGCAGTGCGCGCCCGCCCCGGCCGCCCGGAGGAGAACGTCTCCTCCCTACCCTCTCCCCGGAGCCTTGCGCCCAACGGAACACGGAGCGCTTCGTTGCGCACGCGAGATTTGAGCAACGATCGCCGGCTCACCCTCGCCCTCTTTCACTCGCACTTACAGGTTACGGCGCGCGGCGACAAATTTATCGCCCTTGGATGTTACGCGGAACGGCGACGGTGACGACAGAAGTGCGCCTCGAGTTTCCATATAGTTGCTGTCGCAATAATATTTATTTGTTTACGAGACTACAGTCCGTGTTCATGATTGAATTGGCGTAGGAACGAGCCAGAGCCGCAAGACATTTATGAGAAATTGGCGTGGGGGATATAACTAAGGCAGACCTTTTGGATGTTAGGAGAACAAGTACATATCTACTACAAATTCAGAGTTCTAACACACTGTACAAACAAGAAAAAAATGCACACAATCGGACATTTCACACCAAAAGAAGCACGTCAGCATTACAAATACATAAAAAGATAGCTCACTGAGTAGACGAGAGGATAACGACGTAAGTGCAGGACAACCATAACAGCAAACATGACATCAACGTAGATGCAGAAAGTTGCAACACTTGCACCTTTGTTAATCAAATTCAATGTCCGGCCGCTCTAGGAAAAGAAGAGTAATTGAAGCATTTATTACGCGTTTTGCAAGCTGTGAAACTTCAGTCATGCCGTTGGCTTGAATTGTAACCTGATGAAAGTAATATGGCAAAAGACAGATCGTTTATTCTAAGATAAACTATTAATGCCTCATACATGAAGTTTGAACCATCTCCGACATGGGCCTGCGAAAGAAGCTAGAAAAATGCTTGCGGAATACGAAAGAGTGGTGGCAACTCACCGAAGAAGGCATTGCATTCAGTTTAAACAATAAATGTTGTCTGATAAAGAAAACCGTTCCACTGAGAGAAGGCCATTTTATATGTTTTTGCACAATATATCCCTGCCTTTCCGTTTCCTCATACCCTCCCCTTGCCACTGTAGGTCATTTTTTCATTGATCACGTCTGACCCCACCGTGTTATGTGATTCTGAGTTTGCGCGGAACCATGTGCAGGAAGCTGGACTGCAACTGCCGCCCTTCTGCGAGACTATGTCGTGGGAAGCCCGAAAACATACAAGTAACTGTGACGATACGATACGTAGGACAATACACAAACGCTTGCTTTCCTTTGTGCAACCACGTGCTACGCAATGAGTTTTACTTCACCGTGGTGTGGATCTAAACAAGGTGCTTCAGCTGTAGCACTCACCAAGCAGATGCGCACTTCAAGAGGTTTACACTCATTGTAA
Organism: Dermacentor variabilis; assembly: GCF_050947875.1. Classification (NCBI taxonomy): domain Eukaryota; kingdom Metazoa; phylum Arthropoda; class Arachnida; order Ixodida; family Ixodidae; genus Dermacentor; species Dermacentor variabilis. The sequence continues at coordinate 94,295,719 of NC_134575.1, forward strand.
ATGCATACCACTTAAACGGTGCATATACAGCAACTCTGTCCGGTTTAGCACAGCAACACCTCGGCTGGTTGCTCACCGCAGAGGCTTAACGCTCCCAGTAACCTAGGCTACTATACTCACAACAACCCCTTCTATCGGCGCAAGACAGCAGCAACGGGATAATCGAAGAGGCAGAGAAAGCTTTCCTCGGAAACAGCTGTTAACTTTAATATAAGAACAGGAACAGCGCAACACGGGACGAGCGGGTAAAGAGCACAGGACAGAGCGCTGACTCGCATCGAAATGCTTTATTTGCAAGAGCAAAACGCAAATGCTTTATTTGCAGAAGCAAATGCTGCTTCTGTTAGCTGTTAGTTCTGTTAGTTAGCGCTCGGTCCTGTGCTCGTTACTCGCTCGTCCCGTGTTGCGCTGTTCCTGTTTTTATTCTAAAGATGAACCAACCAGCTCCACTGAACACAATGCTTTGAATTTTCACATAGTACCGAATTCGAATCGCTTAGCGGTGCCGCTTGTGACAAGCCCGTGCGGCTGCTTGAGCATTCCACGGGTGCGCGACTCTTGGCGTTATCGCATAGACGCGTGACAGCGGCGACACTTTTCCGCGTGATAACGTGGCTCCTTCTGATACCGATGCAATGACTGATCCTTTCATTTCCCCAGGTCTCGCACGACCGCTGCAGCGCACTCATCGCAGGAACACCGCCACAGCAACACAGCGACCGACATATTTCGGTGAGCTGCGCTTTGTATGTTGCGCTTCTCTTTATTACAGATGATCGTACGCGTAGATTATTAGGTTACTTTTCTACCTAGGCCGTTGTTAAGAAAATGGTCTAGCTCCGCGTGATTCGCGTTGTGTTATAGCGGTAAGGCAGGACTTCGCGTCTGTTGTATCACAGCTTACAGGAAAACGACATGGAGTAACAGAGTGAAGACACCACAAAGCGCCGTCATTTTATCGTGTGATTTACTGAAACTGTCGATTTATTTGGCGCTGTGATTCAGTAGACATGTATAACCAACTAGCGCACCAACTCATCCTGGGGAGTTTGCGGTGCTGCAGTAGATCGTGCGCGATGAGATCAATGTTTCAGCATACCGTCATATTTTACCCTGCCTAAACGCCGTCAGTGTCCCCTTCTTAAACATAAAACTTATTAATTGATGCTTGGGATAATTGGGATTTTAGAGCATTCTCTATCGTCCTTTAATGACTACTATGCTGTCTGAACAATTATGATGAGATCTTTAAATTGAGTTGGCCATAAATCGTTACCAGCCTTTCTAAGCTATTTAATGTCCTAATTTCCCGGGTATTCATGCACTCAATCCTACAACACAGAACGCGGCTATTCAGTCCCGGGCCCCACCCGAGCTCGAAAGTGCCACGCGTTGGTCCGCCCGTGCCCGGCCCGCTGACTTAAACTTGGCCCGTGCCCAGCCCAGGCCCGAAAGCTTCCGGCCCAGCGTGATTGGATTAGACCAATTAGTGCTTCTGCCTATACGAAGTTAGGTCGAGTCTTCGCTTTTCGTGAAGATGCTGTCATGTAATCAATGGCGCCGGGTGGTCTTCAGACTGAACAAAGCAGCGTCTTGCCCTGGGTCCCCTCTTCTTGGCCACACTATGCAAATGGGAAAAAAAGAATAATTTCATTTTATTACTAGCCGAACACGCACAGATTATCCAATAATTTGATATGAAAACACATATAGAATGGAAAGAAAGGAAAACATGAAGCGACAAAGCTGGAAACTTCCACCGATAATTGCACAACTCCTCTTTATTGTTTTGGGAGGAGGATGTAAAAAAAAAAAGAAGCAGAAGAATATTATCAACAATCGGATTCTACAGCATTAGATGTTGCGCTAAAGTAATGCGTCAGAAAACCGAAACAAATTCATTGGTGACTATGCTGATACCTTAAAGTGTGATATGAACGACAGTACTACACTTCGAAATAGTTGTGTGGCAGTTATAGTGAAGGCACAGGAGAAAACTCCCGTACGCAGCTCTAGCCATTTCATTTCACTGTTTAATCACATTGAGCGATTGCCACATACAGCGATGGAACTCGATCCAATAAACTTGGCGGAAAATAATATTTAAATAAGCCGGCATATTGGTTTTCAGGAATACCATAACACACGGCCACTCGAAGCCTTTTTCTTTACACAGCAATTGGTGACCCGCTGTGGTGACCCTCAAGTGCAATCTTATTGCCAGACAGATCATGCCACTTTTTATTGCTTTATTCCACTTCATTAAGATGGTCCCACTTTTTCAGCTCACAATTTAGGCATCCTTATTTTGCAATATCACCAAACTCAGGTTCCGTCAGCTGTAGTTTTATTGCGTAGTTTTTGAAGCGCAGTGCATTTACAGCCTAGACATTGTAGTTTTTTTTGTTAATTTCGCATATGATAAGTTTGTTTGTTCGCGCGAAATCACATGGTTCTCGCCTAGTGCTATTGAAACATACACCGCAGTGAAAATGAGGGTTGTGCGACTTAACCCTTGAAAATATAATTCGAACGAAAAATGGGTGAGGAGAATAAAATTTCTTTGATTCTGTTTTTATTAGCACATCCCTTTCACTAATACAGCAAAATTTTCCAGCGTCCGTGTAGCCTGACCGTATTTATCTAAGAAAAATAAATAGTCAGTATAAACTTATATACCTGGTCTAGTTATGAGATAAACTACGAAAGAATGTTTCACTCGCTTAAATAAATAATGAAAAAGAAATGCTACAGCTCAATAGTACGTTGCGCAGTGCCTCAACACAGTAAATAATTTGTGGATGAGTACTCCAGAATTCCTTTTTCTATTTCAATAAATTAAAACGTCTTTAAAATTTATTACATTCTTTCCCAATAAAATTAGTGATGCACAATGCTTAGCAAAGTGACACATCAATGATTCGTCCTAAATGTCTGCATACTTTCGGGCAGCAACAAAATCTTGCAAGCGACTCCGCATTTAGGCACATCTTCGCCTCTTGAAAAATGTAATGAGCTGCGCCTAAATGTCTTCAGTTGACCTCTTGGCAGTGTTGCACGAAATATACTTTGGGCAACTGAGTACAGTCTAAGGAACTCTCCTTGCAGCGAGTGTCGCTCTATTCATGTAGTTTTTAATATCGGCAACATAATATTAATTCAAATACTTTTCTAGTTCTACGTGATTTCGATCAGACAACGTAATATCGTGTCTCTCTTGAAATTTGTCGTTCGCGGCCACTGCCAGCCACCCTAGTGCACTTTCGCTTGTTGATAATCTGGGCAAGCTCACCGCGTTACTTCCATTCGAACGTCGGGTCATCCGTTGCTCGCCTGAGCCCAACGACCCCGAGGAATCCAAGGTCTAAATAACGTGGGAACAATGCTGACCAGAGCTTTTTTTATTGCCGCGAAGACGAAAAGATTCTGCGAGAAGCAATATTTACAAGGATGCTTTAGCTTGGCTCCAACTCCTACGGTACCTTTTCTAATATATGTAAAACTCGGAAACGCTAAGTAGACCATAAATATGATCGCTTGGCGCAAACAAGGATGGTTGGAAAGCAACAAGTGGAGCGCCTTGTTAAAAAAAATGGCACTCTTCTTCTTCCTTTCAGTCTTGTTTGCGCCAAGCGAACATACTTATGGTCAACTCAGCAATATGAACCGACTAGCACAGCAACATATACTTCCGAAATCCTTTCCTAAGATAACTCCTTGGCGTATTTTATTGCATCTGATGCATTGCAGAGAAAAAAAGTTCAGTTTACGTGCCTGATGGAAGCGCTACATCTTTTTTTATGTCCGTATTATTTTTCATATTTCGTTCACTAGTGCTTTGCTGTGGGCCTTGTACCTTTGACTTGTGTACCCCCTTGTGCTGTGTGTGTGGCACCCTAAATTTCGTACCGCACTTCTGCGACGACCCTCTAGGGTTGCAGTAAGTATAAATAAGTAAAATAAATAAATAACTAAATAAATATTGCCGAAGATTCGTTTTTTCGAAAAAAAATGGAAGTACGAAGTTTGCGAATCCGTAGCTCTGCACCAAAAACATACGTCGCTGTTCTGCAACTTGCATCCATAAACCATCCATAGCGGATAAATTGCACATATAATTTAATTCCTATTTGAATTTTTTTAATTTTCAGCACGTTTTGCAGAAGTCCCACTCAAATTTTAGTGCTGTACTTGAGAGCCATAATCTGTTTCATTCTCACTCATGCAGAGAAATTGGTCACAATACTAAAGTGAAACGTTGTTTCTCAGAAACTCTTGCGGCTTCATTGCACATTCACAAGTACCAGTCCATAAATGGGCAGAATCTTTTATTAATTAGAGTTTGGCTTGAAGGTCGAAGCACCGACAGCCATAGCAAGCAAGCAAGGCCATTGCTGCATGTGCGTAAACGAGCACTTCGGTGGCTAGCGGCGTCAAGGAATATCAGACACGATCTTGAGCTCTTACGTCGCCAAACTACGTCGTCACCGCATGGCGCACTTTATAGCGATCGAAAACGCGACATGCACCAAACGCCAGCGCAGCCACTTTCCCGAGAGCACCCGCACAGAGTCGCTCAGCATAATCATGCCTAATCGCGCTTTCTATTGCTTCTATGGTTCCACCAGTAAGCGAATACGTTGGAACGTGCGGAAGGCCACGTATAAATAGCCCACACGATCCCATTTCGGCTATCAGGGACTGCACTCACCCTGTCGTTCTGCTATCAGTGTTACAGCTTTTACGGGGCACAAGTTCGCCCAATAAAAAAACAGTGATGTTCTTAACTCAGTAATCCAACAGTGTCTTATTTTCTAGAACAACAACATGACAATATAAGGAGCTTCGCTGGTACTTTCGCATAAACTCTGTGTATATACTACCTGCCACCTGTTTCTGAATGGAACGGCACCCCCAATCGATAATCAACATTTTAGGCAATCAACTGAAAGTGCACCACACTATCATGTGGCGTCTGGCACACGACCAACTGGCAGGAAACAAGACAGGAGACCGTATGGCTCGATGAATAAACCTCCTAAACAATGGCATGGCCCAACGAAAACCTTCCACCGAATTCTCGTGGCATCCTCTCGTGACACGAGCAGAGACCTTTTGGTCATCTTAACTCGAATTTAAAAGCCATCAGGAGAGGAAATGGCGCCAGAATTCAAACCAATCCATATCCCAACCTGCGCCATAAACCCCGCGAGGTTCACCGAAGAGTGCCCGTGGAACACAGGCACACAGACAAACACACACTAAACCGCATTACATGGGACTGCCCCAAGAAGCCTCCGCACATAGACAGCCCCATGATACACAAAAATCCACAAATAATGAATAGGCAGTGGGAGGCATGGATTACGGACGAGGGCCGGGAGATCCAATTAGCTGTTCTAGACCAAGAAGCCCAGCGAGCCACTCGTGTCAGTGGGGCCCTAGAATCGCGGCCCCGAGCATATTATTTAATTTGAACAAAGCTTTTACTCATTCACTAACTCTGCACACACACACACACACACACACACACACACACACACACACATATATATATATATTGCCACGGAACATTACTTGCGAGCAGTGTGAAGACGGCGACGACGATTAGAGGCTAGCGCGGCCTGTTGCCTCTTGGCCAAGTGCGGCGTATTCCCTTGTAAATATACTTGTATATAGCTTTTCGTCTGCATCTTCATCAGTAACACATCTGGTGGAGGTGGACGTTCCCTGCACCTCGTGACTGAGCTTCGCAGTGGACGGTACGTGGAGCCTTCCTTCATGCCTCCCGGCGATGGCAAATCGACTCAGCCGACTCCGACACCTGCTGCCACTTCGACGACCTACATACATCACTCTCCCCGCTCCCCGTGACCCTGGCGTATTCACGGGCAAAGATGGGGAAGACGCCGAGGACTGGTTCAGCCTGTACGAACACGCCAGCCGCAATAACCGGTGGGAACCTACTATCATGCTCGCCAACGTAGCCTTTCACCTCGGTGGCACACCTCGATTTTGGTTTCGGGCGCACGAAGAGGAGCTCACCAGCTGGGATTCGCTTAAGCAAGAGCTCCGAAACTTGTTCGGCAACCCCTACGGTCACCAACTTGCCGCGCAGAAGGCGTTATCCGGCCGTGTGCAGATGTCAACGCAGTCCTACGCCACGTACATTCAGGAATTCTTGGCTCTGTTTCGCCAAGTTGACGCACACATGACTGAGTCCGACAAGGTTTCCCACATCCTCAAAGGCATTGCCGATAACGCCTTCAACTTGCTCGTTTTCAACAACGTGGCGACGGTGGATGCAGTTATAAAAGAGTGTCCCCGCCTGGAACTCGCTGAAAGCCGACGTATCGACAAGCAGTTTGCCCATCTGCCCAACACCCCATCGACATCATCCTGTGCCGACGCTCCTCGTCCCAACAATAATATTTGGGGTTTTACGTGCCAAAACCACTTTCTGATTATGAGGCACGCCGTAGTGGAGGACTCCGGAAATTTTGACCACCTGGGGTTCTTTAACGTGCACCTAAATCTAAGCACACGGGTGTTTTCGCATTTCGCCCCCATCGAAATGCGGCCGCCGTGGCCGGGATTCGATCCCGCGACCTCGTGCTCAGCAGCCCAACACCATAGCCACTGAGCAACCACGGCGGGTCGTCCCAACAACACTGTCGATGTTACCAGGATCGTCCGGCGTAAGATCGAGGCCGCCTCGCCTGTCCGGCTCGCTTCGACTCCAGCTCCTCCAACGCACCTGCAGTCACGGTTTCCCTGATCCAGGCAGTTGGCATTCGCAAACATGGGTCTTCACACCATCTGCTCGGCCCATCGCCCTGATAACCACCCGGTTCCATCGACCCCGCCCCGTCCCGCATCTTATTACTCACCACGTTTCTGCGACCCATCTGAATTGCGCACTGCTGACGACAAGCCCACTTGTTTTTACTGCCATCGAAACAGGCACATTTCTAGGCACTGTCACAGTCGCTGGAGTTCCCCGACCCGCTCTCCTTATAATGCCTACTCTCGCCCCTCACGTGGCCCTTGTCGTCCCTATGTCGCACGCTCCCATAATGCCGCCACTGATTATCCTGCGCCGAACCGCCCCTATTCTCGTTCGCCTTCGCCCCAGCGACGACAATCTCCCTCTCCTCAGCCCCGTCGCTCCTTTTCGCCGACTCCCTTCGGGCGCCGCTCCCAGCCCGAAAACTAGACGGTGCAGCGCCTCGAGGTGACGCTGTATGTCTCCCTACGCCGCCAAAACCTGTACTGACGTTGCCCACTCATCTGAACTTTCTTGACGTGCAAGTCGGCCGTGTTTCTGTACCTGCTCTTATACACACTGGGGCGCATTTGTCGGTAATGAGCACTCACTTTCGTAACCGCCTGAAGAAAATAATAAAGCCCGCCACGACGCCTGTTGTCCGTGTCGCCGATGGCGGAACAGCCCCCGTAATTGGTATGCCTGGTGCCCGCGTCTCCTTCGCCGATCGCTCCACTATCGTGCTATTCACAGTCATCGCCGACTGTCCCCACGCCATCATCCTCGGCTTAGACTTCCTCTCCGCACATTCTGCTCTCATCGATTGCTCCGCCAATACTCTCCGCCTTGACCTACCCGTTCTGGATCCCGCTGAACCCCACCGTAGCCGCCTCAGCTCCGTCGACTTGGTTCGCTTGCCATCTTCGGCACTGTCTTACGTTGACTTAGCGTCATCCCCACCAGTCCCCGATGGTGACTACATCGCCGCTCCTATGCAACACGTCCTCCTTCCACACGGTATTCAACGTACCTCATATAGTTTTATCTATTACGGCGAATTGCGTCTGCCTGCCAGTGGTCAATTTGGGCTTGACGACACAAGTGCTGTCACGCGGGATGTCTCTGACCCAGCTTTGCTCATTGGAGGATCACTCAGTAGCATCTATCGCAGTAGACGACAATTCAGCCGATCCTCCTCTACCATCGCAGTCGGCAACTTGTACGATCGCCGACTTACAGAAGATGATTGCGCCCGACGTGCCGTCCGAGCACGCTCCTGAGCTCTATCGCGTTCTGTTTTCCTACCACAATATTTTTTACCTTAACGATCGTCCTTTGGTCCAAACTACAACTGTTAAACATCGCAAGGGTACCGGCGGTGCCCCTCCTATTCATCGCCGCCCGTATCAAGTGTCACCGGCTAAGCGTCAAGTTATTCACGCAGAAGTTCGCAAAATACTTGCCAAGAACGTTATTGAACCGTCATTTAGTTCATGGGCGTCACCTGTTGCACGGGTAAAAAAGAAGGATGGCTCATGGCGCTTTTGCGTGGATTATCGGCACCTTAACAGGGTTACCAAAAAGGACGTGTATCCCCTACCTCGCATTGATGACCCCCTTGACTGCCTCCACTGTGCTCGCTACTTCTCCTCTATTGACGTTCGCTCCGGCTACTGGCAGATTGCCGTGGACGATCTCGACCGCGAAAAGACTGCCTCTGTCACAGCCGACGGTCTTTATCAATTCAAAGTGATGCCATTCATCCTATGTAATACTCCTGCCACATTTGAACCCATGATGGACTCCCTTCTCCACGGTTTCAACTGGTCCACGTGCCTGTGGTACTTGGACGACGTTATGGTATTCTCCCCAACGTTCGCTACGCACCTCGAACGCCTTCCAGCAGTTCTGGACATTTTTCGTCGAGCGGGTCTGCAACTCAACGCGTCGAAGTGCCGATTCGGCCGTCGCCAGATAACTGTCCTTGGGTATCTCGTTGACGCGAACGGAGTGCCACCTGACCCAGGCAAGATCCATGCGGTTACGCTCTTCCTTGTTCCAATTTGTGTCAAGGATGTGCGCCGCTTCATCGGCCTTTGTTCGTACTTCCGCCGTTTCATGAAAAATTTCGCGGCCATAGCCTGACCACTAAGCGAGCTTCTGAAAAAAGACGCGCCTTTTCAGTGGGGCGATAACGAGGCCTCTGCATTTTCGCATTTAATCAACTTTCTCACGCCTCCAGTTCTGGACCATTTCAATCCTCTTGAGCCTACCGAAGTCCGTACTTATGCCAGCGGTCACGGAATTGGCGCAGTTCTGGCACAACGCCAGCGCGGCAACGACCGTGTTATCGCCTACGCCAGCGGGCTCCTCTCACCCTCGGAGCGCAACTTTTCCATCACTTAGCGTGAGTGTCTGGCCCACTTGGCCCACGTGAGTGGCCCACGTGAGTGTCTAACACACTTGCAAAAACGTGGCCCACGTGGCCCACGTGAGTGTCTAACACACTTGCAAAAAGTGCCCACCACTCAAGCGTCCCCCTCAGCCCTACTGTAATGGCCGCAGACTTCTCGAGACACAGGCTGCGCCGGCACATCATCAACTGCCACCCAGAAAAACGGGTATCCCTGGGCCGGCCTCCACGTCCTCTTCCACAGCACGGCCACCTACGAAGCGATGCCTCGTTGCTGCTCCGACTGCCAATTGGTTGCTACTGGACGGCAGCCCGCCGACACCGCCTTGGGAAAGCTACCTCGCCAGTCTGTGCCTCTTGTGGTGAACCAGAGACTCTGGAGCACCTCCTGCTGGCCGGCCCTGCTCACCTGCAGCACCGCGGCCGACTTCTGCAAGAGTTCCACCACCTGGGTCTCCCATGTTCACGACAGGAAGATATCCTCTTCCCCTGTCGTAATCAGCTACCGGCCTTCCTAAGTGTCGTCGAGTACCACGACTCGTCAGGGCTCTCGGCGGCAAGACTATATAAAATTTCTACAAAGACGGATGGCCTCACGGCCATCCCACCACCTCGGGCTTCCTGATGCGCCACTACTTCACTTCTACTGGGCCACCTTCTATATTATGTACCTCCAGCCTGCTCCTGAGCCCTCCCGGCCGGGCTGCACTGAAGCTGCTGGGACGACCCTCTACATTTCTCTTTCTCTTTTTCTTTTGATCTCATCTCCCCCACCCTGCTGTCTAGGAGCCGTGCTCCCGCATGGGTTGCAGAAGATAGTGCCAGCCTTTCCTCCTTTCCCACAAGAACCACTTCTCTCTGGCTGGCCCTAGTTTGGGCGGTTGCGAAGTTCCGCCCATACTTATATGGCCGACCCTTTTCCGTTGTCACAGACCATCACGCGCTTTGCTGGTTATGCTCACTGAAAAATCCTACAGGAAGCATTGGTCGCTGGACCTTACGCCTCCAACAATAATCGTATTTTGTCACCTACAAATCTGGCCGACTACATAAGGACGCTGACTGCCTGTCTCGCTGCCCGGTTGACAAGCCTGACGACACCAACAGTAGTACCACCAACGGCATCTTCTCTGTGTCTGCCTTCGCTAACATCACCGATGAGCAGTACCGAGACCTATCGCTGCGAGCACTCATCGAGCGTCTGCGCTCTACATCTACCGACGCATCCGTTCGCCGATATGTCCTCCAGGGCGGCATTCTGTACCGAAGGAACTTCCTCCCTGACGGATCTGATCTTCTTGTCGTGCCAAAACATCTACGACTGACTGTGTTCTTGCTCTTTGAGATGCATGACGCACCCACTGCAGGACATCTTGGGGTAACCCGCGCGTATGACCGCGTCCGCCGCCGCTTCTAGTGGGCTGGTCTCGCTCGCTCCGTCCGACGCTATGTTGCTGCCTGTGATTGCTGCCAGCGTCGGAAAACACCTCAGGTGCTACCTGCCGGTCATCTCCAGCCGATCACCGTCCCTGCGGAACCGTTCTTTCGTGTTGCATTAGACCTCCTCGGCCCCTTTCCCACGTCATCCTCTAGGAACAAATGGGTAGCCGTCGCAACAGTTTACGCTACCCGACACGCTGTCACGCGGGCACTCCCTACCAGTTGCGCCACTGACGTCGCGGAATTTCTCTTGCGTGACATTATATTACTTCATGGTGCCCCGCGACAGCTGCTTACTGACCGCGGTCGTAACTTCCTCTCGAAATTATCGCTGACATTGTGCGTTCCTGCTCCACTCAACACAAGCTGACTACCTCATACCATCCTCAAACCAATGGCCTGACAGAGCGCCTAAACCGTCCCCTTACCGATATGCTGTCCAAGTACGTTTCAAGGGACCACCACGACTGGGACATTGCCCTTCCTTACGTCACATTTGCGTATAATTCTTCCCGGTACGACACCGCCGGAGTTTCTGCATTTTATCTGCTGTACGGTCCGGGACCGACCTTGCCCCTTGACATGGCATTTCCTCCTGCTGCGATCTCAACAAGCGAGTATGCGCGCGACGCCATCGCCCTCGCCGACCATGCACGCCAGCTTGCCCGTGCTCGATTGACGGCCTCACAAGCCACTCAGGAGTGTCATGACAACGCCCGCCATCGTGACGTACAGTTTTCGCCTGGTGCGCTCGTGCTCCTGTGGTCGCCCTCCCGTCACGTGGGACTTTCAGAGAAGCTCCTTTCGCGATACACAGGGCCCTACCGCGTGCTGCGCCAGGTGACGCCTGTGACTTACGAAATTGCTCCTGTGGGTTCAACCTCGTCCTCTTCTCTGGCATCAGGTGATGTCGTGCATGTCAGTAGGCTCAAGGCCTACAATACTGCTTCCGAGTCCGGCCTCTAGTCGCTCCGGTACGGCGCTTTTGCCGCCTGGGGTAGTGCTACGGAACAGTATTTGCAATGACAAAGGGGCGAGCAGTGTGAAGACGACGACGACGATTGGAGGCTAGCGCGGGCTGTTGCCTTGGCCAAGAGGCAACAGCCCGCGTAGTCATGGGGGCGGGGCGGGGGGGTTAATGGGGCTTCAGGCTCCCCTCCCGAAATTTTATCGTGCTTTCCACGCACCGCCGACCAATACCACCCCCGGCGTCGGAAATCGTTCTGGATTTTGTCTAGAATGTCTTTTTCACTCTCGAAAAGACATCTCAGCGCGTATATTGTCAATTCGGGCTGGATTTCGCGCCAACCCCCATACACGAGGAGCGACATAACGCAAGAGCCCCATCCGAGCACGAAATTTCAGGAGCCCTTTCGTGGCAAGCGGGCTCGTCGCTGCATATCGCGGAGGCCGCGGAATCAACGAAGCGCATGGATTTCAATTCAGAAACTTTATGGGTGTAAAGATCTAACAAACTTTTGATGCGAAAGGTGCATTGACATTTCTAAAGTCGTGCTTTAGGTTTTCAATTCCGAAACATTGTGGGTTTAATATTGTTATGAACATTTCATGCAATAGGTGTACCGACTTTTCTAAAGTCCTGCTTTAGATTTTCAATTCCGTAACTTTGTGGGTCTAATGTTGTTATGAACAATTGACGCGAAAGGTGCATTGACTTTTCTAAAGTCGTACATGGGAACATACAACGAGACAAGCAAAGTCAACACACTATCAGTTGACGTAGTTGACAAAGCACGCAGCGAGGTCCGATTAGACGAAGCGTTGTAGTGGTTCATTTGTGACGTCATGTCACAGAAGTAATATCAATATTTTTTTTCACCTGTGCGACAGCATCTATGTGAAGACACTAAAGCCAGCAAAGGTAACTGGACCACATTGAGCCTCCTAAATTTTCTTGTTCTCGCTACCCGCGGGATGCCAGAGCCAGCCAAAACGTGTGCGTTTTTCTCGAGTTGCTCCGACTGCCCCGCGGCGCAATTTGCTGTGTGTTTGGTTTTCTGAGACCGAGTGGATTTTTGCCTAGTAGAGTTTTGAACGCGGCGCCTTCTGGCTAGCAGGCGAGTAAAATAAACAATGGTCGCTCACCGCCGTCACTGTTGGGACTCGACGTATTGTGACGCGTTCGCTTGAGCGCTACCTCTCCGAAAAGTCTTGTCTCGCCGCTGTAGAATTCCGAGCAGTATGCCTATTGTCCTTTGTGGACCGAGTTTCTCACGTTTTCTTCGATATTCCTTTGGTAGCCACATTAGGTGCCCAAAGTAGGCATTCCGTTGGGGCCAACATGTTTTCCTTTGCGTTTTTTTTTTATTTCGGCGCCCCCGCTCCAGGAAAAAAAAACACATTGTTGCGGCGCAGCGAATTGTCGCATGGGGAAAGTTCAATTTTGTTACTTCTTACTTGCGGAAGGTAATGGGCCACGGGACGCTTCAGCTGCCGGATATCTTTAGTATATTATTGCGATAGCAATTATACGTACACTCCAGGCCCATTCCTGTCGTCGCCGTCGCCCTCATATTCCGCATAAACTCTAAGGGCGATAACATCGTGACCACGCGCCGTATTCTGTATGTGCGAATGGAAGGGGGGGGGGGGGAGTGTGGCATCGTTGATCCGACAATGGAGGCTCAGTCTTGTGTGAGCAAGGGAGAAACGCGAGGAGGAAGCACGCCGCCTTCCGTCACGCATGATACATCGGGGTGAGTGGAGGGAGGAAGGGCGTGCCTTAAGATTCGGTGACCTCTGAATCTGTGATTGCGCAACATGTTTATTTGCCTTGTTTGACGCATTGTATACAGTATGCCGCGCGGTGGGCAGCAGTGTGCAGCGGTGGCGTAGAGGTCGAGCATCGGCCTCGCGTGCAAGAGGACCGTGTTTCTAATCCAGGTGCCACGCAAATTCCAACGGATTAAAAAAATAC